>NC_092860.1:30568460-30903460 GCF_032062135.1 Pyxicephalus adspersus
TGATTTTTTAGGGGAACAGTGACTTTTAATGCAAGCTCGCCAGTGTAAAGCTGCCGGAGATGCGCGGCTCCGGCCGCGAGCTCTTTCAGTTGCTGAATTGCGCGGCTCCGGCCGCGAGCTCTTTCAGTTGCTGAATTGCGCGACGGCGTACGATTTCGGATCGCGAATACGAATGCGCAAGCGAGCTTCCGATTTTGCTTGATGAATCAGCCTCAATGTCTTTGGAAACCTGGTGCTTCAATGAGTTGGCAAAGTAAGTTAGTTGTTAAGTGTTCACTTACACGATGAGAGAAGTCAGGGTCAAGCAAAATGTTAGCAAACAGCCTAAAAGCAAAACAGACACGATTCAGCCTATAGGAAATGTTTACATCATGGTTTGGGCAATAGGATATGCATTTAAAAGCTGTGTAGGTTTTCACAACACAGATTATTTAAAAAAAAAAAAAAAGAGAACTATATTTTACTTTGTTAATTCAATCTCTGCTGCACATATATGGATAAGAATCTGCATGCATGCTGGCTTGTAAATACAGTACACCTTTCCTTTGATTTTTACATCACATAAAAATATACTGTGCATGTGCTGCTGGAGAATTTAGTAACCTCTATGAACTCTGGTTAAGATCTAAATGCAGGAAGTCCTCAGAGGTTATAGATATTTCCCCACCTCTTCCTAATTATGTCAGCACCATTGGACAAGTTTAGAAGGGGGAATGTACTTTGCTGTGCCTCCTGCCCCTTCCCTGCAACCTCCTAATCCCTACTTGTGTATATACTGCTCATGGTTTAGCACATTGGGGATCATATCGTGTGCACTAAAATGTAAGTGTATTGTACTGAAAATATAGAAAATAAAATATAAAATTCAATAAACAGTTGTGCAGATGTATTGTTACATATTATATACAAAAAAGGGCCCTTGTCCTCAGAAAATATCAAATATTTTGAAGTTTAAATGCTTTTATATGTAAAAAAAAAAATTTCAGTCTGCACAAGATTGGAAAATGGCCCAGGAGTAAGGGGGTTAAGGGGTACAGTTTTTTTTTTTGTCAAGAGACCCTGACAACAGCTCCATTGTTCTGGTTGGATGATGTTTTGCTCCAATCAAGAAAGAGCCACAGGGCTATTTGGAACTTTATAGTTGGTTCCAAGCAATGTGGAGAGGACAGCTTGAAATAACTGCATTACCATGTTGCATTCTTTGTGTCCAGTGTGTTTTGCATTCCCAGAAAAAACAATAGGAATGCAAAGCCTTTCTGAGGCAGGTCAGGTGCAGGTTAGAAGCACCTGCCAATAAATGCTGAATGATCTCCTAATCATCTCAAACCTGTGCCATTGACACAAGCCCAAAATCTGTCAATAAAGGACCTTTAAAGGAAAATTAAAATCTCAGTCTTCTAATTCAAAAAATTAATTAAAAGCAAAGTAATATATAATAAAGGGTTATATATATACCGTATATATATATAAATATTTACATCTTCGGCTGGTGGTTTTCACTTTTACTGGCTGAACTCCAGAGGGCAACAGAACAGCCACAATATCAGCTTCCTGCCTATAAAATACTACATTTCCCATGATTCTTTGCATTGTGTATCCTGGATAAACTTTTAGTCTCAGCTCTTTACAGCACAATGGTGTGGTTACAAAGGAAGACATTTTGAAAACCGCATACAATGTATATTTTCTACAGTATAGACAAAGGGGATATGCAATTAATTATTATTATTATTATTATTATTATTAATAATAATAATAAACTGGATTTATATAGCGCCAACATATTACGCAGTGCTGTATAATAAATAGGGGTTGCAAATGACAAGTGGGGGAAAAGGGAAGCTTTAGGGCTTTTTGAACTTTAGTGATGCTCTAAATTATTCAGAACTTTGAGGGAGTTTTGCACCAATTGCAGTGTTCCTCCAAGAGACATACATCAGGGCGAATGGAGAATATGAGAGAAAAGGCACTTTGGTGCTAAGTAATTTATGTACAGAGAGAGTACACCAATGTCTCTCGGTGAACAACTTGCCCTTAAGTCACAGGTCTTTATTCCTGTTCATACTGAACTGAAACTGTTGGAGAAACATTCCAGTTTGATTGAAAGCTATTTTACCTAAAAATCCCACACTAATTTATGTCATGGGATCAGCTTTCAGTGAATGCTATATCAGGGTCTCTTTCTTCCACGGGACAGGACTAATTTACATGCTAACTGTAGCACAAGAAACAAATTGCTTCAATTTATTTTTAAAACTAGAAACACAAAATTCCTATTTTTCATATAACAATCAAAATTATTTTACCTATTATGAATATTAAAGTTGTCATCTGATTGCTCCTGGCCAAAGTACCCAATGGTAATCCAATTCTTTTAGAACCATTTGCTGACAAACCAAAAATGCTTGCTGAAGATTATGTCCCGTAGGGAAAAAACTACATCAGTTCTCTGTGATGTAGGCATTTCCTCCATAAAAAGTGACCTTTTCAGTACAGCTCCAAAACAAAAAAGAACAGACACCATTCTTCCCAATCTATGATCCTATTTAATGAAATGCTGCCACAATTGCTACCTGGCGGTTGCAATGATGGGCATTTCAGGGTCCTGTAAATACCTTCTACCCCTGCCACACACATAGGTTTCTTTGGTTCACTACAGTGCATACAAATGTGCATGAGGAAACACTGTATACCCATAAGGAAACAGATATTCAACCCATCTGATCAAATGAATACTTACATTGACCCCAGACCAGCATTGTGGTGGTGGGCCATAGAAAAAGTAAATGTGACTCCTCATTTAGAATGGATGACATTTTGCTTTGACCGCAGTGACAGGTTTGTTTTAACAAAGGAGATTTTTGCAAGATGGTGGATTTCTAATACATGCACAGGAAAGAAAGTTTTCCAAATATACATGCATGCATACCTTTTGCCCAGATGTTTTAACTTTTCATGAATGAAAATTGTTTACTTCATTTTTATTTTAGTATTGCGGATTGTCTATTATTCTGATATGATTTAACATATACATGTTAAAGCAAAATACAAGATTTGTGTTTTGAAATGGATTTGGACATAAACTTTCCTCTTCTGAGGTTGCAAGGAATGCTAATATCCATGCAGTTTACCTACAAATGCATAGTTTACCCACACCACACAGTACAGCTCCTGCTGTAATTCTGCCACCTTTGAATGTCAGAGCTTTGGCTTGAATTCAAGCCTGCATCAATATCTGCTAACCTCCTCCTTTGTGAAAACCTCTGCTGAAAGGGGATTTACATGCCAGTCCCTGGCTGGTATTGTCATTCACCCTATTGACAATATTGTAATATCTGAACTTAAATCATTGCAGGCCCCAGGGCCACATTATCAGGATGGGACATAGCCAGTGCTAGAGATACCTACCCAAAGGGTTGGGATACTGGCTGACAATGGACCACAAATGAAGGTATTACTAGCTTTTTACTTTAAAATCCTCAACAAAATGGTCAGTCATATATGCATCAGACCACTTTACAAAGTTTTTATTGAAAGTTTGTCTCAAACACAACAGTACTCTTTACATGAGTTCTAAAGTATAGGCTAATAGGAAATTATAGTGCCAACCCCATGATAAATAACAGTAAGTATGAAAGTTTTTTGTGTCAATCAGTTTTATTAAGTTTTCAAAGAAAAATAACAAACATACATAAAAAACATTAAAACATAAAACACAGGAATCTTATTAACCCATAACGGCCTTGGCTTCGTATGAGCATAAATTACACATCTTAAATAGAGCATATACTCTGATACGTAGCAATAATCTGTCAAAACCTTCATGAACCAGAATAAAACAGAGCAACACAATTATACAGAAGTTAATAAAAACACTCATAGAGGTATATAACATAAGTAATACTCTGACAACCTTAAGCCGCATATATCGCTATACACTTGTGTAAACATATTTTAACAAAAAAAACAATAAACAATAATAAAAAGAACCTTGCAGCCCAAGGAAGAGGGTTGGGAAGGGAAGGGGGAAAGAGGATTTGCACCACCCAAGGTTGGAGAAAATATGAGAAAGCCCTTAATACAAAAATACAGAGATAGCGCTCGAACAAATATACAGGAGCATTAAGATAAATATGTTTGGAATCAGGGAGATTCTTTAAACCAATCCCACATAGACCAAACTATTTTAAATTGTTCCATCCTATCCTCATCTTCTGCCAGTAGCATTTCCATATAACAGATTTTTTCTAGTTGGGATACCCAGTTAGTTATAGAAGGAGCAGCAGACTGCCTCCATAATCTCGGGATAAGGACCCTAGCCGCGGCATAAAAAAAGGCCGTAGGGCACCTCTTTTAATACTTTTAAGCGAGCCCGGTATCATGGATAAAAGAGCCACATTAGGGGTGGTGGGCACTGTAGAACGGAGCATTCATTAAATATCTGAATAATCAGGTCCCAGAAACGATATATCTTTGAGCATTCCCACCAAATATGAAGCATTGTCCCCCTATGCGACAAACATCGCCAACAGCGATCCGAGTTTGTAGGAGTAATTCTATGCATATCCACTGGACAACAATACCACCTAGACAAGATTTTATAGTTGACCTCCTGGGCCCTACAAGTCAGTGCCATCTTGTGTGTGAGGGTAAATGAAGTTTCCCAGTCGTCTCCAGTTATGAGACCGGCCAAATCCCTCTCCCAATATCTGGTGTATGTAGGGGCTATAGCCTCAGAATTTTGTGTGAGTAGCTCATATAGCCTTGAGACAATATGGGGAGGGCGAGAAGGTGAGCTAACTAATTGCTCAAATTCCATCAAATTTCTGTGTAGTAAGGATGGATCAGTAAAAGAAGCCACAAAAGACATTAATTGCTTGTATGAAAGCCAGGATAGTAGCTTACTTCTGTATGGAATATCTAGGGAGGATAAAGGGGGAACCCGCTCATTATGAACTATATCCTTTAGGTGGCGGTGTTCAGAGGCAGACCAGGAAAAAAAATTTGGTAGCTCCCAATGCCGGTGGAAATGCTGGGTTATCGAACAATGGTGTCATGGGCCCTGGTCTCGTAGACAATTTGCCCGATCTAAGGAGAATATCCCATATACGTAATAAGTCCATTGAAAGTGGAGGTATGGAGGAAGACAGCCGTAATAACGACTGGTCCACCCAAGGCAGAGACCGGAGACTCACTGGGGACATAAATTCTTCCAGCAGCACCCATTCTTTCAGCTCCCGACTATGAAACCAGTCTGTCAGGTGGATTAAGACTGATGCTCTATAGTAGGAAACAATATCAGGGGCCCCCACACCTCCTCTACATTTAGGTTTAACCAGTACACCGAATGCCAGTCTGGGGTGGTTCTTATTCCATAGGAATTTAAGGAACAACCTATGTATTTTACGCAGATATGCAGTTGGTAAAAATATGGGAACCGTTTGGAATACATATAACAATCTGGGGACAATGTCCATTTTTAGAGTGTTTATGCGAGCGAACCAGGAAAGAGGCAGGGAGTCATATTTCTGAAGGTCGGATTGAATTTTACCATATACAGTGGAATAATTAAATGAGAACAAAGTAGAAGGGTCCGATGGTATCATTATACCCAAATACTTAATGGCAGTAGGACAGATCGGAAAGGACATATTATTGTGTATAGTGGACATTTGAGTCGGTTTTAAGGTAACATTTAGAAGTTCGGATTTGGAGTAGTTTACCTTGAAATTGCTAAGTGATCCGAATTTGTCAAATTCCTTCAGTACTGAAGGTATCGTAACATGAGGGGATGTTATATATAGTAAAAGATCATCTGCATATAAGGATAGTTTATAATGGGTATCGCCTAGCTTGATCCCTTTAACATCAGGATTGTTACGCAAGGCTACAGCCAAATGTTCCATAACTAGGGCGTAAAGCAATGGGGAGAGAGGACACCCTCTCTCTTCTTGATTTGAAAAGAGTCAGAGAGGTTGCCGTTAACCCACACCCGGGCCCTGGGTGAGGAATACAATGCGGCAATTCTAGAGACCATATTGGGGCCCAGGCCTACCTGGCGTAACGCTGAGTACATAAACTCCCAACAAACCCTATCGAAGGCCTTTTCAGCGTCAATGGACAGCAGGCACATAGGAGTACCTGTAGACTTAGCAAGTTGGGTCAGCAGTATAGTCTTAATAGTATTGTCCCTGGCTTCCCTTCCATAGATAAACCCAGTTTGATCCAGATGAATCAATGAGGGCATATAAGGGGATAACCTATTGGCAATCAATTTAGAAAGGATTTTTGGATCAACATTAATCAATGATATGGGTCTATAGTTAGAGCAAACCAAATGGTCTTTGCCAGGCTTAGGAAGGACCATAATATGAGCTTCCAAACTCTGTGAAGGAAACGGCATGTCGACGGATATGGAAGAAAACACCCTAGTCATGAAGGGAACAAGATTAAGGGCATGAAGTTTATAAAACCGCGGAGTAAAGCCATCAGGGCCAGGGCTTTTCCCTGTCGGTGTAGCACATAAAGCGGGAGAGACCTCCTCTTCAGAAAACGGGGTCTCCAGTTGCGAGTATGAAAGTTTTTTATTGTTTTTTTTTAACCTGCCCAATCATTTTGCTTTTTAATTTAAAATTGTTCCCTGTTGCACCACTGGAAAATAGATCATAACCGGATCTAACCAAAATCAGAAGTCCATTTAAAGGTAAAGGACACTACTTTTGTTTTCTTAGGTTGCTATGGGTTTGTGGTATACTAACTAAAATTCTCATTGTTGTTCTGAAATGAGAGAGATGGCCAAAGAGCAGATGTAAATGATAATTCAGCCTAACTATTTGCATCCAACTCTATTCCAGGCAACCATAATATTATAAGTCATGGTACAAACTGTCACCAGTTCCAAGGGATTTTGAATAGGAGGTATAAATGAAACCTTCTCATTAGTTGAGCCTCAACCAGCACCCTAGTGTTCAAGGTAAGGGGTTGGGTTTGTAACACACACTAAAATAATTACATGATATAAAAATAGTCTAGCACTTTTCAGGCGAATGCAACTACCAATCATGGTGGACTTTGATACCAAGAATTGGCGGAACACAAACATAAATATTTCAGACATTTAGTGGACATTATATCTGCTTGATAATAGATTTTCCTTTTTTGACTGCATGTTTTATTTAAACCATCATATCTCATGGGCTGGTTATTATTTATATTATTTTTTTAAATATATAATTGCAGATGAAAGGTCATTAAAGGATGCTATTATGTTTAAAATGTAGATGTTGCTATTGTTGTGTTATGTTTGAAGGTGTAAGAGGTGCAAAATTTGGGTCTGTCATACTCTGGTTGCCTAACCAGTTGTTATGAACGAAGGTGTGGACCCACTGTGCCGCTGGCCAGGTAAACTCTAGAGGGGCGTAACTAAGCAGCCACCCGGTCTTCACTAGAGCCTCTGATGGTGAGGATAGGCTTGGGCTGCGGGGTAGCTACCAGGTGCCACTCCAGAACAATCCCCAGGCCAGTGGCAGCTGACCACAGGAGTCAAGACCAGGGTGCAGACAAGCAGAGTCCAAAAACGTAGTCCGAGATCAGGGTCAGGCAGCAAACAAGCAAGGTCCAAAAGCGTAGTCCGAGGTCAGGGTCAGGCAGCAAACAAGCAAGGTCCAAAAACGTAGCAAGGTCCAGTACACAGGAAAGCAGTCAGATAAATCACTAAACACAGGGTAATGCTGGAAAGCCAGAGATTGCTCAGGCAACTTCCTGTAATAGGAGGTGCCTTTAAATCCCTGCAGGACATCAGCCATAGGCTGTGGAAAACAGAGGGCGTGTGTGTGTTACCTCAGAGACACACCCACGCCAAGCTCACAAACAGAGCAAGTCTCAGCATGGAGGAAACACTGATATGGAACATAGGTAGTGTTACCTGAGAGATAGAACCCGGCGCCCATGCCTGCGATTAGGAGCAGCGGCGCCGGCACGACCTGCAGTGCTAACACCAGTCTAATGTGTTCAGTAATAATGGAATTATCTGCTAATCCTAGTTTTTAGGATTAATTATTAATATTAATGGAATTATTACTGAACACCTGGTACAAAGTTTCAGAGCAGCAATAAATGAAATTGATAATTTTGGGGAAATAACTTTAATTCCTTGGTAATGGTGCTATGATATCCCTGTGCTGTTGCACAACTATTTACCTTTTTGGCACAATTATTTTACACTCCAATGTCAGATGTCCCCTTATGCACCAGATTACTAAAGCTGAGCAGGGTGGTTTTAGCTCAGCAGGGACAGACTAGGATTAGCAGATGGACAAGCAATCCAGAATGAGGCAAGGCAGTAACACAGAACAAAAGTCACACAAAATGTTTCAATAAACTATCCAAAGGGCCAAGGCACGTAAAAATTTTATAAAAGGAAGCTCAGTTGCTTGTAACACAGGAACTTGCAGACACCACAAAATGTCATGCTCTTCGGCACTTTTGTTACCCTAAAGTTTTAAAGTTGTGAGCTTGTTTAAAACGTGATACCCAGCAATACTGTTCATGGAAAAAGTATGGAAGTTACCAGCTGTGAACCTATATAATTACTTTTACCTGCTGGCAAAGGAGCACCCCACCTTTCCAAATCCCCCTTCCCTGGTAGTTCCCATGCATGCCCACCTGGCTTTTCTGTAAACTTGAGATTTCTACAGGGATATTCAGGATAACAGACAATCTCATTTAGGCTAAATGAATGTGGAACTGCTCAGCTCTGACAACGTCAACGAATAAGCTGCCTTAACCTCCCAACCGTTAAGCCCGTACTTTTCCGTGCAAAAAAAAGTTTGCAATTATCGTTAACCCCGTACTTTTCTCACTATATTAAAATCTCACTTACCTGGTCCCGCTGTGCTCATCCAGCGTCGGGTCCGTGTTCCAGTGTGTACAATATCTACGAACGATCGTGTCGTTACCTCTATGTGCAGGATCGGTGCTATACGATCGTTCATATATATCGTGCAGGGACGTTCGTCGTTCGTTTTCCGACGATAATAATTGGAAGTGTGTACGTAGCTTTAGCTCTTAAAGATTCCCCTATCAAACAGCTACAGAATGTGTCATAACAAATCACAAGGTACTATACATAAACCCCAGCAGCCAATGATTCACAAGGTCCGCCTGAAACACAAAATTCATTATTTCAATATACAGTGGCCATGCCTATCCTGTGACAGATAAAGCACTGCAGCAGCTACACTAGGTTCAGCGTTATTGCACGGTTTGCAGTTTAGTGGGGTATTATGTCATTCCACAGCCCTAGATCTGGAAATTTTTTATAATGGTTCTACAGTTTTCACAATGTCTTTAAAATTACAGGCTGTCCCTGAAGACTAGTGTTTGCCTAGTTAAAGGAGGTGGATTTCTTTTATTGTACATGCAAATTTATAGGCTCCATCAGTATTCTGAACGATATACTCACACACAGCCATTACTTTATGGGCATCTGCCCATACTCCAAGACCCCTCATCCAGCCTACTTCTGGGCCCTTCATTTAACTGCAGGAACAGGTGGGGCCTGTTCTAGTATGGTTCTAGGCTGCCATGTGAGCACTTTTCCTGTTCTGGACTGCACTCCTGCCTGTTACACCCAGCCTCTCTACAATGGGACATATCGAAGGCAATTTATTCTAGGTTGCAGTGTTTTTCTGGGCCTACAACTAGCCTACAAGATCAAAGGCCTGGCCTTTTCCAGCTGTGCACTACCCTTCTGCTTGCTTAGTGTAGCACTCAAAACTGGGCACTAAGAATAGGTCAAACACCAAAGGCTACGTACACACGTCAGGTGATTCTCGTCTGATAATCGCCTCAGGGCTGATATCAGAGGAGAATCTGGCATGTGTACAACGCTCATCGTCCTAGGTCTGTCCGACCATCCTGGCAGATCCACAGACGAGGAACAATCTTTATGAAAGTAAAGGCGAAAGAGCGCAATGGGGTGCCACTCTGTCGTTCTCCCTCCTCCCCTCTCCATAGAGCAGAATAGTGCTGTATGTACAGCCTTGTTCATGCATCGTTCAGTTGTTTGTCATTGGAAAGAATTTTGAAAGATACTTTCCAACAACAATTATTGCACTTGTGTACGCAGCCTTAAAGGAACCTCACTTCAGTGTTTGAGGAAAGATTGACAGATTATTCAGTACTTTTAGCATCAAGTCTTACACTAAAAAGAGGACCAGTTTCCACATGGACATTTGATCTCTTCTTAAAGCAAAGTATGCTACACCACCCAATGATTGGATTGCTTGGGAATCCAAAGTTAATTTAACAGCAGACCAATTGTAAACAACCAATTTTTTGGTCTCAGAACAGATGTTTAGTGATCACTGTTGATAAATGTCAATTCAAAGTGTTATGCAAATCCACTTTTTTACAATTAAAAAGGAACTAAAGTAAAAACTGCCAAAAAATACACTTACCTTCAATCCCGCAGGGCAGTCCGATCCCTCTGGGGGTGTCTTGCATCTGGTCCTGCATCTGTCCCGGAACCGGCGCTCCAGATGCCTCCATCTTCTTCTCTTCTACCAGGTTCTTCATCCTACGTCACCCAACCCTACGAGATCGTATGACGTAGGACGAAAAAAACAATTTCCCCACGAAAAGGCTCCTTCTGCACATGCCCGAGATGCTCAGGCATGTGCAGAAAGAGCACCCAAGAGCCTCCCAGAATGCCTGGGGTAGGTATCCCGGGAGGCTTTGCGCCCCCATTCATTCTCAATCACCTAGGCGATTGAGAATTAGGGAGCGGTAATGCACCTTTTTTTTTTAAAAGGGTGTTGCACCTAAAAAAAAAAAAAAATACAGCATTTTTACCCTACATAAAAGAGTTGTCTACTCTTTTATGTAAAGTGAAAATTCTGAGTTAAGGTACGCTCCAGGCAAATCTGATCACGCCCTTTATCTTTTAGAGTATTCTAGCAAAGTCCTGTGACTTTCTGGCACATCACAGTGTTGATCATAGTGTGATCCATTTGCCAGTATAAATTAGTCAGGAACATCATACAGGCACCTAATGACATTCTATTACAACCGCAAGTCAACAAGTTCATAGTCAGCAAGACATTCACTGACTGAACTCCCTGATGTTCACAATTCCTAAATTGACATCTCTTCTTCACCCTTTATGGATGACCCAAACATAAGGCCCTGTCATTATTCACACTGTCATGGTCAAAATCTTACTTCTGACAAAGTAAGTCCTTTGGCTTTAATACATAAACGTATAAAGTTTCCTAGGTTATATTTCCTAGGTGTCTGGCGAGTGGGCACAAATCAGCCTCTGGGGCTGACCACCATTGAGGCTGAACTCCAGCCATACCTTTTTTTTTGCATACTTTACGATAGTCGTTTTGTGCACACTGTGATTTCCACACAACAAACATCAGAGGCTGCAGCAGGTACCTTAAGCCCACTTCATTTCCCCTCTGATGGACTACAGAGATCATCCAGCCCATTCCCATCTATCTGTGTTGTCCTGACCCCAACCGTAGTGCTTTCTGTCATTTAGTCTCAGCTTTCTGTTTTGATGTTTCTTGGGGTGGGCTATATGCAAAAGCCATACCTTCAGGAATGATTGCCTGCTGATCGGTGTGTAAGAGGCAATGCTGTGAGCTGAAAAAATCCTTGCTGGCTTACTATGCTGCCATCATGGTTTCTAATGTGCAAAGGAGTCACAAAAGCAGTAAGTACACAAGCACATACTCAATACACAGGAGTGATCTTTGTAATTCATGGTGCTGACAACTGATTGTAATTAGGAACATAATATTGAATGAAAACACCATCAAGAGAAAATCACATTAGGTATGCCTATCAAAAGGTTAGGGAGAAGAGAGATGAATGATACTGAGTGCCAGTTAGCCTGGAAATTAGGCAGTCTGTAACATGCTGCAACTTCCTGTAAAAGTGCAAGCAGGCAACTCTGCAAATCCTCCAACTTCATTGCAGAATGAACATTAATACATACACAAAGAGCTCAGAAGAAGATAGGTGACAATGTCAGTGCCTGCAGTGGAGTGAGGAGTTTGAGGTGAGTTTAGTTCTCATTGTCTTCCAATAAACTATTGCACAAAGCAACTTTACAGTGCGTAAAAAAAAAAAAAAAAGTGTAGGCCATAGATGAGAGTTCTTTTCCACTTCAGTTTTTTTTGACACTTTACAACCTTCATTTGAATTTCTTTAAATGGTTTTGCAGTTTCAAAAACGTATGGGGATGCAAAACTTGTCTGAAGTAAACTATAGCCTGTGAACATAGAACCAAAACCTTATTCAGAAAAGAGTTCCTCTTTTTAAGAACTCAAACAACCAATCAGAATCGTTCTGGTACTAGTATATTGGTTACTGCAGTCAAGAAGTTGTATTTAGGAATAAGAACCCTTTATTGAATAAGGCCGTTAGTATACAGAATGGCCCCATTGTTATCATGGTTACATAACAGCCATATTTATTTTTGGTGCCAAAATTAGATGGATGTGGATTGAAAAAAAATGCAATTTGTGACAAAAATGAAACACAGGCCTCTATGTCAATACAGAACTCAGCATTGACATAACAACTAGTGGGAGGAACTATGTAGCTCAGCGGGGGAAATGCTATTTCACACAATTAATAGTGTTGGATAGCATCCATAGCTTTTCAAGAAAGTGAAGATTTGACTCACTGCCCACTTCACAATCTTTTTTTAGCTTTTTTTTGTTTTACTGAAAACTCCCACCCACATGCTAGGTAAGTGCTATAAAAATTACAAAAAAAAGTTGTAATTAGAAAAAGTGAAAATAAAGTTGATCAAAAAAAGTTGAGGGTGATGTGCTAACCTTCTGGCATGATCTGGAAGTATGAGTAGTTTGAGAAATGATTACTAGAACAAATCTTGTAGGAATGCATGTGCTGTGAAGAAGCAAGGGGCTCAGTGGTTAGCACTCTGGCCCTTGCAGCATTGGGACCCAGGTTGGAATCTCAGCTGGATACTATCTGCATGGAGTTTGCAGGTTCTCCCTGTGTTTGTGTGGGTTTCCTCCAGGTACTCTGGTTTCCTCAAACATTCCAAAAAAAACATGCAGTTAGGTTAATTAGCTACTCCCCAAAATTGACCTTAGATTGTAATAATGACATATGACTATGGTAGGGGCATTAGATTGTGAGCCCCTTTGAGGGACAGCTAGTGACATGACTATGGACTTTGAAGTGCTAAGTAATATGATGGTGCTATATAAATACTGTGTAATAAAACACACACATATTATTATTATTATACCTCTATTTAATAATATAATTTATATTGATAAATACAACTTACAAGTTGGTCTCTTAGTTTTTTAGGCAGACTTTACTTCCACTATAATAGTATTAGGTGAGTACATATAGATTGATTCTACAAGGAAATGTTCTCTCTCTTTACAGACATAAAAGCTGCCCTGAAGGCATACTTTCTGTGATGGAATCTCCTCGATAACACAGTTTATATGTAGTGTCACATTGTGAACAAGTAAACCTGAAAGTCTGGGTCTATTTATAAATGTTCTCACTAGGGCTGTGGAGTCAGTATGTAAAACCTTTAGCTCCAAGTTTTTGGTACCTCCATGTAATGCCATGATCAGTGATTTTTCAGCTTTTTTAACGAGTTATCTGTCAACTAGTTTCCCCAATTACTCTGAGAAGTGAGAGACACAATATAAGTCTTTACCCAGAGCAGTTTTGCAAAAATTGTTTATTTATGTGATTTTTTCCAGCAACAAAAGAGACGAATGCTGTTCTGTTCTATGGAGAGGGAAGGACAAGCGGGAGGCGTCCTGCTGCGTCTTCCCCTTTAAGAAACAACGGTGCTTATTCCGGTTGGTCGTTTAGTGGTCCGGCTGGATGATTTGCTAAACAATGTCAGGTAACAGATGTACAAGGTGCTAGATTTGATTTGTTCCCAATTTGGGTCATACTATAAACTTTGTTCAGCAAAGCATTGAGCTGGAGTTTTGCTTCCAACACTGACTCCACAAGCCTGATGTACGGGTGCTAGATCTGTGTGCTCCATGTGAAATTGTATCATATGTACATATATGATACCGGAAACAAAGCACAGATCTACTACCTAAGAAGCTTCAGTCAGCCATCCAAGGTGTTTAATTCCAACATAAACCAGGCTACTATATAAATCCACACCTGTTAAACTTTACATCCAAACTCCACATCTCATATCATGCCATTCTTTATTTTATCAAATAAAAATATTTCTTATACAAAATAAAACCAATCAGAAAATGAATACAAAGATGTTATATTTATTATAATTAAAGGTATATAAAGAATGAAAATAAATCCAATGTATCTTTTATTATAAGAAGCAAGAAAAAAAAGAAATCAAAATAAAACAATTGTATAAAATGTTATATAAGTGTCAGATTACATAATAAATCAGTGAGAATAACTAACAGGCTTTAATCCTATAGCAGAGGATCAATTAATTATGACTATTATCAGGGAAATTGGAGATTTAACTAATTGTATTAGTTTAAAATTTTAAAGGGCTGTGTTTATCAAACATTCCCTATTTGATATCCTTCAGATGTCTGTGTTTTAATGGCAGTAATTACCAAACAATATTTGTCAGATTCTGTTTTTTAATGGAGCCCTAAGAATAATACATTTATGCCAACTTCAGGCACCCAAGAATTGCTTCTGATACCACAAGTGGAAATGGATGAATGTGGATTGTAAGAAATAAAAGTAATGCATAGTCCAATGTTGAATGATTTGTGTGAATATATAGTGGCTGCATGTTGTGGGGTGTATAGATCTGTAATTGTGTGCTGCAGGGGGATCACATAGGATTCCATGGCTAGAAATATAAGTGGAATAATGCTTTGGGCTGAGATTGTAATGCAGCAGACCTGATTTTTTTCCTCCCCTTGACTTGCAGATCTCTCCTCCCTAGTTTCTCAACGTCATATGATCCAATGGTGAATTGGTTGTAATAGAATGACATGCAGGGAGCAGAGAAGGCATAAATGCATGGATTTGTGTGAAGAAGCCTGCACAGTGGATGTCATGGAAGGCAGCCTGCAGTGATTTGTAGGGAAGGGGTGAGAAGCAGGGTGAGGGTGGCAGAGATCGCTGCTTGTCTCTGTCTTTGGATTGGCACTCCTATATAACTGTCTATCCCTGCTTGCTTGGAGAAGGTCCGCCATATTCTGCCTTACCACGCCCGGGGAGCAGAGCCATTGGAAAAGGCTGCCTAGGAAATGATCGGCGTCCTGTGCCA
The DNA here is from genome assembly GCF_032062135.1 of Pyxicephalus adspersus. NCBI lineage: Eukaryota > Metazoa > Chordata > Amphibia > Anura > Pyxicephalidae > Pyxicephalus > Pyxicephalus adspersus. The sequence goes on from NC_092860.1 coordinate 30,583,753, forward strand.
CCGACAAGACGTGACCGATCCGTGAAGGAGACCTTCCACAAGGACAAGAGACATTTATAAACCGTGTACTGAAAATCGGGGCGAAAGGGAAAAAATGTGTATGAGGGGGAAGGGCACAAGCCGATCTGCTTGTTAGAGGTGCTCTACCGATCTGCAGCCAACACACACAGCACACATCGCCCTAGTTATAACAAGGGATCGCAGCAGGCTGCCAAGGAGTGAGCTGATTTCGTCCCATGGATGTCACCATGTTGTTTGGTGCATGCTTGTGAGAGGAGGCGGAGCGGGCGGGTGACAGCGGATCGGGTGTTAGGTGTACACGGGTAACGGGCACTACCCACCCCGGGGTGCCATCACATCAGCCGGGGCCACCGGAGTGCCTTGGCCCCTGTGTGGAGCTCGTGTTATATTGCAGCCTCCTCTGCCTATCTCTCAGCACAGGCCCCCCTTGTCTCCTACAGCAAGGAAGCAGCAAGGCAGCGGCGGCTCGCAGGGTGGGGGTCTGAGCAGCACTCGGGAGACATGACTCTGGAGTCCATCATGGCGTGCTGCCTCAGCGAGGAGGCCAAGGAAGCCAGGAGGATCAACGACGAGATAGAGAGACAGCTCCGCCGGGACAAGAGGGACGCCCGCAGGGAGCTCAAACTGCTGCTGCTCGGTCAGTACCACAGGGATTGTGTGTGTGTGTGATATATGTGTATTGTGTGTGTGATATATGTGTATTGTGTGTGTGATATATGTGTGTGTGTGTGTATTGTATGTATATATATTGCACCCCTCCCTGCTTCATGTGTGTCCATTCATAGGGAATGCACTGGCGGTGCCCAATGTGTAGTACAAAGGAATGTACAATCAGTGTGTGTGGACCATGGCAGCATACATTCACCACACGTCTGTCAGATGGCAGCATATTCACCCAGTGCTAACAATACAGCCCACCGCCTGCCATTAGATCACCATTTTCCACATAGGATGCCCATAAGCCATGTTACTTACATGTTCTCCACCCATTCACACGCTTTATTCACATATGGAAGTAGTCGCCCAATTCTACCCAGGAAACAAAATGGGGGCTGCGTTTCTGAGGGTCCTACATATTCACCGTGTATTGGAGGGGATGCTATGTGTACTCGCCCATTCTATATAATGCCAGCATCTTTATTGTATGTTGTAAATGATGGAATGATGGTTATGTGGCATTGGCAGAGGAAATATACCCAACACTGGTTGTGGGGCATTATATATATATATATATATATATATATATATATATATGTGTGTGTGTATTATCCCCATACATGTTCCATGTTATTGCTACACGTTGCATAGGATGTCACTATCCCCATACATGTTCCTTTCCAGTGTCATATATTGTATGGGATGCCAGTATATTACCCCCATACGTGTTCCATGTCATTGGTATATATTGTATAGGATATTGGTATATTATCACCAAACATGTTCCATTTCATTGTATAGGATGTCAGTAAGTTATCCCTTATACATCTTCCATTTGTACATATTATACGTTCTTCCCATACGTGTTCCTTTCCAGTGTTATATATTGTATGTGTTATTTGTTTTTTTCCCCCTATACATGTTCCATTGGTACAATTGTATAGCATGTCAGTATTCGCCCCAATACGTGTTTCATGTCTGGTATAGATTGTAGAGGTTATCCTTATAATATCCCCATACATGTTCTGTTTTCTTGGCATATAAAACACCACATACATAATTTTTCTTTTTCATGTTGTAATCCTTTTATTGTATGTTCAAGGTTTTCGTGTTGATCCAGATCTATTATTACTGCGTCCATAGACAAGAATGCATTCCATCATTTGATATTTGTATTAATATTTTTGCAATAACGTTAGGTGGAAGATGGACAGCCTGGAGTAGCCACTGTTATGTGTTGATGGTAGAAATTGGGGTTAAACATGATCTAGAAATTATTTTTGTGGCCTTGGTTTGAAGCGAAGCATCGAGATTGATTTGCTTTTTTATAAAGAAATATTTTGCGTGTCCGTGAAGGTGCTATGTGTTGGCATATGATGCCTGCTTGTGTGTTGGGTAATGAAGCCTTGGATGCAATGAGTATATTTATTTTTAAGAAATCGAGGGAATGTGAAGGTTTTTCTAACGTGGCGTAGGCTTCTAAGAAGCCATAATGTATTCTACCAAAGGATTGCTATACTTGTAGTTGAAGTGTGAATTTTCACATTTCTATGGAACAGCAGACTTGGCACCATCTGCATTGGTAGTTATTCTGCTTTGTGAATCTGCAGGCATTTAATCATGGAATATAGCAGCACTACAAATAGTGTGTTCAGTGTGCCGTCATTGTGGCATTATGTTTGGCTTACCAGTAGACTTGGATAGGGCTGCACCTTTATCATCGGGCCTGTAGCTTATTCAACCCTAATGGGTTGTGTGTGGTCATCAGAGACCGTAAATAAGTGGCTCTACTCAATGATTGAGCTTGGTATTCTATGTTTATAGATTGCCATTTGGATGGGCCTGAAATTCAACTGTACAGCAAGAATGACAAGTTCATTCTATTATACAGACCAGGCAGATTTTTTATGATCGTGTATTTGTATAATGCCAACAGGGTCCATAGTCATGTCACTGTCTCACAAGGAGATCACAATATAATGTCCCTAAGTCATAGTCTCTTCATTAAACACAATTTGTTGTAAAAGTTTATATTTTCTAAATGAAATGGTCTGATGTGGCAGATCTAGTTGTCGTCTCATGATTACCATACCATTATTTGAAGATTTTTAGTCCCTGAATATCCTCAATTTTGTTCAATCAGCCATTGTAGTGTGCGCTATTAATGAACAGGGATCATTGGCTTGTATGGGTACAGTGGGCAATGATGTGGGTAATGATGGATAATTGGCTGCCATTTATATAGACCAGTGTTTCTCAGCAGGGTTCCTCCAGAGGATGCCTGGGCTTCCTTGTGCAATGAGCAGTTTGTGAATTTTTTGTGGTCTGTTTAATACCTATAGATACCAATTATTGGTATTGGCTATCCGAAATAATGGCAGCTTTCCCACTGGCCAACAAAGTAAGATGCATTCATCCTCCTGACCACCACCCTAATGTACTGTGAATTGTGTTTCCCCAAAAGGTAGAGAAACCCTGATATACAGTCTGGACTTTTTGTCTCCAACAATAGCTCTCCTCCAAAATTAACCTGCCATTACAGAAATATAATGGCGCCCGTTGTGGACTTCCTTTCAAAAACTCTAGTTGCCTGATTGTTATACTGTCTCTCGGCTTTTAGTACTTTTAAAACCATTGACCTGTAGCAAGTATGTTGATAAGGAAAAGCCGAATGTCCTTATCTGCATACTTGTTCTTGGTCTCCGACTTGGTTGACGCAGGAAAGTTGGCATGACATCTAGGGAGCTAGTGTTTTCAGAATGACAGGATAACTTTAAGGCTATTTGATTATTTAGGTATAATCTCCATGTGTAGGGCATGAAGCCATGTTAATACTAATAGCCTATGTTTCCCAGATTTCAAAAGAGAGCAATGGGTTCATTTTTATGCAATGGTTAGATAAATCGCCAGTCATGTGTATATTGATAGCATTTCAGTAGAACCCTAAAATGCACCTATGTGTTTTTTCTCTTTTGTATTACAAGAGAATGAAAGCAAAACTGTAATTGTTGTAAGGCAGTTCATTTGTTGGACATCACCATCTAATATGTAGCATGTAGGGAACTGTAAAATTAGGTTTAGTTGTCTGCAGTTCAGTGTGGTTGATAGGTCTTTCTTGGGGAGTTTCCTTTTCATTGTCCTAAAGGAGATTTTTTTTAAACTCTTGGAATATGTTACTAATAATATTACTTTAGTTTTGTTCTTAACGGTTTTGCTTTCCATTAAAAGAAATAATCTATATATCTACTAATAGACATAGTTCCTGGTGGGGAATTCAAACCAGTAAATAGTCTTTAGCATTAAATTTGTAGGTTGGTCAGAATTTCATTTTGATGGTCAACACATCTGTTCCTAGGTTTCTTATGATAGCATTCTAAGCATGTGTTTTCAAAATCATACCTGCCCAAGGTTGTTATTTTACTTTCTGAGTATCAAATCGCAATTGGAAAGCCATTCATTCCGAAATACAAAATCCAGAAAATCCCTAAGACTTTGCACACCTTTGGCTTTATTGAAATGAAAGGTTCAGTTAATCTTTAGGTTGATCTCATACTTCTGCATTGCTGCAACATATAAAGACACCTGTTTTGTGCATTTTTAAGTTGTGGTGCTATTCTTAATGGTATAGCCATCCATCTAAATTGCATTGACCATTTTTGAGAAGTAGGCAGCCTATTACAATGCATCTACTGCCGTAATGCAATGCATTTTATTGCTGGAAATATTATTCATTAACGCAACAGTATGAATCAAACTTTGAAGTATTTAATTAAATAAAACTAAATTTTAGCTCTAAATGTTGCTATATTTTTCCTTTATTGCTTAAAGAATCATTACGTTCTAATTCTAGGCAAAAATGCGAAAAATACCATTGGGCTTTTTTCATGCCTAGAAAAAGGCTATTGAGACAGCGTTTGGAATCGAACCACCTTGGCTTATAGAGAAAAATGAAAATTTTAGTTCACCGTGAATGTGTAGATTCAAAACTGGATAGAAAACTATGGTAATGCATGGTCCTCTTCTACCTGAATAATGTCCTATGCGCATACACACTGCATGAAAGTATGGACAGCAACAGGCAAATATAAAAATGGAAACCCTAGACCAATGCCCCTTAGTCTAGTAATAAGGCCAGTGCACATGTATGCATTTATTATTACTAATATTCAATATTTATGTAGCACCGACATATTATGCAGCGCTTGATATTAAATAGGGGTTGCAAATGAGAGACAGATACAGACAGTGACACAGGATGAGGAGAGTACCCTGCCCCAAAGAGCTTACAATTTATGATCATAAAACAAGCTTTAATGCACTTTACTGGACCTGGCAAAGTCGGCTAACAGGATTATGGATATGCTGGCATCTAAAGTGATTCACATGTACATTAATTGGCTGTGTAAATAGTTGTTTTGTATATTTGTTTTGTTTTTTCTTGCCTGGAGTACTTCTAATTGTTTTTAGCATTTAGTCCTACCAGTAGCCTATTACAAACAATTGATGCAGGTGCCATATTCATACGCAAACCTGATGCAAAGACGATCGGATATAGTCTTGCTCTTCTAGTATTTCTACATTATTTTCTAGAATTAATATATAAAAATCCTATTTTTTTGCCAAAAAAACATAATGCAATTGTAAATGCAAATTAGTTAACTTTTTGTATTTTATTAGTTACAGAAAAGCCTAATGATGTCTATTTACCAATGTTTCATCTTGTGGGATGGGTATTATATATCCATGTTGTGTTTTTATGAACTGAAACTATGTTTTGTGTTTTAGCATAATGATTGCTTAGGCAAAACATCTATTTGCAATCATTTATTTTTTGCTAATGCTAATAGATATTCACTGCACCAACAGCTTAGAAAAAGGATATAGTCAAATTCGTAAGTTGCATTTAGTGGTTAATTTTGCATTAGATAAATAGAAATACAAATTATGACGCTGCCACAGTTTTCATGAAGATTGCAGAATTATTGCTTCCTGGAATTAAAATGAGAGAAGATGTTATCATTGAAGTACCCAGTGGTTGCTTTTCATTTGCAAATTTGGTGCCTGGTTGGCCTACTATATTAGGACAGTATGTTTATTGCTGATAGAAAACAAAACACATGGATCTAAATGTCTTTTATATTTGTGGTATTATGTTGTATGTATATTATTAGTCCTTGGGTAAACTTGGATAATGCAGTGATTAATTGTACACAAACATACATCATTAGGGTACATGTATGATCTGATGCTGATAGGAGCCCCTGGTACACTTGTTCCTAGGCAATTGGTCCATGTATAGGGATCTTACTTCATGCCTAAGTGCTGTTTCAGAGACCATTAGTAGACAAACTTGTTTCTTGAATTGCAGGGGTTTGAATTAGTGTGTTATGCAACATGCAAATGTGCTTTTTGTAGTGAAAGCTGGACTTTCAAGTGACAATATATCTGATATTGATTGTGCCAGAATAGAAATATGGGATCTTAATTGCTGACTGGTTTTCCAGGGTGGAGGCGAGTGGTCGTTGTTATACTCAATGACCAGGACCAAGTATATACAGTTAGGTCCATAAGTATTTGGACAGAACTTTTTTCTAATTTTGGTTCTGTAAATTACCAAAATAATTTTAAATGAAACCACTCCGTTGAACTGCAAACTTTCATCTTATTTCAGTGGATTGAACAAAAAATGTAAGGAACTAAAGCCTTTTTTTTACAATCGCTTCATTTCGGGGGCTCAAAAGTAATTGGGCAATTGACTCAAAGGCTATTTCATGGGCTGGTGTGGGCAATTCCTTTATGTCATTATCAATTAAGCAGATAAAAGGCCTGGAGTTGATTTGAGGGCGGGGAGTGGTGCTTGAATGTGAAAGATTCAGACAACATGCGGTCACAGGAGCTCTCCAAGCAGGTGAAACGAGCCATCCTTAAGCTACAGAAACAGAAAAAACCCATCCGAGACATTGCTACAATATTAGAAGTGGCAAAATCTACAGTTTGGTACATCATGAGAAAGAAACAAAGCACTGGTGAACTCAGCAACGCCAAAAGACCTGGACGTCCATGGAAGACAACAGTGGTGGATGATGGCAAAAATCATTTGCATGGTGAAGAGAAACCCCTTCACAACAGCCAACCAAGTGAACAACACTCTCCAGGAAGTAGGCGTATCGATATCCAAGTCTACCATAAAGAGAAGACTGCATGAAAGTAAATACAGAGGGTGCACTGCAAGGTGCAAGCCACTCATAAGCCTCAAGAATAGAAAGGCTAGATTGGACTTTCCTAAAAAAAAACATCTAAAAACGCCAGCACAGTTCTGGAAAAACATTCTTTGGACAGATGAAACCAAGATCAACTATTACCAGAATGATGGCAAGATAAAAGTATGGAGAAGGCGTGGAACCGCTCACGATCCAAAGCATAGCACATCATCTGTAAAACATGGCGGAGGCAGTGTGATGGCTTGGGCGTGCATGGCTGCCTGTGGCACTGGGACACTAGGGTTTATCCATGAGATGACACAGGACAGAAGCAGCCAAATTAATTCTGAGTTGTTCAGAGACATACTGTCTGCTCAAATCCAGCTATATGCAGTCACATTGATTGGGAGGCGTTTCATAATACAGATGGACAATGACCCAAAACATACAGCCAAAGCAACCCAGGAGTTTATTAAAGCAAAGAAGTGGAATATTCTTGAATGGCCAAGTCAGTCACCTGATCTGAACCCAATTGAGCATGCATTTCACTTGTTGAAGACTAAACTTCAGACAGTAAGGCCCACAAACAGCAACTGAAAGCCGCTGCAGTAAAGGCCTGGCAGGGCATTAAAAAGGAGGAAACCCGGCATCTGGTGATGTCCATGAGTTCAAGACTACAGGCTGTCATTGCCAGCAAAGAGTTTTCAACCAAGTGTTAGAAATAAACATTTTATTTTCAGCGTTTTAATTTGTCCAATTACTTTTGAGCCCCTGAAATGAAGTGATTGTGTTACAAAAAGGCTTTAGTTCCTCACATTTTTATGCAATGTTTTTGTTCAACCCAGTGAATTAAAGCTGAAAGTCTGCAGTTCAACTGCATCTGAGTTGTTTCATTTAAAATGAATTGTGGTAATGTACAGAACCAAAATTAGAAAAAACATGTCTCCGTCCAAATATTTGTGGACCTAACTGTATAGAAAATGTATTGTCCCAACATTTGTCAGTCAGTGATTCTTCACCAAGCAGTAAAAGAAACGTAACGATAACCTTGGTGTGTGGATTCACAAAAACAAGTTGGCACTACAAATTCCCACTGCACTATTGTGACCGTTTTATCACATAGTGAGAGCTCTGTGCACTTAGGATGAGGGCCCTTTATGTACATGGCCAAAGGTTTCACCATTTAATGGGATTATGTATTTGGCTGGCAGAGGCATATAGTAAGAGTTATCCCTGAGATAATCGAACCTCATAACTTTTTTTTTTTTCTCCATGTTTACATACTGGTAAGCCATTTTCAGACTACATATGATTGAAAGCTGAGTTTTTTTTAGCTTCCATTCTAGTGTAATCCTCATCTTTTCCTGTGTCTACATCTAAGGTATGTTATTTATCCAAAGCCAAACTAGAGCTTCTTCCAGGTTCGGTTCTTGAGCTATCTTGATTGACCATGCTGGAATGATGTCATTCATTCTTGTCCGTTCTGCAACAAATAGCTGCCTGCACACAATTTGTTTTTCTAGTTTTGTTAAGTTTTGAGTTTAGTTGGTGTTAAAAGCAGAACTAGATACATTTTTATAGCGATTTTTTTTCTTCTTATTTTTGCATTCAACTAGTGGGCAGTTTGATTAAATGTGAACGTATGACACCAAAATGAGGAAGCGTAATAGATATCACTATATTTCCCGGCATTCCTTCACTATGGCAGTAAGTGCATGTTACATAGATGAAAGGTGTGGTCTTTCCAAGGGAAATAACATTGCTCTATGGATACATTATATATAGTTATAAGCATTGTCTCCCCAGGACAAAAAGTATGTTACCGGCAGGATTAAAAAGTGAAAATAAATTGAAAAGGCCTAAATGGGGCTAAACTAACATGAACCAAACCCTTAGGATTGGTAACTGCAGTATATTATTTTTGTTCATGGGTTGCACTGTACTTTGTAGAGATTTTTGCTCACTTCTCTTCAGGTTTCTGAGACACAAGGTTGGGTTTATTGTATGCGCTTTCATGTAAAATGTGTGGTTTAATGCAACAGTATGTGTTGATTTGCTTAAGTGCCATTTATTTGTAACTGCACCCAAAATGAACATTAAAGCGGGGTTTGCACTTAATTTTTTTTCCACCTACCTTTTCTTGCTAAAGAGCATTTAATAAATATACGTACCACACCCAGCAAATTTCACATATTCTTTCTGTTGCTGCCTGCTATGTCTCAGACTGTCCTCACTGCTCATGTGTGGTATTGTTTACTGCTTCATTTACATTTGTAGAATGCCCCTAATGGGGCAGCACCTAATCTCATGTGCAGAAGAAATGGCCCACAGCCTCCTTGGATACCTGACATAGGGAGGCCACAGGTTTCCCATTCGGTCTTTATCACCACAACAGTACAGATGAAATGGGTGGGTACACATTTAGAAAGTAATTATTTGTATAAGTAATATATTTTGATGAAAGCACTGCATTAACAAAACACTACAGGGATTCCCACAATATCACAGTAATAGTTTCTTGAAGTATTTTGCTACAATTTTAGACTGTAGTGTTACACTATGTATTCTTGATAGGCAAACATCTTATTAAAGTAGGCCACCTGAGCCCTTATATATTCATGTGAATAACGGCTGTGTCATTATTATGTAAACGTACGCTAGTGATTAAGAAAAAGATTAACTTTTTTGATATTTCACTTTTGTATAAAATGGCTTATGCCATTCTTATTCTTTGCCCTGGGATCTTCCAAACTAGACACACGCATGGATTTCAGTCCATCTTCTACCATTCCCGGGCAGGAGAGAATAGTTCATTGTGGTGATAGCACTTACTTCTCCACCTTACCAAGTTAGCTAATGATCATTAAATGTATAAATCTGAATGAATTCTTTTCACCCTCTGACTGTTGGGGTACTTTTGGGTTCTTTTGTTTATCCCCTATTCTTCATATAAATGTATGATTAACTTTGGGCAAATAATACATTCATTTAGATTTCAGAAACACATATATGCAAACAATACACAATTCTATTTCTCAGCTTCAAACCTTCCTACTCTTCTGTTCCCTGACTGTCTTTCTGCTGTAGCTTTTTATCTTCCCCCTTACTACAGCTGAACATAAGTTAAACAGAACAGAATTTTCCCAGTGTTTTAATCCATTTCTCTACCTGAACTAACAATGTAGATAACATCCCTAGCTTCTCAAGCAATCTGTCTAGGGGGTAATATTTGATTTGTTCATTAACCACTTTTATCTATATTTCAAACTGATATCTCTCACCCATCAGTCTCACACAGGGCACTATAAAAATCCTAAAGTACTGTATGTCTTTATTTCCCACCACCTCTGTTTCAATTTCTTCTGCCCTGCCTTTCAGCCAAACTCATCACTGGTTGCTAATTACACACGTCCAACATACAAAGCTCTTCTTTACGCTTCAAAAAACTTTCTGCTCTTCACCCGAAGAGGACCCTGAAAGTGAATACTGGTTACTGGGTGCTCCCCAGGATATGTGGGTCTTGGGAAGTACAGATCTATGACTATAGAAAAGATCCTAATGAAAAAATTATAGCTACCCAGCATATACTTTTAAAATTTGTTTAAAACATTCACCAACTGCACCACCTAGTTATTAATTTTTTCTATATACCATTTAGAGATCCTTTATTCTGCCATTTTTAGTTACTTTCTGTGCATATGCAATTGCCATAGAAGTCCCCTATGATCTTTCCTTATAATTATATACCAACAGCTGTTTATTTGCATGGAGTTTATATCACCAATCTCGCTGTAAGCTGAACCTTTGTGTTTGAAAGCCAGCACTGCTAACCATTGAGGTCTCTGCTCAATCTAGTAATTGTACTATCATGACTTAACAAGAAGATGAGGGTGACCTCACTGTATTTTTTTTTTTTTTTTTTTTTTTTACTTTTTTTTTTTTTTTTTTTATTTTGTTTTTTGTTTTGATCATCTAAAACTGAACAAAATAGATATGTATATAAAGTGGGCGTTAGATTCAGAACCCATTAACATATGCATTAGGAATCTTCACATTCAAGAATAAATTGTAGCCCTGACATGGGTAAATGATGTGCTGGTAGTCAACCATCCTAATGAGCTAAATGTTGCTTTTATAAATCTCCAGCAAACAAATGCTACCATTTACTAGAATAACTTTCATGTATAGAAACCTTGGAAGCTTGAATGAGGCAAAGGATTGACTTTCCCTCACCCTCTTCTGCATAAAGCACCTCACACCATTTCACTTGGAAAGAGACCATCTGAATTCAGCAGCTACTCTTGGGTGAACTTTGTATTAAAATAAATTATATAGAAATGTAAAATGGGTTTTAAAAAAAGCCAGGGCGTAAAAGCTGAGGTTTATGTGCTTTGGAGGTTCACTCAATTTCACATTTAGTAATTCCTCCCACTGAAGTTACAGTATTGTGATTTCAAGACCATGGGAAATACCTAAGGTTTATAACCTTTTATGCAGAGATTACAGGTGGTGCAATAAAATGAAATTTAGGCATATCAGTTAGAGGTAAGGATTGATACAAATGTAAAATTAATCTCTCCTTTTTTTTTTTTTTTTTTTTTTTTGTAATTTGATCAGTTATCATTGCATATCCAGGTCAGGAACTAACTATATGGTTGTAATGTATATGTTTATGATTTTAACGTCAAAAATTTTTTCCGTTTTTGGCTGGCCATTTTTATAATTTACACCGCTATTAGTTTACACAGATGTAATGATGTTATTGGTGTCCCTGTTAGGGAGCTGGTGACAGAAGTTGACATAGGAAGTTGGAATTCTGAACCAGGAAGTCAAATTGTTAATCCACAAACTAGGAGCGTCGCCTGTCTGGCTGTGCAATATGGAAAATGCGTGCAGATTGTGAGATAACATACTATAGGTTATGTCTGATTTCACCTTACTGAGCTGCTGTCACTCTTTCCACACATCTGTATGACCGACATCAACTAAAAAAATTCTATTTTATTAACTTGCCCAAACTAGGAAACCAATGACCTAATAGATAATTATATCATTTAAATACGTTTATTGTGGTACATCTACAGTCTTCAAATGTGTAGCATCATATTAGTTGACCATTAATGCTGGTTCCTAGTCTTCTATATTAGCGGAATGTGTAGTCTGAAGGAACAGTTTTATATAAGAAATGCTCTCCATGTATAGATCTTAGGAAAGCTTTAAATAAAACGGACAATACAATATTGTGATGTCATCCTTGTGTTCAGCAATTATGAATAGTTCTTATGTTGCATTGCTTATATATTATGCAATAGGGCTTGATTGCTTCTATAGTTGTTGAGCTTTAAATTTAGATATAATAAAGCACCTCAGAGGAATGGCTTTGTAATTAGGCTCCTGCCTTTTTCAATTTGAAATGGTTCAAAAGCATTGTTTCACTTTAGTCAGGAGGAGAATGAGGAACATTTTATAATCCTTGTCTTCAGAGTTCTTTTACAACCTGATGTGTTACCATGCATATGTACTTAAGTGCATTTCACACCACATTCTTAGTATTTCTTATGTTTGTCAGCTTTACAAAATGTTAAATTGCCTGCCAAAGATGGGTAGAGTAGGCTGATCAGCCAGAAGGATATTTGAACCTAATGTGGACAGGTCAAGAAAACAATTTTAGACTCCTTTTGAATGGACCTCCAAACCCAATGATTGGTCTTACCTAAAAGTCATCTGTGCAGTAAAAATGTATACATAGCTGCACTGCGCTAAATTTATGGCATGGCCTAAAGGGGCATGGTTAGTATGGCCTACTTCCATATTTTGGCTAAGAGACATTACTGATCCCACCTCCTTTGGGTAAGAAGAAAAGCTACCCCCCCCCTTCGTAAAACGATAGATAAGCAAGAAACTAGCTGCTATCAGCCGACTCTCTGTCTAGTAAACCTGCACATCCTAATTCCCTGCTACCCTTTTGTTACTTGAATTCATTTATTCAGCAAGGGATATCTCCTTTTATGAGAGGAAATCCCCCTATTGTCCATTGTACAAACAGTCTCGCCAGTTCCCCTGAAGAAGCCTGCTGGCGAAACGCGTCGGTCTAAAGCTACGTACACACATCAGATTTTTATCGCCCGATCATCGGCCAATTATCGGGCGAAAATCTGCTGTGTGTACAGTCGGTGTCGTCCGTCGTCCGGACGACCGACCTGCCGGATCCACGGACGATGGACGACAGCCGATCCTAATGAAAGGGAAGGGGAGAGCGCGCAGCAGGGTGCCGCTCCGTCGCTCTCCCCCTCCCCTCTCCTTAGAGCATGAACGGTGCTGTATGTACAGCACCGTTCATGCATCGTGCACTCCCTTGTTGTTGGAAAGGATCGTGAAAGATCCTTTCCAACGACAAAAATTGGAAGTGTGTACGCAGCTTTAGACTTCTACTTCTATAATTTCTAATGTCTAGATATTTGGTGTCACATCCCATGATATCAACTGGAAAGACAGAAACTTATTTGACTGTTTGATGGGTGTGAATGAAAGCTATGCTTTCATCTATTTATGAATTCACAATATAAAGTTGTTGTTGCCCAACTAAACCCCAGCTTTCTCTCGTTTCTTACTTCTATACTTTGTTATTCTTAGGAAAAAAAATGTAGGACTGTACAACATAGTGTGGTGGCCATTGGAGGAAGAACTTCCCTTGATGAAGGTCGGTAAAGAGGGGGGGGGGGCGGGATAAAGAATTAGAGCTCAGTTTGGGCGGGAGGGGTTTAGAATGAATAAACATATATTAAAAATAAAAATATTGGTGCTACGTCCTGTTTTTCTCTCCTACTCTCCATCTCCTTCATACTCTGCTGGAATTACGCACCTTTTTTAGGTATATTGGGCAGGAAATTACTGGGCTAGAATGTTAATGAATATTCTTGGAAATGAATGCTGGAACCAAGATTTCCAGCTCTTGGCTCTGGGTCATGGTGCACATAGGTGGGACACCAGGATAGTCCCTTTGTATCAGGGTCAGCCGGGAGTTATGCAGCCTTATAGTTGTTTCTGTGTTGTGAGTTCATCTAAGGCTCTGTTGCTAGTGACCGCCAGCTTCACAAGATTTGTAATGTCTTGATTTAATTACTGTTGTAATGTTGCTTACTGGCGATAACACATTTATGCACTGTCTGTGGTATTTTTTTTATTTGTGATATTTTTTTATTTGCACAAAGTTAAAGTTTCAGGACAAACTTTTGTCTACCTTGACTTTCTTTTTTCCAAGCAGTACTGACACACAAAGGTTTATTATAATGTCCTGTCTTGTTCTGAAAAATTAACTGTTTGTCCGAATAAAAAAGTATCATGGACAGTGTTTAATTCTGTATTAGGCGTATGTAACCATATTGGTGAACTTGCACTAATCCCCTGAATCTTACTGGACGTAAATCTGCACTCAATTAGTTTATTTTCTTGTATTTTCTCCGCTTTTCCACATTTTTTTTTTTTTTGTTTTTGTTTTTTTAAGTGTTGATTGCAATGACTTACATGGATGGTTGTGCTTCTCTTGCCATGCATGTTAATGGGAATGCCCAAGCAACTGAATCGGTTCAACTGCACCTTCAGTGCATTCTGAATAATCTTATAGGTCTCTAAAACACAATACATTTGACCCCTGATGGTTGTCTACACGGTCCTATTGTTAAATTGATATTTAATTAAACTTTTGTTCATGGACGTCTAGTTGGCAGCAGGTGGAACAAACCTAAAACCAGTATAACCACTATATCGAAGGACTGGCAAACTACAATCTATTACAATCTTGGTTTGGTTTAGATATGATTAAATTATGGTTAGCTGAGCACAGACTGGCATCATCCTTGTTATACACAACACTGTGGTGTGATTGATTTTACCAGACCCAGATAATGCCATGTGGGAGGAATGAGGACATGCCCACACGCAGACTGAGAATTTTAGTTTTTGAGAAGGAGTTTTGGAAGGTTTTCAAAATTATAGATCTTTCACTTGCTATTGGGTCTTTTCCCATGAATTGCAAAGCTGGGCCAAAGTGTATATCACATCAGTATCACAACCTTTCGTTGTGCTGTATCACTCAAATCACAATTGGTTTGGGTTGTTAGATTAGGAAAATACTTAGATAGACTTAATTTAGGAAAACACTTAGATAGACATAATTAGAGCATATGGGCTAGTCACTCGCCCTCTGTGTGCATGTTGATGAACCTTGGACACGCTGCATATCGGCTTCAAGAACTTTATTACTTTGCTATATGCTACCATTTGGCTGGTGCTATTATAATTGGTTGTCATTCACTTCTGTCACCAGGTATAGTGTTTGGCTGATAGGTGTTTATAATTGATGACAGCACTGTAAATTTTCTTTTTAATATTTTTTTTAAATTGGTAGTTTATTGTACATTGTCAAGTTTATTGATTTTTGAAGTTTATCACTGCTTACAGCTCATGGCTATATTTGTTAGCTCTGAGTGTGGTTAATATGTATAGTCTTTTTATATGGGTTGCATGTTGCTAAGTTTCCATATCATAAAATTCTTTACAATTCTAAGTTGTATTATTTAAATATGATCATTTGCAATCCTAACATACCTCAGAAGGGCTGCTGGCTTACAGATTCACTGCTTGCAATGTGTGTACATGGCTGAATTTAAACAGGGACACAATGTACCTTACAAAACTAAATTCCTTGAATGTTTCTGTTTTTATGAATACTATTGTTCAAATCACCTAAAGTAAATTCATTTGGTAGACTAGGTCATTACCTGACTTGTATGTATATCTTAGGAATTTTAGTGATTTAATACTTTCTTGTGAAAAGGCTGTTGAAGTTACACATATAGTTCTGAGAAAAAGAAAATACATCTCAAGTTTTACATTTCAGGACGTCATAGGAAATGATCTCTTCTAAAAATTAGTTACAACCTCTGATGAACAACACATTACATATAACATTGTGTTACAATATGTTTAACATTAAGTCAACATGCAAAAACAGTGTGTAAAATAATAATAATAAAAAACAACACTTTCCGCTTTCATAGGAATTAAGAAGGTATGTAGCACCCAGGTACTCGTCATCAAAAGCATTTGATTAATAATCAGCAAGTATGACCATTATATAAAAGCATACAATTTGTCAATCATCAGCTACATTGGAGCATTCAGGTGTATGCTAAGCAGGAAAGGCATTGGCAATGATCTTAGAGGAACAATTGTTGCTGGTCATCAATCTGGGAAGATTTATAAGGTTTTTTACAAACAACTTGGAAGTTGCATTCTACAATGAGAAAGATTATTCACAGGTAGAAAACATTCAAGACTGTTTCTAATCCTTCCAGTAGTGGATGTCCCAGCAAATTCACCCCAAGGTCAGACTGTCCAGAGCTTAGAAAAAAATTGATAAAATGTAAGATCTACTTCTCAGACTGAAATGAAACCTGTTTAAGATGCTGTTGCAAGACCTGTTTAGGATGCTGTTGCTGTTGAAGCAAGAGTAGGCCAAAATTTCTCAACAACAATGCAACAGAAAAGTATTACTCCAGTTTTTTCTGCTGAAAGTGGTTTTTCAAGTTATCGTATTATGGGGTATAGTGTTTTTCAGACCTGAAAAATGAAGACATTTCTTCATGTTGGTACAAGATACATGAAACCTTGGATTTGATACAGGATGTATCTTGTTTTTTTTTTTTGTCACGTTGGTCTGTTGATTTGTTGATATCATTTTTATATTGCGTATCTATCTACAGTTTATAGTAAAATCGTGCCATTAACCAGCTCCATACAATTGTATAGGCCTAGGTTAGCCTTGGTTCCCAAGGTTTAAAGACTAAATTAATTTTTTTTTTTTATTATTTTAGTTGCACTTTTAATCTGGCTTTTGGAAAAAAATTGTTTCTACAATTTTGTGGAACCTGGAAGTACTGTTTAGTCTTTTCCTGTTTTTAAACAGATGAGCATTTTCTTTTTTTCTTTTAATATAGCACACTTCTAACGCTGCAAATTTTCTTGACAAAACTGTTTGTATAAAGAAAATGATATTTTTAAGCACTTCACTTAAGAGTGAAGACTTTGGGACTAATGCATGTAATACCCAACACAACTAATGAACTGGTTGGCTTTAGGTTTAAATTGAAAGATATGGAGAGCAAAGTTAAATTGAAATTTTATGTTGCTCTTAAAAACCTCAGGCTTAAGGGCGTCAGATGTGGTTGTTGGCTGGATGTTATACTGTTGAATCCTCTTTTGTTTACAGAGCTGTTAGCTTTTTGGAAGTGGATACTTATATTTGTACTTGCATTTAAATAAATCTTCAGCAGGATAGAATTACATTCATTCGTTACCTTCAAGCTGCTGGGACTAAAGTTGTTTTCTTGTATTTTATCGTACACAAAATAGCATTGGCATATGTATTCATTTACATGTGTATGTAGAACCTTAGATCTAATCTACAGTTGGTATTACATAGACAAGCCATTAAATCCCCGGTTATATGGAGGTGGAGTGCAAAATGCAATGACCAGACAGATTTGTATTAGATCTGATTTATGGTGGACTTTTTTTACTTTGTGTAATGGTTTAGTTTTTGCAGAAATCTTCCATGCATGACACATCATTCAGGTGTTTACCTGTGAATCTGACAAAACCTTAGCATCTTTCAGCATGATTCCTTAATAATTTGCTTCTGTTTAACATCAACTGTAAATTTTATGGAGGATAGTGCGGAAAAAGAAAATCATAGATATCAATGGGGTCTCCATCAGAATCTATACATGATCTAAGTTTGGTGCCGGTAGCTGTAAGTGTTGACATAAAGATTGTATGAATATTTTTTTGCTGTTTTCCAATTCTACATTTGTACAGCTGATGGTATTCATATATTATCGACATTTTCACAGCTTGTTTAATTTTTTTTAAAAATAGAAAATTAAATCAGAAAAAAGGCAGATTTAATTAGGTTTACACGTTCCTTTTAAGTGGACCTTAAATGTAAACATCCTGTTTAGGGAGGATCGTTGTTCTTTAAAGTTGAACTAAAATGATAATAAAAAAAGAAAAAAAAAATACACTTACCTTTAGTTCCGCAGATCCCTCGATCTAGTCCTGTGCCATATTGGAATTCTCCTTTTTCCCGGTGCAGAAGAATACCTGGGCACCGCCATCTTCGGTCTCCTTCCTTTTTCTGGCTGCATCACCCAATCTCGCACTGCGCAGGTGTGAGATTTTTGCCCAAGATTTTTACTTTATATTAAAGGATTGTCTACAACCAGTGAAGTATGATAATTAAAGCCCAACTAAATCTAAAATGTGATTAAGGCAAGCCCAGATCGGGTTAATCAGGCAATCGGATTAGGTGACTACAAACTTTTGTTTGGAATAATGGACAGAATATCTGTTATGGGTTATTGTCCCTGCACATTGCACTATATCTCATTTGTAAATTCAGGCAGGTGGAGGGTAAGTCGAAATGGAAATTGTAGCACTTTAGCTTTGTATACATGTTTTATATGTGTCACCTGAGACAAGATGATTTCTGTGTGCAACGGTCCCATGATGTCGTTCAGCGCAATGCTAAACAACTGACCAGGGACAGCGGCTGTAATTTACTATAGGGCAAGACCTCCCTCGTGTCCTCCCTTGCCCCACTCCAAAGAACCAAACAGCACAGTGTACAGTGCTCACTTGTTCTACAGTCACTGGAAACAATAGAAAAATGGGAAGAATGTTTTACACAAACAAAACATGGTGATTGTACACAGGTTTAAAGTAGGAAGAACAGTCAATGCCAAACTACATTTCAGCACACCAAGATTTCTATATATCCACATCCCCCATTGAAACGTTGAAAGTCCACTGGTGAGAGGATTCTGCACAGAAGCAAATGTTATTTCATGGTTATGGGAGCATTGAATTTCTAAAACATAAAAGTATGAAAATGTAACCATTTACCAAATATGAGAAAAGCTCACACACACCTTGCATTGCATTGTGCCCAGTTTATTATGGTTATTTTTTGGGAAAGCACAGTTATGCAATGAATTATTGAAGCACAGTCATCAAACTGTGATGATTTGGAATATTACTAAATATTTTGGAGATGGTATTTCTCTAAAGTCAATATTTATTTATCATTTTAAAAGAAGGTCCATTTAGACTTTAGATATTCATTGCACAAAAAAAGTTGCTAATCAACTTGGGTGAAGATGTACCTGTACAGGTGCCCACCAACATCCTTTAGTGATTAAATGGATAACCTTTTAATTCCTGTCCCATATAGGGTCATGTGTGTCCCCCATAGAACAGAAGAGGCTGCTTGGCCTGGCGGATACCCTGGTTGTACAATGAACACATCCATCTAAAACAATTGTTTCTGGGCACAGAAACTGAAAGTGTGTACTTTACATAACTCTGTACACTCCTGTGGAATAAAATAATGATCTACTATATTGTTATCCAGAGATCCCAAGGTTTCAACTCTGTGAATCACAGTCAACATGCTATTTTGTTTTAGTTTTTTCCCTTAAGACATTGTTTTTGTATTTATTACGATTTCTTTTCTTTTTTTTTCTATTATGACGAATGTAAATTAAGTTATTTTAGCCGTACAAGTAGCATTCTGAAGCTTTCTGTAAAAGAATTGTACAAATTATTGTTCTAAATGGGCAGATGACTACATAACCATGAATTAGTTGTTTTTCAGCACATAATCTTCGGAATGCCTGTCTGCTAAAGTATTTCTGAGATTTTATTGTTAACCCACATGCTTACCTTGATCTAACTTTTGTGGTAGGCTGTCCCACTCCCCCTTCAATTTCTTTTGCACACCTGTTTATTTCCTTCACAGTATGTTTCTGGGTTAAATAGCCTTTTCTGGTATTATTCTCACTGTGAATCCTCTATATCTGATAGGATAGCTCCCAAAAATGTATGCTTGGATAAAAACCAGCCAGATATTTTTCAGTATTTTAAAATGATTATATGAGAACATTAAATCGGTCCTCAAATTTATTCAAAACATTTACAATCTATATTTGGGCTTTTTTGGGTCCATAGTGTAGCCATTGTATTTATTATTGGAATCCGTCTTTTGTTCTGATCGATATCTTGATATAATGGTAGAATTTATTTATTAATTTAGATCACTTACCGAACAAGTCGATCACATGGATCCATTTCTAAATCAATCATAATATTGATCACAAAAAAAAGGAAATTCTCATCTAAACTGTCTTTGGTTTTGCTAGACTATACTTTAGATATTCTGCTGTTGCCAAAATGCAGACACCTACTGAACATTAAACTGCGTGTATGAGTGTAACCTCTTAACAGTTAAACTATGTAGCATTGCAAATCCAAGCGGTTATAGGATTACAACTTGGATATGCTTCTCCAGGACTCAAAGTAGAGGTGTATGCTTCTTGTGATGATCGGCAGCTACTACAGACATCCCATATTCCAGCCACTCCTATTCATTTTACAACTGAATTGCCTGTCCGCCTGAATCCTAAACTTTGTCCTTGGTCTGCTGCAATTAATTTTTTAAAATGTATTTTTCTGCTGGATTTTATGGGACTTAGAAGGCTTTACTGAACTAAAAAATGAATTAATTTCAGCAAACTAAATACATACTGTGAGGCAGTGCATGTCTGTGTAAAAAAATATTGTCTTGTGTTCACCGACATAACCATCTCCATACACTGATAGCTTTCCTTCCTGCATTTGTTCATTGGAACTCCCCTGTTGCTTTGCATGCTACATGTCTTGAGGTGGAACAATGCTTGTTTACCACATACCACACTAGACAGATCTTGGTAGAAATACTTTTTCTGGCTTCTGTAATATTTTGGGCTTTTAATGAATATGACAATATCCTTGATCTTGTCCTATTCTAATCATAACCTTGCATACTGTTCCATCTCTTTGTGCTTTTCATTATAGAAAAGATAAATGTAAACTTTCATTTTGGCAAATCAATGATATGATCAGCATGTATTACTTATCTTGCTGTACAGCGGGGTGACTTTTTTTTTTGTGACCAGATTATAATAATAAATTAAAGACACTTGTTTAAAGGGTGGTAAACACCATACAATTCGTAATTTTGCCTCTTCCATGCTAGTTACAATGGTGTCTGCAGGTACAAAAATACCCAGAAAAAAGTTTAGATGAAACTTAGGATAGGTTCAGACCTGAAGCAGGATTGGCTCCCATTGGCCAGCACCTTACTAGCTGCCCAGTCACTCGCTCCACAGCACATTTGAAAGTCGGTGGTAGTGAGCAGTACTGAACCGCCCACTGCCGCCCCCATTCATTCCCTATAGGGATTCAACAGGTAGAAGCTACATGATGCTTCTCCCCCAATGCAGTGGTGGTTATTTTTAAGATTAAATATTATTATTATTATACAGGATTTATATAGCGCCAACATATAACACGCGCTATACAATAAATGGAGGTTGCAAACGACACACGAATACAGACAGTGATACAAGAAGGGAGAACCTTGCCCTGAAGAGCTTACAATCTGGTTCACTGGTATTAGGAAGCAGAAAATGGATTGTAACCTTATTGCTAGTCTGAACATGACCTAAAATGGTCTCAGACTGATATAAGCTAGTTCGTCACTGGCAGGCTGATATATCTGTATAACTGATCTTCAAATCAATCTGAATGCATCTGTATGCAGCACTGCATTTGTTTTTGTACACGAGGCTCTAGAAATGGATATCTGGGTTGGTAAGCTTGGAACACGTCTTTGTTATATGCATGTTATTCTTGCATATTTCCCAAACCAAAGACTGATTTTCCATGTTTTTTTCCCATGGCACACTGGATAATCCTAGCAGAAAATACAGTTCCTTGTATTTCCTTTTATTAGAAGCTTGTACCCACACAAGCAGTACTGAAGCATTAGGTAGGTATGGCTTCCATTCTTTGAGCTAAAAAATGCTGTTTTCCTTGTAGTGCATTCTGATATGCTTCATCTCATTGCAGTGCTCTGCAGCACATAAAATCAAGTGCATTTTGTGAACATATACACCAGCACGAATGTGTTATGCAAACAACAATGCTCAGTGTTTGGTGTGAACAAGCCCTTCTTGAGTATGTGTATTGTCTACTTAAGCGTACATTTTTTATTTTATTTACTTCAATTTATCCAGATAAAGGTAAAGCAAACGTGGTTTCCAGTTATAGCTAAACTTACGAACTATATAATTATAGCTGACTAGATCCTAGGCAGTTCTGTGCTGCAAAAACCATATCTTTAGCTTGTGTTCCAGTGTGGAGCGAGTACAGGAACCTATTACGAGTTGATAAGCACACTTCCTGGTATGTTGTATAAATAAGAATTTGGTCTCGTTATGACCTGTCCAAGTTTCATATTTGGTTATGGATGTGTGTCAGAACATTTTGTTGTCTTTACACTTTGATCTCTCATGGTTTAAAAGTGGAGTAGCATATTGTTGTTCTAGTAATTTTAGGGAAGTTCCATCCCCTCCACCCCCTCAGCCCTGAACTGTGCCTAATAGTAGGTTCCTCTTGGCTCCCAGTAATCCCCCAGATCACCGAGGGGCCTTTCTTGTGGTTCCTTCTACTATGTGAACATGTTGCTTTAATTATTAAAAAAAAAAAAAAAAAACCCAATGGGTTGTTTACGGTTTAATTTTCTTTACATTTTAGTCTTTTAATTTTTTCTTTAATTACAGCCATAATAGGGGCCCTCATTTGGTTACCTGAACAGTTTGTATTTTTGTAATGTTCCACTGTCTCCAATTTTTTTGGTTCTATATTTATATATGAAATACATTTACCGTACACATTCTCTGACAATTTATTTAATATATGAGCTTTATTTCACTTGTTTATTTTCTATCATTTTTTAGGCACAGGAGAAAGTGGAAAAAGCACATTTATAAAGCAGATGCGAATTATTCATGGATCCGGATACTCTGATGAAGACAAGAGAGGTTTCACTAAACTTGTATACCAGAACATATTCACTGCAATGCAAGCTATGATTCGGGCAATGGATACCCTTAAAATCCCATACAAGTATGAACATAACAAGGTAAGTGCCTTTTGAAGCAAAGTGAATCTACCAGTAATGGTAAAAGTATCCCTGAATAAAATTATTAGATATGAACAATGGGATGCTAAAACTTTTATGCAAATCACAAGCAAATTGTACTGACTGGAAGCTTGAGATGAATCAAATTCTTGACATTGCTTTTTTTGTGTCAATCAACTTTATTGAGTTTTCAGAAAAAACAAACATTTAAACATAAAACACATACATCTTTTTTACCCATAACGGCGTTGGCTTCATATGAGCATAAAATAAACAACCTAGATACTGCATATACTCTGATAAGCATAGTAATAAACTGTCATAGTCCTTATGGATCAGAGTAGGATAAATCAATACAAGTATACAGAAAATACCATAAATCCACATAGAAGCATAGGACACAAAAAATACTCCAAAAGTCTTAAACCGCCGATAATGATAACATACATATAAACAACTCCTAATAAAAAACAGCTATAACAAGAAAGGAAAAAAAAACAATACAGCCCATGGGGGGAGTGGTGGGGAGGGGAAGGGAAAAAGAAAAAATACACTACGCAGAGTTAGAGGAGTTAGGAAAATACCCTCAATGCCAAGGCAACATCCTGACTAGCATTCAAGAACACTAAGATAAATACATTTGGAGTTGGGGAGATTCTTTAAACCAATCCCATGTGGACCAAACTATTTTGAATTGTTCCGTTCTATCATCATCTTCCGCCACCAACATTTCCATATGGCGGATACCCAGTCAGCTATAGAAGGAGCAACAGACTGCTTCCACAACCTCAGAATAAGAGCCTTAGCCGCTGTAAGAAAATGACGTAGGCTACCTCTATTGTTGACCTGTTACAATGGACAACATGTTATTTTAAAAACTGTACATTTATCATATTTAAATAAGTGGCACTGAGCTGCAGTTAAGGCTGAAATATAATCTGCGTCTATTTTATCTTCCTTTCTTCTTCCGCACCCTATCATGGTATTAAACATTTATCGTTAAAACAGCATTACTTACCTTATTTTACACAAAATATGGCAATTATATATGTGTGAGATGAGGGGTGTTGGGGCAAGCAGAAATTCATATTCAGATATTTTTACTCATGGGATCATTTTACCCCCAGGATAAATTTACACCACATCTGTCCATGGAAGTGCATTTCACCCATGGAGGTGCCCATTTATTAAAATGAGCTGCAAAGTGTATATGCACTTTGTTTTTTATGCGTAATAATGCAGTGCTATAGGATATACATTGTGTCTTGGGGATGCCATTGCAAAAAAAGAATAGCAATTCATTCACATACTAAGCCGGCGTTATTGCAACAAAAATGTGTAAGTGGGCCCTAAAAAATATGATAGAGGTTTAGACTGGGAACAACATTCTTGTCATGGCAGACTTACCTGCAGTGATGACTGGGCTCAGCACAGCTATCTTCTGTTCTTCTAGACTGAGCTCTTCTTTCCTGGGCCGTTTGTTGCTCCATGTTGATGTAACTACCATAAATTTGTGCTTAAGTCACAAAAAAGGTAGTTTTGCATGGAGTCTATTACACCAAATATTTACCTCCTTTAATGTAATGTTTACGTGTGCATGCAGTGAGTCCTAGTCCTTTTTTTATATACGCACATGCAGGGTTTTTTTTTTTTTTTTTTTTTTTTTTTGTTTGGTTTGATTCCAAAATGAGATAATGGTGTCTGTAGCAGAGCATCCATAAAGAGCTGGCAGAGTATTTTCTTGTCATGGTAGGAATTAGCATTTCCAGTTCATCCAGCCCACAGTTCCAAAAACCAAATATGGAAGTCATCATATTGAGCTTAAAGAATAGAAAGGTTCAGAGTTTTAAATGCTTTACATATGTTGCTTAGTAGTACTGAAATATAATTGCATGAAAATGTTTTATCTCTTTTGCAGGGTTTATTATCACTATCTAATTTGTTTGATTTGTTGCTTTTATTTGTGTCGATGAGTGAAGCTTTTCAACATAACTTTTTTCATCTGGAGCATCTTTATTTTTTCATGTCTTATGGTTTACGTTTAGACTTCAGCTTTGATGGGTCAGTAGCATCTCTGAATCCACATTGTTTATGATGGAAGGGTTATACTTACAAGTCTTAATTTTATTTTTATCTCCTCCCCCAATTTTTGCATTTGAGGTAAACTAGAGTTTACTCTGCCCTTCTTGGTTTTTCCAATTCCACCATGTCTAGGCTGCATAAATTTTTTTCTTTTTTTTTCTTTTGTGCTGTTTGTGATTAACTGACAGTGAGGATAGAGCAGGGGTGTCCAAAGTTTTGATTTGGTGAGGTGAAAATGTGTGCGGGGCGACCATTCAGCACATACTCGGTTAGTGTGGGCGCGGTCTGCACGGGTCCGGCACAGCTTACGCCCAATATAATGACGAAGGGGATTCCCTGTGCACACATGAGCACTTCTGTCCTGCCGATTATGCCTGCCAAGTAGCGGGCCTAAAATTGCAAGGTTTATCAACTCTAATGAAATACAAAATAGCCTTTTTGGTACGCGTGTGTTTTACACTGTGGTTAACATTGCTGACGGGCCGCATAATATTGATTTTATTACAGAGGCAGCGGGCCAGTGGAAATCTGAACATGGTCTGCAATTGGCCCCAGGTCTGGATTTTGGATATGCCTGTTAAAGAGTAACTGACACCACTCTGCCTAATATGTTGGGGACAAACATCTGTCCTAATTGCATTTATTAAAATATTGTACCTTTTCTGACTTACTTAAAAATTCAACTTTCTATCTCGTATGTATCCCGGGGACTACCTGTATATATCATTTGGAGTCCTTTTAAGAGGCACAGGTCTTAATTTTTGTTTACAAACACTTACCTGGCAGCAGTAAGATGGGTTTTCTGGTCTATCAGCAGTTGGTAAAAAACAACTTTGGCTGTAAAAGCTTTTTGTCACTATATGTTCCCACGTTAAACCAATTGTGTTTTAACCCAGAAAATTCAAGACATGCTATGAGTGCAGGGTACCCTGGCCATTCTCCTTGAGGGTGGAATTACTACAGCATCCTGCACTTATAGTATATGCATGCAGAGAATGGGGACTTTATTGATATTTAGGAAAGGTAATGTTTGCAAAAAGGGATACAGCGCACAAACCTGGCATTACTCACAGAAACCAATGTATTTTCTGCTTTTATGGAAATCATAAGTTCATGTAAAGCTTCATGGTATGTGCTTTTTTTACTCCTTACATTGCTAATTGTGACTTCTAAAGTGTGCATCTTCCATAGTGTGGTCTGTCATCCAGGCAGGGTCATCTCCTCTTCCTCGGTGCCATTGTTTGTATCTGTCTGTCATTTGCATCCCCTGGTAAATGTACAGTATTGTGTAACATGGTGGCGCCCTATCAATACTGTTTGATATTATTAGATTGTATCTAACTGTATCTGTTAAACAAAATAGACCACATTCCTGTTCTTTAGCTGAGTTTTAAAATAGAATTCCGAATCCCCCCCATTTTTTTTTTTTTTGTTTTTTTCATAAGTTAAATAAGGCTATTCATTTCTAACTGAAACATTCTCAGTGCACATCCTCAATAATAATTGCTGCTTTACTTTCCAGTAAACAAAAAAAGTGACATATGTAAGCAGGAATTAATTTTGAAATCACTTAAGGGACTGTTAAGGCTTTTTACCTCACAAATGGTGTAATATTGTGGGATAACAATGAAAACATAATAGGCAATTCTTGTAATCTAGAGCAGTCCCGTATTGCTTTCAATAACAGAGTTGTGAAAATGGTGATGAAATCTGACTGGTTGCTTTAGGTAGTTCATATTCTTATATCTGGTTTTCCATGATAAGCAAACATTTTTACCTGCTGACCCCTTAAGCGGGCTTTTCATGTAATTGTTTGGCTACCTAATCTGATTTATATTTGAACTTAAAGGGGGCTGAACTTTAAAAGTTTATGTAAACCCTAACAATTCACTTACTTTTATATGCTCCCAAATACACCATTATACCATAAATATTAAACATACCGTTCATAGTTATTATATTTAACACTATTTTTACAAAACCTGTTGATCTTGTCACAAATTCAGAGCTGCCCTATGTCCTCTGCACACTTCCTTTGTATCTGAAAGAGGCGTTATTGCACTTTTAGTGCTTATGTTGAATTGTGTAACGATTAGACTATATATTGTAAAGAATCGGAATGGTGGAGACAGCTGGGCAGGGCTAACTACACTCGGTCCACAAAAGAACTGTGTAGTTTTTACAGAACATAGCTTCAAAACAGAGCGCATATTTGGCAGATCAACAGGTATATTTCTGTACTTGTGTTCTACCCAGGAATTTGTTTTCCAGCTGGGTAGGGGGAAGCTGTAGAAGTGGAAGATGCAAAAAATTTAGTATAGCATAGATTTAGTAAAAATTTTAATGTTGCTCTCCCCAGTAGAGCTGGGTAAGAGTGCTAACTTCCATAGAAAGCCAGCGGGTGGCAACATAAAAATGCCACGTGGTGGAGCCTGGCTAAAAGAGACTTTATTATGATAAGACCTGGATAGGTGCTTATATATTGCATAAATGAATGTTTGCTATTTGGTACTTTAAAGTGGCCTTTAGGTCTTCCCTAACTTTTGCCTATTTTCCACCCACTAGATGTTCTAATCTCTCTAATAATAAAGTAATAATTATCTTCAGCACTGGGGGATTCTCCGGCAGCAACAACCCAATTCGCATGGCGTTAGGTGGATTCTTTAACAGAATGAGGGTCAGGCAGAGCTGTCCAATTAGTTTACCTGCATAAACGGTAATTTTGACAAAGCGTGTGACACTCTTTTCGGCAACTTATTTGTTGGTGCATCGATATGATAAGATCCCACATATCCAAATGCCTAACCATTATTACTTGTTCTAAATAGAAAACCTCCTGCTTGATATACTGACATAGACAGAACAAGGATTTATTTGTCCTATAGGAGCTAATTACTAACCATTTATTAATTTTTTTTAAACAAAGGCTCATATACATGGGCAATTTTCTTGTCATTAGTTCTCATATTTTTTCTACACATTGATTCTGGCATTTTTATAATCAAATGATTGCCAAACCGCTAAACAAATAATATTCACATACAATATTCAGTATTGTATTTTGTAGATTTCTGTACCCTGTGCTTTTACCTTAGTCTACTAAAGTGCATAATCATATTGCTCATCTACTCATCTACTTCCTGATAATCACATTGAGTAGATTGTGCCTTGAAGTAGAGTCTCATTAGATTAGTGCCTACCCTCCCAACCCTATAATGACAAGGGATCTTGGTTTTTCTTTCCTCTTTACCACTTATAATTGCTTGGTCACCCAAAATAAAATTTTCTACTGCTAATATAACCCAATCATTGTTCAGTCAGTTCAATTAACACCAGCAATTTTTTGGCTATCTTTAAGGGTTTGCATAAGTAACTGAAATAAGGACAGAAAAGCAGGGGTTTACTTTGCCTCAAAAAAGATTCAGATGTATTTTTCATCAGAAGGTTGAATTCAAGTGAGTTAAAAACACTGTACTGTATTGTTTAGGTCTCTTCCATTGTCCCACCTAAAAACACGGTATTGTTTAACTCACTTGAATTCAACCTTCTGATGAAAAATATATTTGAATCTTTTTTGCCACAAAGTAAACCCCTGCTTTTCTGTCCTCATTTCAGTTTCTTATACAAACTACTTTAAATAAAGTGGGTTGAACAAAAAAAATGCATAAAAATGTGAGGAACTAAACTTTTTTTTTTTTTTTTTTTTTTTTTTGCACAATCCCTTTATTTCAGGGGCTCAAATTGGACAATTGACTCAACGACTATTTCATGGTTACAGAACCAAAATTAAAAAAAAAGTTGTCGCAGTCCAAATATTTATTTATGGACCTAACTGTAGATACATAGGAAGGAGGAAACCAACTTTTTTTTTTTTAATCTATCAGGGTGGCATTTTTCCCACTGACCAGCAATGTAAGAGGCATTGTTCTCCTAACCACCACACTAATGATCTGTGGATATAGTAATTATAGCATAAAATATATATATCCCCTGAAGACCTGAACGTTATTTCAAATGTTGAAAAGTTGAGAAAGGCTGCCATAGAGGATGAATAGGTAAGATGACCACCTGTGTCAAACAACCTCCATATTGCCGTCATTTTAAATGAGCATAGCTATGTTAGGTTTATTTGTGATGTTCATATTGACTATAGATTCCAGGAGGACATCAACAGGTGCTATTTAAGTAGAACGGTCGCTTACCATTTTATGTAAAGAAAAAAAAAATATTAGTTTTTTCTACAGTAGCAGCAAAATTTATTTTATTTGCAAAATTTTTTTTTTTTTTTAACTGATCTATAAAAATGTGCCTTTTTTAGTTGAAATGGAAGGAAATGTTCTTTATCTGTTCAGTGACAGACATGACAACTAAACAGCTAATTTCCTGCCAGAGATAACTGGTGACAATATTGAGCAGTCTTGGTTCTGGGCATTCAGATTACTAGCATCACATATGGTGACCAAGTTTTGTTATCCTAAAATATTGAGATGTGTTTTTTTTTTTTCTGTCAGTAAAATTTGTATTTTGCTTTTCCTTTTTTTTTTTGTGCTCCTGGTTGTTTTTTTTTATTTTTTTATTTTTTTTATTTCCCCCACAAAACAAATTTGCCTTTGCAGTATCCCATAGCTTTTTACGTATAAGCTCGGGCAGAGTTATATCATTGTTTCTCAAGCAGGGTTCTTATAGAGGTTTCTACAGGTTCCTTGAGCTGTGAGCAATGTGGACCTCTTGGTTCAGTTACCACTGACACCAACGATCTTTTTGGCTATCTGTAAGGGTGACATTCTTCCCACTGGCCTGCAATGTTAGACATGCTTCCCTCTGTCCATCGCAATAATGAAATGTGAGCTGTGGATGTTGTCAGGGGGTTCCCTAAGACCAGAAAGTTACATTAAGGGTTCCCCCATGTTAAAAAGGTTGTCAAAAGCTGGTTCATAAATCATCCTGTTCTGCTGAAATGCAAAAATTCACTTAACCCCCATTTCTCTCCATTTTGGCCTTTTGCATACATTGGTTTTGTAACCCCAAAAATTCTTGTGGGCTTGAATCCCAAGAACGGGTCTATACATTGTGTAGAGAAAAGGCTCTCAGGAGATGTGACAATAGTTGCCATGCTAGCAGCCACCTACGCAAGAATTTACGTCCTGGTAATGTCACAGAAAGCAATAAAGGAAAAAGTTAGTTGTAGAACATGCTCCTGGGGAGATGGCAGATTTTGGTTGTGCCTGGACATACAACACAAACTTTTATCATATTTTAGATTTTGCAAAATGTTAGGAATATTTTTTTTTTTGCTAGTACCTTGGAAGTATCTAATGCCTGGCCCACAGTTTTAGGGAAGTTCCATGATATTTCTCAATTAATATGAACTAACAGTGCTTTTTATTTGACTCCTGGGAACTTGCTTTTGATTGATCACTCTCAAATATCTTCATTGCTATAGCAGCGAGTTCTGTTTTGGTGCAGTTGTTAGGGTTTACTTTTTAGGGCTGAGCTGTACAAGCAAGCTTGGATCCCAACAGAATATTCTCTGCTGAATAATCATCTGTTTTTTTTTTTCTAATCGTATATAGTACAGCGATCACTATAGTGAATAGGTCAGATGGAAAAATGACAGTTTTATAGAATTTTTACCTTATTTTACTCTGTTTTGTTTTCTGTTTGTATGATAAATCGGTTACCCAACCAGCTCATATGGATGTTTTAGGATCATATAGTTTTTAGACAATTGTTAGGGAATCTTAAAGAGCAGCTAAGGTTTTCAGGTGTGAGTGGACCCTTGTAAAACTGGAAAAAGGTTTTATACAAGAATGTCCTGTCCATTGTGTAATTATAAGAGAACTTAAGAAACTAGAGAACTCTTGTAAAACCCAGTCACTCCTTTGCTGCATATATATGCCAACCAATATTGCCTTTCTAGGGATAGCTGTTCTCAGACCGCATAGCATGCCTACATGTAAAATTATGAGATGTACTCAAGAGGAGTTAGAATAGTTCTATCTAATAGAGATGGGGAAACGAGCGGCAGAAAATTGGAATTTTATAAAATTTGCACACAAGTTTCAGTAACTTTAACTGAGATAATCAAACTCCGCAAGTTTGATTGGCTCAGCTTCATGTCCTATTGACTATCTCTTGTTGTATCTAACCCTGATACACATTTACCCAAAGCTTAGACCCGCTGGCTTCCATTAATGATTACCAATGGTGGTAGTGCTGTAATACTTATTGTATTACAAGTATAAATTAATTCTAGATAGCTGCACTATTGTAAGAGTTTAGTGGTACCAGTGATACAGCATCCTCTGGGTACAATAATGCTTTAATTATTCCCTTATTCTTTTATTGGCATAGTTAAGGAGTTGGACTGTGGGTGGTCCTAAGTGTAAGTATAAGATTTTCTTGGATTGCAAAGATCGTGTTAGAAAGAAGAGAAATCATTGTGTAGAAGTAGTGATGTCACATGCCTGCCATATCACAACCACACACCTGAGCAAGTGGGAGACCAGTGTTAGATGTAAAAGGTTGTACAGTCAGAGAAAAGTATAGTTAATGTTTATTGTTTACCTGTACAGTAAACTGAAATACATTATTGTATGTAATATTGTATCAGCCACTGTATATCTACACCTCTGCTGTCTTTACGATCCACCCTTTTATAGTTTTGCTGCGCCAAGAGGAAATGGCTTTTTTTTGCCAGGTACCTCCAGGAATATTTTCCTGTGTCTCTTCGTTTACGTCAGACTGCTAATGAAATATTGGTAATGCCTGAAGCAAACCCGCTTTCTGTAACACGAAATTAAAATACGACACGGGAACTTAAAAAAGCAGAATGAGTATAGAGTGTGTGGTGACCGAAACTTCTTATCTGGTTACATTGTCTGCGGATTTCACCATCTAGTGGTTAAACAAGAGCTGTGCTAGTTTAATATTGGCTTTGTTAGCCTGTGCAAGGATTATGAGAGCAACCTATTGGGAGATAAATATTTATATATAATAAAAAAATGGAAAAAAAAATAAAGTTGGGCCTTACTAGATAGGTCTAGATAGGCAGAAATCACAAATGATTGGACAGCTCTGAACTGATGATCTGTAACCTGGATGTTATAGGTTACTATAAATCACTTGTGCAGTCTTGTTGAATGCATTTTATTTTAATTATTGAAAATTAAAATATTTACCCTGGGCTTTGCATCCTATGATCTTTTACATGAAATCTGCCCAGCTGCTTTATACAGCAGTTACATGTACCAGCTTTTACAACAATATTGGTTGTGCTGAGCTCACCAGGTATAGTTAATCAGTGTCCCCTCCGAAATACAATTACATTTTGGTGCACAAAATAACGAAGTATATTCGTTTTGATTTACAAGACTCTTCCCATTGTAGTCTTCATTGTGTTTATAATTATTTTCTGGGCGCACCACTCCCTTCTTATTAAATCAGACTATCTCTTGCTGGCTTCTCTCCAGCGGAAATGCAGCACTTTGTATCAAATCTTCACTCACCAGTGCTTTCATTCTGAACATAAAAACTTCTAGCTCTGGGAGGCTGTGGTCAGTTACACTTCCGTTCGGATCCATCTTCCAAATCTGCATCTCAGTGATGACTAATTAAATATACAGCCATTCCTCTGGGAACACAAAATTCCTGTCTCTGCATGATAAAGATGAGTGATGTAAAGTAGATTTTCGCAGTCTAACAGGAAAAGAGGGCATTTAACTCGGCAAATATTAACAGAGCTCTCAAACTGTGCTTTCAGTCCCCCGAGTACTTGTGGGAAAGGCTGTTCCTCTGCAGTGTTTCCCACTGTTACCGGCTTTGTCACAGTCGTGGCCGGTAAAGAAATCTTTAACGTAGTCCACTCAAGTCTTGTGTTACTGCCAAGAAAATATGTAAGCAAGAAGAATGTACGCAGTCCATTTAATTATCCTATGGATATAACATTCTGCAGTCTAAATAAACCTGACAGTTCTAAAAAGATCCTAAAGTAATAAATATATCAAAATAAATGTAATGCAGGCACCTTAGGGAGCAGTAACATATATCTCATATCTCTAAGGGTGCTCAATATGTGATTTACAGCACTTTCTGGTCAAGTCTGTAGCTGGGCAGCCCAGTGCTACCTAACTGGCCATTAAGAGTCTTCATGGGGGGGAGTGGGCCAGGTTTGTCTCAACAAGGTAGTGGTCAGGCCAATGGCAAATTCACTACTGAAATGGAAGGAGTGGGTATTAGTCCCCACTATAAAAGGAAAAATTATTTTTGTGATTGTACATTGTGCTCTACTCCACATAGAAGTTGTATGTTCCGATAGAACCTTTAGTGCTCAACAACTGTGTTTGGATAAGGGTGTTTATGCTGTGTGGATATAAATGTTGGGGTATTTCCTACACTAATAGAGCTGAAGAAGCAGTTTAGATAGGCCGCAAAATGTCTTCCACCTTACAAAACAAGTCCAGTTGAATGTGTGTAACTACTACTGGGTGTCTCCATTCTGAAAACAAACTTGCCAACTGCAAAAGGCACAAATAGCAGGAACATTTGCATTGCTTTAGGGTGCCAGCACTTTAAAAAGAAAGAAGACTTCAAATTTGCAATAGCATTTGTTGCAGCACCCTAAGCTTGTTTGCAAATCTGCCTTATTTCCACTTTTGGAAACCTAATACCATTTGATTTAACTAGTGGATGTATAGAATATTTAATTCAGCTTGCAGGTAATTAAATCGCTAGAGTCTGGTAACATGTGCAATCCACTGACCTTAAGTGGAAATAACTGCCAAGATGTCATCCATTTATTCTTCAGGCACACTAGCTCCTGATCCAACCCTTCCTTATGGCATTTTCCTGACTTGTGCACCTATGCAATTATTTGCACTGTTCTTGGTTATGATATACACAGTATAATAGCTTGCAGAATGTGCTCTTTTTAGTTTTAACCTAGACTGTCCAAAAAAAAAAAAGTTTATACAAAGTTTGTCTTGGTTTTCAAACTTATATTTTGTTACGTACACTTAATTGTATAATGTTAAAGAACAACAGAACTCAAAGAACCATTGTCCCAATTCTTTCCAAGAGGGAGCAAAACTCATAGTAGCCAGAGTCTGCCATGAGTAAGGCTCCCTAAGGTAAGAATAGGGCCACAGTGCATATGTTAGAGGAACCACCAAGATGTTTTTTGTATATAGGCTGGCAGGCTGGCCACACAGTAAATATGGCTGGATCAGGGCTGAAGGTATTACTGTTAGGTTAAACATAAGAGGGTAGACATTTAAGGTCAACTATACCAAAGGTATAGTTGTCCTTTACAATGGACCTTCCACTTATATGAGGTCTGCTTGTGGTGGCCAGTTCCATTTAAACCTCATTAAAGATGCAAATCATTGCAGACCTATTTTCCAGGATGAAGACTCCAGGGCTGTCAATTTTTTTTTTATTCTTCCTTTACTACTTGGTAATTTTGAATTCTTCTTTTATAAACCATGGGAAAGTGGTGTCAAGTCATCAGGTGAAGCAATTAGATGTACTTCAACCTTTGCTATGTCTTTGATTGCAAATTTATATGCATATTTAAAAACCCATTGAACACTACTTGAAGACTGATTTTAAATGGTGTTTGGACTTCCTCCCAACACAAGGAAAGATTACATGCATTTGTCCCAATTTTGTGTGTAATTACAGTTTCGTGATTTTTTTTATATTTTAATATATAACCACTCAAGTTATGTAACTTTATTTAGCAATATTATGTGCAGGGGAAAAAAGCTTAATTCTGTACATAAATGCACAGTTTATTTTCAGAAACAGTAACGCTAATATACTTCTGGTCAAAGCGAGTGTTTATACTCCTGGTCAAAGCCAGCCCCTTTTAACTGGGCACACCACCCAGCACTTTTTAGTAACCACCCAGCTACTTTTGAAGAGTTGGGTCACAATGCAGGGGCCACCACTCACGTTCAATTTCTTCCCACCCAGCTTAAAAAAAATAACCTGGGTTGAGCGCTGGAATATTAAAGGGTTAGATACTTTACAAGGATATAATATAGCCTGTGACATTCTTCACCGGGAGAAGTGAGTACATTTTCAATGGGGACACATACCTTCAATGATGGCAACAAGGGTAAAGGAAGTAATTGTCTGTTTTTTAATGGACATAAACCGTATTTGTGCTGTTGTAGCTTTCCCCCACCTTTCTAAAAACGATTTACTGGCAAACAAACCTTTTAGGTCATGCCAACATAACTCTCCTTCTGATGAAGACCTATTTTTAGTCAGAAATGGAATGGGTTGAGGCAAGGGAACATGCGTTGTTCATAAGTGTTTGCTAGTAATCTATAGACAATAAAACCGTTGTCCATATCAAAACATGTTAGCCCATTGCCCTATGCTGTATTAACCTAAAGTTTAGATTGTTTTGGTTGCTGAGCAATTTAAAAGAAATCCATGACCTGAGCATCCGAGACTTTGTTATATATTTCCACCAAATATTGCTCTGTGTGGTCCTTGCAAGATACCAAGTCAAGAGCAGGGGGAGCATGAGCTACTTCTAATGTACTGTATGCAATTTTCAGTACAGTCTGTGAAAGAGGGCAAGGAGTGAAGCCGATTTGTGGATTGGATCATCTACTACTAGTATACTTCTATGTTTTTCCAGTTTCCAGGAAGGATGAACTTCATTCTCCGTCTGCTAAATGAAATACTTAAAATCTCAGGGACTCCTTTAAGTAGGCCAGGTTGGCAAAAAAATTAAAAGCTGCCTTGTAAACGTGGGTTGTTGGGCATATTTTAAATTCATTGCAAATCCCTGAGTCCCCCTTCTATACACCCTTGTGGGGGCTTCTGGAACTAGGCACAATGACTCTTGAGTCCAACATGTGTAACACCCGGTACTACCCACTGTTGATTCTTCTGCTGTGTATTGGCAGCTCAGTGTACAGTCTAACCATGAATTTGTGTGAAAGTTAGTTCATAATCTCTAGATTCAACCCTAATGAAGACCAGGACAAGTTGGACAGGGTGATTCTCTTATTCTCACCTGACCCCTTAGCACAGTGTCCCATAATATGATTTCCTAAAATCCCAATGAACATTGCCTTACTTAAAAACAAATCTAAGCAATTTTATAAATGCATCCTATGGAAAAAATGAGTGGGTGAAAAACTTGATCTTTAAACTTTAGCAATCCAGACAGCTGAAGTTAAAATTGGGGTTCCCCATCTGTGTCCTCTTTGTTCTATGGGGAAGCCGGGGAGATGGGAAGGTTAAGCTCAACCTTCTCGGGTAACCTGTGTATAACTGTTCCTTTTTATCTTTTTGAATTTCTGATCTTTGCTGAAAACTTTGCAAAAATTCAGATTCTCTTGTTGTGGTTTTTGTTCCCAGATAATGACCATGGACTTTGCTGCTCTCAATTTTTGTTTACTTTTTGTTGTACACTTGAAACCCCTGAAATAAAGATATGTTATTGAAAAAATGCAGATTCTCCCTAATTTATGCTTATTTTCTTAGTGCACACTGATTTACTTTATGCAGGGATGCTAATCAATATCTGATGACTGTTTAGTCAAGTAATGCAGCTGATGGCTTCCATGGCTTGTTCTGCACTGCTGTCTCCTAAAGACTGCTGATCTGATGATTGAGAAATACTCAAGACAATTCAGAAAGCAGAGATTCATGGAATAAATGAGGAAAATTGGGGAGATCCTTACACTGAAACTTTCTGTACTCCAAGGAAAACAGTTATGATAACAAACCTTGCTTGATTTTAACCCTTCTCCACTCCATGCAATTATGGTCAAATTGCTTTTTATTGTAGAGTCTGTAGTTTCATGTAATTAACTTTGACCTTTTTTCTTTTCAAAAGGGCCATGCACTGCTAATCCGAGAAGTTGATGTAGAGAAGGTATGCTCCTTTGATAATCCCTATGTAGATGCAATAAAATATTTATGGAATGACCCTGGAATACAAGAATGCTATGACAGGCGACGGGAATATCAGCTGTCTGATTCTACTAAGTAGTAAGTATTCTACACCAATTCATACCATAATATGGCTTCTCCCAATGTAACCAACAAATGCAAATTACAGCCCTTTGAGGAGTTTCTTGTAAAGTAAAATGCCATCTTTCTTCATAAAGAAATAATATATATATTTTTAAATTGATAAAGGGTTTTAGAAGGTATGCAAATAACATACATTTTAGTTCTGTTTTTTTATAATCCAGCTACATGGTTTATAGTGCTGCCTTATACAAAGTCACATTTCCAAGTTTGTCACATGCCTGTTCTGCAAACATGACCTCTTCTGTGCTGGAGAAAAGTCATGGCAAACAACCAGGCGAGGTTATACAAGCATGACTAGATTTATTTATTTTTTTGTAAAGCTTTTTATTTTATATAGGCTTAGTTTTTGGAAAATGGGAAGGAAGGGGGGCATAAAGGCAACATTTGTAATAGAATAATTTGTGTGATAACCACAGGTAAGTAAGATGCATCATTGCTTTCTCAGCAGCCATGCTTTAGAAAATGTATACTGTTGGGAGAGATATTATGAAAAAACGCCACAAAGCTGTTTGCTTCTAAACTCACCACATAATGTAAAATCAGAACAATTACAGAGGAAACTTCAAAAGGGAAAACACTTTGGACCTAATGTATGAAAATTCTCTTATAAGGAAAGGATGTTTGCAATCCTATTTCCTATTCAAAAGCTCCCTAAAAAAGTTTAATTAACTCCAAACAGCTTTTCAACACTTTAAGTCCCTACTGGTCTCCGACCACTTAGTTATCTGAAAATATTCAAATTTCACCAACAAGTTGACATTCATAACGGCCTCAATATGCAAGCCTATCAACATGCTCATTTTTCTAACTTGTGTGATACCCTTCAGTAACACCTGTATTTCCACAGAAAAATGCCCTCCCCAAAGTCACTAACAACCCACTGATGGCAAAATGGACCTCAGCCTCTGACACCATGAATAATTTTTCTTTGGCTCATCACAAAGCATCAACGACCAAACCACAATCTTCCATTTCCTCTTACCT
The DNA here is from genome assembly GCF_032062135.1 of Pyxicephalus adspersus. Taxonomy (NCBI): domain Eukaryota; kingdom Metazoa; phylum Chordata; class Amphibia; order Anura; family Pyxicephalidae; genus Pyxicephalus; species Pyxicephalus adspersus. The sequence continues at coordinate 30,621,844 of NC_092860.1, forward strand.
ATTATGAAGTTCTTTACTATTTCCTATTCCCACTATAACTTCACCTTGCTTCAAGTGTCTGCTACATTTGTCAACCTGTTTCTTCAAACTTAATATGAGCAAAACAAAACTTTTCTTTATTCCCCATTCCTTTGCTTCTAGTCACCAACTGTAGATAACACCCCATTACCTCAGCTTGTAAATCCCATTTCCTGGTAGTACCATTTTGGTTCTGAGCATTTAATTAGCTTTAAATTACCTTATTTACAACCTCCCGCTACTTTAAGCTGCGTACACACGTGCAATTCTTGTCGTTGGAAAGGATCTTTCATGATCCTTTCCAACGACAAAGGACTACACGATGCATGAACGAGTGTTGTACATACAGCACCGTTCTGCTGTATGGAGAGGGGAGGGGGAGAACGACGGAGCGGCCGATTATCGGGCGAGAAAGATTTGACGTGTGTACGCAGCTTCAGTTTAAAAAAAACAAAAAAAAAAACATATCCTGTATAACCACTGCAACATCCTGCTCTGTGGTCCTAACCCTCACTTACAAAGTTCTTCCCAACGTGTGTGTATATGTGTGTGTGTATATATATATATATATATAACATTCTCCTCACCAAATACCAGATTCTGTCCCAACTTCAACCTTTGCTTTGCTCATGAAAACCTTGTGTCCTCCATGTTGGTCACGTCACCTCTTCCAACTCTTGCAGACAACACCTTTTTTAATCCCAGTAAATTGACCATAGTATAAACATAGAAGTCAAGGAGTATGGGGTTCCACCACTGTATAGATTTGTATCTGGGATCTCAATTTTAAAAAGCTGGTGAGTGATTTATTTCCTAAGGAAATCTATTTTCGATGAAATAAACTTGAAGTATTTGGCTTACTACTGTTGAATTCATAACTTAGCACCTAATGTGATGTAAAATGAGGCCAGTATAAAGATTCTGTTTCTACCAACTTTGCATACACATTTAAAAAAAAAAAAAAATTGAATCATAAAGTGTATGTCTCATAAAAGTTATGAGCTGGTGACGTTGCATACGCTGAAGTTGATTGCTTTCAAATGATTTTTTTTTTTTTCTTTTTTTTTGCTAAGTTTTGGTTTATAAGAGGAAAAGAAATCTTTTCATGGATATTGCAGTTGTTGGCAGCTATGGATACATTAACCTCAAGCTGTGCACAATCACAATTCACATAATATGTTGTAATGTACATGTAACTAGAGATAACAGATATGTTTTTGGATGGTATCCTTCAGCACATGCAGTTCTTTATTATGTAAGTGTAGCTTGTAAGCTGCATCAATAAGATGTTTAATTATATGTTCTCTTATGTGCAATTTCAGCTATCTTAATGACCTGGACCGTATTGCTTGTAATGGATATCTACCTACCCAACAAGATGTGCTCAGAGTCAGAGTGCCCACAACAGGAATTATTGAATATCCATTTGATTTACAAAGTGTCATCTTCAGGTAGAGCGTAATTAGATATAACTGCTACTTGAAAATTATGGCTGTTTATATGCTGCAACCAAAATTCGCTCTGTACTGCAAACAAACCAATACATTAAACATTTGTATCTTCACATCAGCCTTTTATATTAGAATTACTGCTATACTTAAAAATATCAATAATTCTGCTTTATAAATTTAAAACATTTCAGTAATTTTAGACAGACATGTGAAGTTTGGCCATAACATTACATATGCTCAGTTTCACTATAATAAAACCGACAGTGGGTTCTTTTTAGGGTATTTATTATGATTCGGAATGATTTAAATGCGTTTAGAGAATAGTGCTGCATAGGTAATTCCATGTATAGTCTAAAGACGGTAGAAAAGAGCAAGTAGAGATGCAAAAGAGAAGGTGTAAAGAACAGCAAGATCACATCGGTAAGTAATTGTACAGGTAATGGAAAAGGACACCACGTGGTACAAGGAGAGCATCCCACAATCATGGTGGTCTAGCATTTGTTCACTCTCATATGAACTTTGCACCCATGTGCAGAGTACGTATGCAGCTTATAAAAATGGAGTTCTTACACAGTACTGGTATAATGAAGGACTGCAAGAGGATTACTTTTACAACATGAAGACAAAAAGAGAGAAGGACATGATATGTTTGGTACATTAGGCTAAATTATGTCCATGTTTCAGTAAAGAGAAAGCACCAGAAGAGCAGATAGACTAAGTTGCTCACAAAGAGGGGAACAGCCAAAGGAATTTAAAATAAACATAAAATAATCCACACAAAGATTTAGATGGCCAAAGGAATTTTGTATGGATCTCAGTAAACCTAAAAGTGGAAACTTGATTATTCAAAATCCAGAAAAGGAGTACTGAAATGCAGAGGGCAATATGGTGACTTTAAGGTGAGAAGCCCAGAATCTGAAAGATGATGGATGTTTGAGTGGGGGGTGGGTGGAACCACATTTTGTGTAGGTGACTAAACACCGGTAAAAAAAAAAAAAGTGCCAGAGATACAGTGCAAAACAAAACTCCAGAAGGAATAGGATAACTGAGGATAATCTTCCTGTATCTAAAGTGGAACTACAATGAAAGCGATTATGTAAACTATCATTGCTGGCCTGGTTTTACAATTTACAGCTTATCTAGTTTGTTTTGCAGTCCTCTGCGTTTATCACCCTATGTTCACTGACCCAGAATGAGTATATAGCTCAGGTGTTCAGCCAATTGTAGCAAAAGTTCTTTAGCACTTACCTGCATGCTTGTTTCAGGTGTGACTGATTGCTGACACCAAATCCGTTTACCATCAAAGCACTTCAGCATTCTTTTAAAGAGTTCAGCAATGGTAGTTGACGCCATCTCTCATGGTGGATCCATTTTAGGACAGATTTTGCAGTTGATCTTGATACTACAAAAAGTTATGGTCATGGACCCAGAAATTAGCATTCTATACCAATTTTTAATAACCTAAAAAAAAAATAGATTTTAAACAATTTGTTTTTCAAATGTTTTTGTAACCTGTCCAAATAATGTTCGCAGATAGGAATCTTGACTGTTTTGTCTTGCCATTTTACTTAAATTGTTGAAAGTTTGCAGACCACCCTTGCTGCTACAGTAATCAAAAAGTTTCAATACCTGTTTGATAAACCCACAGACTCCAATCAAGTATGCAGATCAGGATTAATATACTCATTGTAGTTTGTTTTAGATTAGTGACTGACAGCCAGACAACTGTTGTTCTCTCAAGGAGGTTTCAATTGTAGCCCCAGTGTTTAGGTTCAGGTTTTCTTCATATTGATCATGTTTTCTCAATAGATCTTTCTATTCAGCTTGTATGTTCTGTTAACTTGACATTTGCTCAAAATAGTAAAAAAATAAATAAATAAAAAGGTATAGTATAGGACAGGGTCACCCCAGATCAGCACTGACCATGTTATCAGTGACTGTCATTTGTTAATAATAGTAACTACATGTAATACAACCTACTGTGATGAAAAAATCAATACATGAAAATCCTTTCAATTACAAGTAGTAAATATGTAAAATATTATTTTGTTTTCCTGTTTCTCTACCCAAAGGGGCTAATCCTGTTATCCTTGTTACAGAATGGTCGATGTAGGAGGCCAGCGATCAGAAAGGAGGAAATGGATACACTGCTTTGAAAATGTCACTTCCATAATGTTCCTTGTAGCACTTAGTGAATATGATCAGGTCCTTGTGGAGTCTGACAATGAGGTAAACTTTATTTCTATTTTCTCTATCTAATCTATCTCACTGACACATTCCCTAGTTGAGAATCCATTACTGCCATTGCAGCACATGGATCTTCTAAATTCTCCACCAGAGAATCATTCATTGGTTTAGAACTTAGCCCGTATGAGTGGTTTTCACAGTGATCATGGGGTCACTACCCTGAGATCTCATCATATACAAGAATATATAAAATGTCTAAAGTGTACCCATGTTCATAAATACCAACCTTTTAAAAAAGTCCAGTATTGTTTTGTTGTAAAATCTGTGTTCCTAAACATAACTTGTTCACACTTTATTTGCTGCCACCCACAGTGTTCAAGCTCTTCAGCAGCAGTCCCCATCTTGCTTTATAATACTCAATACCCGGATCCCATTCCCCTCCTTTTCTCAGGGAACCTAGCTAATGGTGAAACGCATTGGGACAAGAAACATTTTATTTGATTAGGACTGAAAATCCAGGGATCTATTCTGTCTAGTTAGTTGGTCCTATACCCCATGACTTTACAATGGAAATTACACTTACTACTATTGTATATTGGATCACTGAAAACCCTTGATGTATCGAAAACTTTGACATCAATATATTTATTTACTGCCAAAAAAACTAGTTTAATTGGGGTGGCAGCTTAAATTTTTCGAAGGAAGTTTGCAACTTTGTTTTTGTTCACACTATAGCGAAGGGCATAGCAAACAACAATTCCATCATAACAGGTACATTTTCAATACTTGTTTAAAGATATTAACCAAAAATCCAAGATGATATCAGTAGAAAACTTGAGAGCTGAAAGTGAATGTAACATTACAGATTTTACAGGATCATTGAGAAGATTAGTATTTAAAATGAATATTTCCAGATGCAAAAACCCTCGGAGAAATGTCTGCAAAGATTGGGACTGTCCCTGAAATCCTGGGATTTCTCAGCAATGTATCTGGGGATTGAGTGATCTGGATGTCATGAATTCTGCAATAGATAGCATTGATAATTGGTCATTCATTACCATCTGGTCTAGCATATCATTTTGGCCATTCATTACATTCTGTTACTAAGCTTTTACTATTGTCTGGTGAAAAATCTTGTTTGGATCCAGTGTTTTGTGTGTGTGTGTGTGTGTGTGTGTGTGTGTTTTTTTTTTCCATCTCTTAAATTTACTTTCACATTTTGGATATACAAAACAAATCGTAAAAATGAGATCATATTGCTAGGCTGCTGGAGCAGGAAATCTGAGTGAATTACAGCAAGCAATTAGTAGCTCTGCAAGAACCACAATATTTAATTATGCCGAAATTATATTTCAGCTAAGTGGATGAAATGTTGGTCTTAGCAAATGTAAGATAATACAGAGAAATGCAAAAGTGTATAGTGCTGAGACTAAAGCTGAACACTTCTACAGTTTAGAGATTTTAAGTTTAACTTATAACCCAACTAAACCCAAAACCGATCAAGACAAATTCTTCAAACAATCATTTTATTTGGTGTCAATTTTTAATAGTACATTTGGAACTTTACATTTTTTTTTTAATAAAACAAAAAAATTGTAGCTCAGTTACAGAACCTTTCATGCTTTATAGTTTCAATGACTATGGACTTTGTAAAGCGCTGCTTAATATGTCGGCGCTATAAAAATACTGGCTAATATTAATTTACCAGGTAATTTTCTCCACCATTTTGCATCTGTACACTGTATCTACCTTTAAACCTGAGCTTTGTTGTATCATAGGCGGTGAGCTTTTCTCCTAGCATAGGAGCTTGGAACCTAAACAATGCATGTGTGGATGGCAGAAGCATAGGGACACTACCTAAAAGCCTGTCTCCCTAGAAAGGTTCACCTTTTTAGGTGGCAGGCAGGTATGCGGATCTTCACAAGACGAATGATATTCTACACAAGCAATGATTTTGTTGATATTGAGTCAATAATAAAATGGCATCATGATTACTGTTATTACATATAGTATAGTTTTGCCTTCCTCTAAATCTTCTATGTCCATAGGGTCTTATATCTGGGATAGGTTTTTTTCCCTAGTGGTTAAACTTGTTGGACTTTTTTCACTTGATGTGTTTTTTTTTCAACCTGACTTGCTATGTAACTATAGTAGTTTATACCCTAGCAGATAATATTCCCCGAATATGCCCTGCAGGTGAATTTTTGTATGTGTGTTATATTTATAAAGCCAAGAATGTGACGTTCATCTACCATTCATAAGTGGGTATCATTTCCTGAAATCATATAGTATTTAGTGTACTGCAGTGTGTGTGTAACCTTTTAATTTGATATCTGCTTTTTCAGAACCGGATGGAAGAAAGTAAAGCACTATTTAGGACGATTATCACATATCCCTGGTTTCAGAACTCCTCAGTCATCCTCTTTCTAAACAAGAAAGATCTCCTGGAGGAGAAAATAATGTACTCTCATCTAGTTGATTATTTCCCCGAATATGATGGTAAGTCATAATTTATAGGTAATTTGTCTGTTGATGGAGAACAACTGCATTGTCTGGACAAACAATGAGAATCTGTATCTGTATTTTTCCACACTAGAGGATCTGATGGTTCATTTTATTGGGTTGCACAAGGCGGCAGTAGTCTTACTTGGTTATAACTGGGCCTAAATCCAACTATACTGAACCCCTGTATTCATCTAGGTATATTCTTCATTATAAACAGGTTCAGGCTTGGACATGAAAATCATAGTGAGAAATCAATCCAGTGTTATCCTGCAGCTATAGATTATTAGATGAACTCATGCAGTGGTGTGTAGCTTCTTCCCTCCACAAATATGATTTGTGCGAAAAAAACATATTTTTCCTTTCTGCTTCATGTTGTAATCATGTTATTTACTTATTTGGTTTAAGGTTAAAAATAAAAATGTCACAAAGTATTTCTAAACACACAAACAAAAATATAATGTAGCAGCCTATGGTGAAAGCTCCTGCAAAGATATAGTACAATGAGTGGTCACCCTAGGATAGGAGGTGTTACTGGCAGAAAAACAAAGTGAAAAAATTTAGGACCGTTATCTGTTATGTTGCTTGGCTGAGCATTCATGTTTAAGTGGGAGCTGGACAATTCCTGCCGAAGGGCAACTAGATATATCCCCTGAGCTTTTTATATGTAAGGGAAACTTTTAACCTTTTTGCTACCAAGACCCTTTATGTAAAGTTACTTTTCATGGTCCTAGAGCAGGAAGATCCCTGGTGCCACAAGGTGTGAAAGGCATAATTTCCACTACCTGTAAAAGTAATCAGGCAGCCCCCTGATCATTTCTGCACCTAAGCCAGGTGCTTACAAAACAAATGTAAACTGTAAAGTGAAACTGTGTGTTGCCTTAAAACATAAAATTGTGAACAAGGTATTTTATTACAGAAGAAACATTGAACATGTATTCTGTGAAATCCTGTACAAGTCCATTAGTTTCCCCACCCCTGATATGAAGGTTTTATCTGTCCACTTCCTTCCTCTCCCCTCTACATAAATCTGAGGATTTGGCCATCCTGAGATTTTTTGTCCATAAAACACCCAGCAGGCCTGCACATTCATCTGCCTTCCTATATTTGAGGGCACAGTTAGTCCAGCAGAACTCAAGAAAGGTTCAAAGAACATAATGGAACTAATTTATTAAAGGTCCCTAGGAATGGAGAAGATAGATTATTTTTGGAGAAAATGGTGGATCCAACAAACCTAGAATGGATCTGGTCAAGGATTAAAGACATTTGGCATTTTTAAGAAATCCTTTCTAGGTTTGCTAAATCACCCAGGTTCTCCCATGATATAGTCCATGTTCTCCAGTCCTGGTGAGCTTCACCCATTGGACCTAATTAACTAAAACTCAACAAGACTGGAGAAGATATACTTTCATCAGCAAACCTGAAATGGATATGGTCAAAGATTGAAAACATTTTCTAACAAATAGCAAATTCCTTTAACAATTGGCAAAAGAAATACAATTCCAGGTTTGCTGGGTCACCCAGCTTTACCAATGAAAGCATTATCTTCTCCAGTCGGAGAGCTTTAATAAATCAGGCCCAATATTTCAGAGTGCCCAGACTCCAGTTTGAATTGGTTATATTAGTGTGTGTATATGTGTGTGTATATATATATATATATATATATTATTATTTTTTTTTTTAAAGTAAAAGTGTGCTTTCATTGCTACATTTGTTTGTGTGATCTTTTCTTCATTCTCTCTTCATAGGACCCCAGCGAGATGCACAAGCAGCAAGAGAGTTCATCTTAAAGATGTTCGTAGATCTGAATCCAGACAGTGACAAAATAATCTACTCTCATTTCACCTGCGCCACAGATACAGAGAACATTCGCTTCGTCTTTGCTGCCGTCAAGGACACTATTTTACAGCTGAATCTGAAGGAATACAACTTGGTCTAACTGTGCCTGCTAGTTTTCCCAATCCCCTTTGGGCCGTTGAAGAAATTCAAGAAGGACTGTATTATCTTTAAGAAAAGAAACAATTTGCATAATACTAATTTATTGCCGTCCTGAACTCTGCGAACGTCCGCAGAGTTTGTAGTAATTATTATGATTTTATTTAAACTATGTGGAGGAAAAACCGCTGCAGTAACCAGGCAGCACCATTTTCTAGGAGAAGACGACTTGTTTTGAATTGTAAGTCGTGTACTCACAAGGGCCGGTTTAATTTTTATTGCTTGTTATGTTTTTTAAGGCGAAAGAGCAGGATGCTTTCAGTTCTGCATGATGCACTGAGGCTCCTTCTTTGTCTTTTAATAATTTTCAAGTTAAGGTCTCCCCTACAATAAATCCCTTTCTGAGCCGCTAACACTAGTAAACAATTAGGCATAACTATTATTTGATTTCATTTTTTTTTATCTTTTTATTTTTTAAATTCAAGCCATCCTCTTTGCTAATTTATATACTTTTTTGAAGGATAAAAGTATTGATACTGTGATTTTTAAATTATTGACATGTATAAAGTAGATTTGGTTTTTGGTACTGTCTTTTGTCACTTCAAGGAAGATTTCACAAGAGCTCATATCAAGCAGTAGGTACATGAGTTCAGTAATTAGCCATCTATACATGATGATGACAGACAAGATCGCAGTCAGGTGATCAAAATGTCTGTGCAAGATGACCAAGCCTAACTAAAAAATAATGGAGGGAGTTTTTTTATTTATTTTTTTTGAGGGGTTATTTAGTGTGCCATCTTTTTTTTAACATTAGAGAAGAGACAGAATCTAGGTGGTAGTTTATATTTTACTTGCACATCCAAAATGCCATGTACACTACACTTTTTTTCCCCCAGCTTAGTGCATTGTGTTTGAATATGCAGATGCCTTTTTTCTTAAGGTGGTATTGTAGGTTTGACTGAATAATTTGTGCAAAATCAGTATCTAATTTGCCAACTCTGGCTTTTTTTTTTTTTTTAACTGTACATAGACAATTAAATGCCAAAACTGACTGATTAGGTTCTAATGTCATCAGATGCCTGCCAAAAAAGCCATTTCACACTTTAAAGTAGTTATTTTATTTCTAGTATTTCATCCTATTTGCCAAACAAACAACGCATGTATTACCTGTTTAGGTGGCTTTGTATTTAAATACAACTTCTGGTGCCCTTTATGTTGATAAGATGCCATATAAACGCTTTTTTTTTTTCTTTTTTTTTATTCTTCTCAACTTATTTCCCAAACATCCTCCAATATGTTGGATCATAATATAAGTGCATTGGTTTACTGAACTCTGATAAGTGGTTGAAACTTTTTAAACAAAAACCAGGGACCTTTAAATACTTTTAAGAGCTGCTAATATGCATTTTCTGTAAGATCATTAACACAACAGGTCAAAGTATTAGTCCCATAGTATGACGTTAAGGTGCAGATACAAACTAATAAAGTTTTTTTTACGTGTACACTTCAAGCTTTGCAAGTTTTTTTGTTTTTTTTGTTTTTAAACCATGGGAGGACATTTTGCAAGCCATTCAGTTAGAGGCACCACTGGGCCTTTTTATTTTATCATTTTATTTTAATTTTTTCATTGCTATGCAGCATTAGAGAGGGGGGGGGGGGGGTTGGTATTAGGATAGGAGAGATGGTTGTGATTGCTGAAGCCACTGCCTCAGGGATGCAAAGAGGAGCTGAGAATGAAGTAAACAGCAGTTACAGATGTTTACATTTACCTGTTCAGCCCTGACATCTGTTACAGATACTGAAAGGTTTAAATGTCTGGTTTAACACTATCCATCCAAAATTTGGCTCCCTTGTCCAAAGTTTCTTTATATTGCTCCCTGATACCAATGTAACTTAACAAGTATAGGTAAAAAATACAACTGTTTGTAGGTATAGTGCAATTATAAATGCTATAATCATTGTACATACATCTCTCTATTTCTATACATATATATATATATATGGCAGCATCCATATTGGCTTTGTAATCCATTAGTTTTTGGCAGACTGAATGTGCTGTATTGATAAATATGTATGTATATGTAATTGTATTGTATGTCTTATAGCTTATTCACATTTCAAATAATGTAATTGTTTTCCTTTAATTTTTCTTTTTTTCTCTTTTGTAATTTTTTTTTTCTTTTTTGTAATTTTTTTTTTTAAACAAGAATGTACAATTCATTTTTTAATTGGTGGGGATTTTATTTTTCTCTCCATTTAAATACTGATTCTAATGTTACTCTGGTACCAATGAGTAACAACTGTTACAAACAATATTTCTGAATAGTGGTACACTTAGAATGGATGTCTTTAACAGAGAAGGAGTTAAATTCTAGGAAATTGGAATTTCGGAGACACCATTAATGTGCATCCTTTTGGCTGATAAGAGTACAAGATTCTGATTTCACACAATAATTGGTTACTTATTGACCTATCAGCACAAGATGGGGGGGTAAAGCCATTGGAAAGACCTTTTCAGTCCAAGGAAGTTCAGAAATGTATAGTCCATGGAATGGCCTGGATAATTATATTACTCATTGGCTTTTTTTTATTTTGAAGAGTAAAGTAATCATTAGGAAATCAAAGTATAAAAGCATATATATATATATATATATATTTTAATCTAAACTTTTTTATGGTCCTAATTGCACACCTATTGCTTTTGCAAAAAAGAAAAAAAAGTATTTCAATGCATAACAAACCTGAGTATATCACTTACGTACAGTATATTATACAAGGTGTTAGCACACTTCTAATGTATATAATTGTCACCAATGTTGAATTTCTAGTCAGTGAAAATATAAATATATTTGTTTTGTTTTATTTTATTTTCAATGATGCTGTGACAAATGAAAATTGACACTGAAGCTTCACAAGATTTTAGTATTTGTAATTTTTGTTTGGGGGGGGTCGGGGGAATTTGATTATTGCTATGCACCGATTTATTTGCAATTTTCGTTCTGCTATAGGATGATGTATAGAATATGGCATTCTATAGCAAATGTCCACAAAAAAATAATCTTGCGCACGAATCTGTTTAGGCAGCAATATGGCTGTTTTTTTTTTTTTTTTTTTTCTTTGGCCATGTTTTCAAATAAAAATTTGGTAATTTTTTTTCCGATATGCCCGTCAAAACATAGATTTCTATTTTATGTGGAGAATTTTGCCGATATAAAGGTGTCCAATAAATGAACAAAATCTATACCATACAAATGCTTTTTTTTTTTTTTTTTTTTCAATAAATATTATATATATACTAACCCCCCTCCCCCCCATTTTGCTTTTACATCACTATACCCTTGTTTGCACAACACAAAATTAACGTACAGGGGTTCCCATTAAGAATGTATTGGTATTCCCAGATATTATACTCATGCCTTATAAAGCTCCACAGCAAACATCGGTGCCTCAAAGCCAAAGCTGTAGGTAAAAATAAACCAGAATTTATTTAATATTTGCCAAATTGAAGTGCTTTACTGAATGTCCTGCATGGGAACCTAGACCGCTGATAGCACAAGGAAACTAAGATGTGTGCATTTGAAATAAATTTCCTTTTTTTTTTTTTTTTTAACTTCTAAATAAAACCAATTATAATTAACTACTAATGCGCTGTACTGCTGTGGAGAGGATGGATGAATTAACATGTTCTAAGTGCAGACTATCTTTATGTGCTGGTATTCAAAATGTGCTAATTCTGACACGCATAAAAATGTGTGTGGTGGAAAGGATGCATTTTAATGCAACGCTGGTTCTTTACAGCACTTTAATGGTTGATGTATGTATGTTTCTTTAAATGTGCAAGTTTATTTTGTGTGTTTTTTTTTTTTGTTTTTTTTTCGTTTTGCATGGGGGGGGGGGGGGCGGGTGGTAAAGTCAAAATAGAGAAAAAATAAGAAAGAAGGGCTGAAAGACATGTCTTTGATAATTGTTTTGCAGCAAATATTGTATGCATCCAAAAACTCTTCCTTTCTATTTGGTACTGCATCACTAAGGGTTCCACTCCCAATATGAATTCAACTCAGCGGTTTGGATTGTAAGCTGTTTTTTATTTTAAAACCAGTTGTATCCAACCCTTAGGTTCTACTAATACTCATACAATTACAAAAGTATTTTCTGACTATACATCCAACCAAAGATCCACTAGTAGTGCTTCTGGGTGTATATATGTATATGTGAATTCAAGGACACATACATTTACTTTGGATGTATGTGTATTCTTTTGTAATGCTATGCTGTTGATCTTTTACTCTGGGATGTCATCTTTTTTGCCACAAATAAAGCTGGACAGAAGACAGATGTTGGTATGTGGTACACATTTGAATTACCAAACATCTGTTTTTCAGCATTACAATTGGAAGTTTTACTTTTTTTATTTTAATTGTTTAGTATTAAATTAAACAGTGATGCATTATGCTTTTTCTGTGTCATGAATCCTAATTTTTTACTTGATAAATGTTGATGTTATGCAGAACTTATTGGTAAAAATTACTTTTCTACCCTGTAATGAGTTGTGCTATTAAAGTACATGTAAACTGCACACTACTCATCTGAATTAAGGCCTAGGTATACCTAATGTAGCTGTGCTACACATTTCTGTGTGCTGATTTTTTTTTCCTTGATGATTTTTGCAATGCCTATTTTTGCTGGTTCTACACAGATAAAAGGGATCTTTCCCAAAATGCAGGCAGGGGACAGATTTTTCTGCTCAATCCCCCGTAAAGGGTCCAACGGGAATTCAGAGCATATTGGGAATCAATCTGTATTGCTCTTGGTTTTGACTAAATTTGTCTTCAAAGTTTCTGTAAACTTAGAAAGTTCCAGTTGTTGTGAAGCAAAATAGATGTCTCTACAACTACTTTTAATGTCAACATGTATGTCTTGGCAAAAAAATAACATTTTCAATACATGTTCATTTTCCATGTTTTTTGTCTTTGAAAACACTGCAAGTACTAAAAGAAATCAACCAGGGAGCCTGCTAGAAACCTAACTTAAGCTACGTACACACGTTCAATGGTTCTCGCCCGATATTCAGCTCAGGGCCGATATCGGACGGGAATCTGGTGTGTGTACAGCGCCTGTTGTCCATCGCTTGGACAACAAAGAATCGTACTGCAAGGGCCGCTGTGTCGCTCTCCCCCTCCCCTCTCCATAGAGCAGAACAGTGCTGTATGTACAACACTCGTTCATGCATCATGCAGTGCTTAGTCCTTGGAAACGATCGTGAAAGATCCTTTCCAACAACTATTATTGCACGTGTGTATGCGGCTTTACTATTTTAGCTGACGTGTTTATCCTTGCTGCATTGAAATTCCAAACAGTGTTGCCAGCACTGCAGAGAATACCCTACACTACTACAGAATATCCCACCGTGTGACCGAAGGTAATTAAATCCTTTTGTAATGAGATTGGAAAATACTCCATGCTTTCTTGTCTGGATAATGTGTGGTGTTGCCTTGGAATTTCACATCAGAGTCCTGGAACCCCTGAGCTTCCAGCAAGGAGTATGGTGAGAAAAACCAGTAGCTCCAGAATTCACTGAATTATCACTGAATTCACATGAGCTATTCTGTAGAATTTGATTATGCTGGAAGATATCCCAGACAACCTGGCACCCCCTTTCATTGTAGAACAGAAAGATAAGAGTGATAACCTGAATACCAGTTAAAAAGAACTTTGTTAGAATTTCAGCAGAAAGTTAGGTAAGCAGTTTTGAGGAAAATTGATCTTGCGGCCCTATTTTCTTTTGACTAGGTTTACAAATGTGATCTCCAACAAAGTCACTTATTGGTCAAACATTAAAATCCTTACATTGTCAAATATTCAATAAAGAAATTGCAATCAAGTTAAAGGATAGAAAGAGTGTTTGAACCCATTTTGGTAAATGTAAAATCTGCTAAACTTTGAGGTATATCTATTTTGGATATTGTACTTGAACAATGTTTCTGGTTTTGAGTTCTTGTTTTTCCTCCATGCACCTGATCCAAGTCTCATTTTGGATGAGATGCCATGACATCTTGCTGTACAACTTTGAGTCATAGATTGCAAAGCATTTATAGAAACCAATATTTGGTGAACCACCTACTTATAGGACTCTTCATCAATTCCCACTAATTTTTGTAGAAAATTCTTGTCTCTTTTACGAACATAATTAAAACCATTGTCACTATTTTTTGATCAGTGGACTTGTTGAGAGATCATAAACTTGACTGGTATGCCCCATTTTGTACATAGTTGATAAATATATTGGTTGAACTGTGCCAAGGAACTCTCTAAAAACTCTCTAAAAAAACTCTCTACTCTCTTTTCTGGACCAGAAATTGGTGAATGAACTCTTAAGATACCTGTGCCAAGATAATTTTCACATTTGGTAATACTGTCCTGTACACCTAGAGATTTGTTGGTATAGACATTGGATGTTGAACACTCTGAAACTTCCATGAAGGGCCCAGTGAGGTGGTTTTGAGACCCTAGCTATCTTTGATCTTGTCCTCTCAACTCCCTGAAACCTGGCAAGCCTGACTCTGATGGAAATTCTGAGTGATTGAATTCAAAAAGCTTTAAGGCTACCCTGTTCAAGAATGGTAGAGCAGTTGGGTACTTGAGAAAATGATGCTTTAGTACTTCCTCCAAGATGTGGCATCAGCAATAGAAAGCTGTTCTAAGAGTATTTGTTCCTCAAGGAGAATCCCACACCACCACTGTTTTGGAGGTTGAATAAAGCTTAAGTCGAAATGCTCTCTCCCATAACAGACCAAAACATTCTTTTTAGCTCCAGAACTAATACTGTCTATGGATGCTCCAAAAATTAAATTATTAGTTTGTTACATACTTTACATGAGACAGTGCCATCTAACTGCTGACTAGTAATAATGCAATACAAGAGTAGGTGACCCATCATACCCAACTCAAAAGTACAAAATACTGTAATGCCTGAAAAAATAGGAAACATAATTTATTTTCCTACTCTATTAAGATTGTGACTTAGGAGTAGACAGTAGTAATAGACAATGCAGAATCACAAATTAGAGAAGTTATAACAGGGACCACAACTGCTAACACCAGAAAAAGCTTTGCACAAGGAACTAAGTTGCTGAGATCTGGCACTGCCACAGCTAGCAGACTAAATGGTTTTTGAATTAGCAAGATGTGACAACCAATAAGAAACCTAAGTTAAATGGGTTGCATATGTAGTCATTTATTCAGATGCCGACAATGCCTGCTTTAAACCTACATTTTTATGATAGCCCTGGAGATCTTGAGCTATTGTAGGGACCCTGGCATTAGGGGAAGCTTCTAAGTGCACCCTACACTGGCTGTCACCACACTGCACCCCCTGTTAAGATAAGCAGCCCTGCAGTAGCAATTATACACATACCACTGGGCAGGATCAATACCAAGAGATTATGTAAACTGTCTTTGCTGAATTCATTGTAAAGAATGCTTTAATAATATCACCAATAATATATTTTGCAGTGTTGTACATTAAATACAGAAATGCAGATACCTTTTGCAACAATTTGTTTAAGCATCTGAGGTGCATTCAAATATATTATAATTATTCTAAAATTTACTAGGAAAAGACAAAGGGCTCTATTTCTAAAACAGGGAATTTGACATCAGTTACTGCCATGGACCTGGAGAAATCCCATGGGAGAATGTTTGAGGGAATGTCTGATTTCCTGTTTTATAAATAGAGCCCACAGTGTTTTTTGTGTATTTTTTTCCTGTATATATAATTATATATATATATATATATATATATATATATATATATATATAATGTATGTATGTGTGTATATATATATATATATATATAATAAAAGGAAGGAGGACAGAAGGCTCTTTATATGGCACCTAAATGTTGAACTTAAAAATACACTTTAATTTAAATAACATTTAAAAAAGCATAGCACGGGCAATAAGTGAACATTCATATATTATTTGTCTAAAATCATCTTGTTAGGTTGTATATAAACAACAAATCCCACTTCTTTATGTAGATTGAAAAAGGATGGTAAACTGTAACTCCATTCCCATGTGTTTCGCCCTCACAGGGTTTCATCAGCGGAACACTGAGTAACACCTCTGGGACTATAGGGATCATATAAACAATGGATTCCATTAGAGTTAAACATTGGTATATTTCCATACAAAATTATTTAAATAACATACTAAACATGATTAGGAGAACAGCTCGCAATATACAAAATGCTTAAAGCCCAAGTAGAAGATATGCAAGGCATGCAGAAGATTTGCAAAACATACAGAAGACCTATAGGAATATAGGTTTCCAGTTAAAAGATGTTCATATCAAATAATGATATTAAATTCAATTTGAATGAAAGCTAAATTATATGGTAAAAAATAATAATATACTTATAAGGTTGATGTAAAGGCAGTTCTGAAAGGTACTTGCAATGGAGTGCACAACATTGAAATAATCCAAAAAAAATAGTGGAGGTGAATTGAACAGATTGAAGAAGATAACAAACACCTAAGAGGAAAAAATGAGAAATTGCCTATGTTTATCTCAAGCACATAAACCATGTTGAAACCCACAAAACAACAAATATTGCAGCTTGCTAGTCCTGGTGGTGGATAGTGTATTTTTTATATAAATATAATTTTTTTGGTCTAAGAACATTTTTATTAAAGCGGATCTAAACTGAAACAAGAATTCCTTTTCGTCCTGGCACTGAGGAAGCGATGGGCGCCGCTGTCTCTTTTATCTTCTTCTTCCTCGGTCTTCTTGGCACATCACCCGATCGTGCACTGCGCAGGTGTGAGATCAGGTGATGTAGCCCGCTGTAAAGGGGAAATAAGAAGAGCCCTTTATAGAAAAAATGCCCCTTCTGCACATATCCAAGATTAGGACATGTGCAGAAGGAGCACCCAGAGCCTCCCAGGCTGCAAGACGTAGGTATCCCGGGAGGCTCTGCACTCCCATTTAGTCTTGATCGCTGTGACTGAAAGGAAAGTGCTGCACCCTTTTTTCTTTTTTTTAAAAAAGGGTGTTGCACTTAAAAAAATTAAAAATAATTAACATTTTTCCTTTCCATATCAGGGTAGTTTAGGTCCGCTTTAAGTACTGAAAATACAAGTTGTTCTCGCTGGAACTTCTATGTCCTTGTTGTTTCTTTAAAAACAAAAATCAGAAAATAAAAAACAATGTTCTCCTTTTTTTATACTACTAATCCCAGCAACTACCATGTACTGGAAATGAACAAAGGCAGTCATGCTTGAAGCCTAGCCTGAATGACAGCCGTGGTTGCCCCTATTGATATGGTGGAGAAGTGAATAAAGTCAAGAAAGAACAAATTATTATTATTACACAGTATTTATATAGCACCATCATATTACTCAGTGTTTTACAAAGTCCATGGTAATATCACTAACTGTCCCTCAAAGGAGCTCACAGTCTAATGTCACTACCATAGTCATTTGTCATTAATACAGTCAATTTTGGGGGGAAGCCATTTTACCTAACTGCATGTTTTTGGAATACGGGAGGAAACTGGAGTACCCAGAGGAAACCCACGCAGATGCAGGAAGAACCTGCAAACTCCATGCACATAGTGTCCTGGATGAGAACCTGGGACCCAGTGCTGCAAAGGCCAGAGTGCTAACCACTGAGCCACCATGCTGCCCCCTTAAATTGTGTTATTTGCATATTTTTTAGGTAAAATAAATGGGAAAAGAAGTAAAAAAAGGATTTAGAGCAACATGTTCATATCCTTGAGGTAATGGGACTTTTTCTGATGGCTTTTTTATTAATTTAGACAAACATATATTAAAAGATCAATAATTTTTATTAACATATGCTCCATATATGTATAGTATATACTTTTTGTACCAAATACAGTTGATCCCCCCAGAAACACTTCACTATAGACCAAAGAGAACCCCTATGTAAGGGAATCAAAAAAGATCTTTCATATTCATAACAGCAAATAGTGGGGGACAGAGTTTGACGCATTTCGTAGTAACTCCTCTTTTTGTATGCCAAAAAAAAAAAACTCTCATGGTGTAGTATTCCAAATTATTAAAATTTCAGCTCAATATACTATTGACAAAAGCCTATTAACTTGCAAAGTGATTAAAATCAAAAAGGTTAAAACCTAAAAATTATCTATTTCCTGTTTGTTTGTGCTTTGTGTCAGCGGGCCTTCAGTATACCAGCCAAAAGGACCCTGTTTTTTATCCTTGCTCATGGCCACAATTTATCTAAAACTTTCTGGGGCAACACCCATCTGTAAAACTGATGATGAAGCAGATTTATTTCATGAACTTTGCATTTTGTCTGAGTGCCACTAGAGGGAGCCATTGATCTAAATTTCATTCACTTATCTGTTATTAAAAAAGGAAATAACTAAAATTCTAAGCTGGAACTTTCTTACCAAAATCCTGCTGAAAATGTGGCAGGTGTGAATAAGCCATAAGAGGCCAATAAAATTCTCCATGGGCTCCTGACAGGGGAAAAGTGACCTTTAAAATTACATATATTTTTATGAAAAGAAATGGTAATAGTTTGGTTTTTAGAAATGAATATGCAATTATCTGCTATTTTTTTATACCAAGAAAAGCTTTTTGAAATGTGTCCAGGAAGGGATTAAACATCCATTTTTTTCAGGAATACTTAGTAACCTATAAATGAAAATAAAAGTCTTCCTATGTAGTTGTTTTGCTATATTTTGTGTTAACTTTTTATTAGCTAATTATTATCAAGTGAGGCTTAATGTGAATTTGAACTCAAAAGCAAAAACAGAACATATTTCATCTCAGCCACTATTAGATGAGGTGGCTGCACTGGTGTTCTTTTTTTCAGGGCTTTTTTTCTTTTGTTCCTGCAATCCTGCCAATAACATACTTCATATTAGTAGACAAGCTTGCATTGGCGGCCATTGGGAGAGTGAAATGAAGGGTGCACTATACATTGATAAATTCCCTTGCATTAGGTATTGGTGCAAAAATGCATTTCACATCTTCGTAAGGGCTATATTTCCCCCATTGGTCACAGTTTAAATTTAAATCACCATAATGTAACCTGTGTCACTCCATTAAAGGTTATGTGTGTCACGCAATGACCACATTGTAGCGTGCAATGCCACACTAACCAGCATAATAGATTCGGTGTAAACTTAAGAGCTACAAAATGTAGTTTACCCTGCCAATCAAGTGGTTAGAAAGGTAAACTTCAGTTCCAGTAAAACTTCAACCATAGCTGATCATTATCCTCTATTTAGCTGGTTATGGCCAAAACTGAACAGAGGCTTATTCAAGCAATGCTGTTGTCCAAAAAAAAGCCATGTCACTGAACAGAAATATAACCAGTGTCACAATATGACTAAAAAATAAATCCCTCAAAATATTGAAGCATAGAATATTAGAATCCATTCCCCACTCCTAAAGATTAGCACTAAATGTACTTCATCTCCCTACTAAGTAGAATCATTTTCATTGTACAGGTAGTCCCCGAGATAGGAACGGTAGGTTTGTTCTTAAATTGAACTTGTATGTAAGTCAGAACATATACATTATTTTATTAAATGCAATTAGGACAGATGTTTGTCTCAACATATTATTAGGCGGTGTGGTGTCAGTTACTGTGGTGCCTAGACATTCATTCTGGAGCAAGCTGTGCTTTGATAAGCAAAAAGAAACAACTGCAGAGTTTGTCTTGGTCATTAAAGTGTTACAAGATGTTACAGATCAGCTCTTAGGATCACCCACAACCTCAGCTGTGTTTAGGAAAAGATTTCTTCTGCAAGTTTTGCAAACTGCCCCCTCCACCCCTATCAAGCCTCTGTCCTACACAAGTGAGCAGGGAAGCTCTGTTCGTATCTAGAAGGCGTCCGTATGTCAGATGTCCTTAACTCAGGCACTACCTGTATATGTATATAAATTCATATAAAAATATGTACACTCCATGGAATCTGTTGACATTCTAAACATATATAAACAAAGCTCTTGAAGCAGTTACAGATAGAGGTGATTTACCTAAACACATATAATTGTTATTAATTGTAATGCTTTAACAAAGATTCAGATTTACTCGATAGAAAAAGTAAGTATACCCCTACATTCACCATGACTTCAAATCTATGAAACAATTTGGTATTCCAGGTTATGTACCAATGATTATAGTCAACTTACAGTTAGAGATGAACGAGAGAGTTTTTGAAACTAGATCTTGCAGCGAATTCAGACGTTCCCACTTACCGAATTTTAAGCGAGAATGGCCGGTGTAAATTTGCTGATTGAGGTCGAATTAAAAAAAAAAAAGTGTGCAATCCGCGGCACTAGAGGTAAATAACCTCTAGTGCTGGGGATCACACATCTCAATAAATACGTCCGAGGCGGCCGCATTTATTGAAAATATCCCCAGGACTAGAGGCTAACTAACCTCTAGTGCCGGGGATCATACATCTTCTCAATGAATGCAGCCCAAAGCGGCCGCAATATTTTAGAATATCCCCGGGACTAGAGGTTAATAAACCTCTAGTGCCCCGGGGATCACAAACAGGAGGATTCCCTGAGAATCCTCCTGTTAAAATTTCCTAGATCTTCTGATGGTTTTGCGAAATCGGTGCGCCGAAGGCCAGAGGCATTCCCGCTGATCCCTACCTACAGTCTCTTGTTTTAAACCTCAAATATATAGCCACATAAAGTGTGTGATATTACAGAACACAATGTATTAGGTTTAAACTCACTGACCTCAATGTGTGTTACCTTGCTGACCATAGTGTAATGCAAGTAATCCATGTAAAGCATTAAACCACACTGACCGGCAATGGAGCTTTAACCCTACCGACTCAATGTCTAATTTGTCAATGCTTCCAATATGCCTGAATTGGTAATTGGGAACTATTCCAGATCATGTAATCTCCATTATATACTAATATATTATAAGATACTCCATCAGCTATATCCCCCCCGTTACCCCAATAGATCATAAACTCATCAGCCGTTAAAATATACTTAATGTACTGTGGGCTCTCCCATCTTCTGTATCCTTCCTTTTACCCAACAGACTGTAACCTCTATCATATTCTGTATCCTCCCATATACCAAAAAGATTGCAAACTTTTCTACTTTTATCTTTTCCCTAATACCATAGGAAACTGTAGCCACAACACACAATGACCATAAATCTTTGAACTGACCAAAATGTAACATGTCAGCACATTCACCATAGGACATGATATGGGGTGGCGTCACAGTAATAAAAACATTCCTTACACTGGACATTTTTTAACAAAACAATCCTGACCACAATGTAACTGATATCACACATTAACAATTCAATTTTTTTATTATATATATTAATTGCCAATAGGCAGGTTATTTAGAGTAGAAGGGGTAGTCAATATCTCTTTTGCAATAAAAACTAAACAACCTTCCTGTTTTCAATGCACATTAATGGGGGTTATGTCCTTCCTGTCTATCCATCCAGGTTGGCTGCAGATCCCAAATCCAGAGGAGATCAAGAACAGGACCGGGTGAAGATTATAGTGCCACAACAGGGCGAGAACAGGTGAGTTTTTTTTAAACAAAGTTGCAAAGTAGCAGGTAAGTTTTTTTTGTTGCAGAAGGAACATCACATTCCCTCCTGCAATAAAGAACTCTTTTTTTTTTTTCAACTTTTAGTTTACTTTGGGTTTTGTTCCACATGCATTTAGTGCTTCTAATCATACATAAGTACATGCTACATACACAGTAAATTATCATATCTGTCAAATCCTACAGCCATTTACAGGGTAGCTGGCATTCACTGAACTGTTGATGCTATATCTATCAGGTCTGGCAAATCTCACAACTGGGGGTCCCTGCCAAATTTATGATGAATGTATTGATAGGGCAGCTGGAAATCAGTCCCACGTATGTATTATCCAAAGGCTCTATTTACAAAACAGGGAATCTTACATTCCCTCAAACAGCGTCTATTACTGCTATCAAAACACATGGACCCGGACGTTTTCCACCAGAGCATGTTTGAGGCAATGTCTGATTCCCTGTTTTAAAATAGAGCCCAAAGTGTGATCTTATCAAATACAAAACAATGGACAACCTTTACAGACATTTTACAGTTCTTTTGGATCAATGTTTTTTATCACAAAAAGATCACCCATATGCATGGTCCTTAAAATATTTAGTCTATAAGATATAGTCCAGTATCTATCTAGTATCTAGCATTTTAATTATTATTATCATTAATAAACAGGTTTTTTACAGCTATATTATAGTATAAAGCAGTGGTCGCCAACCTTTTCGGACCCACGTACCAATAAAATTACCGGCTTCGGGCCGCACATGAGCCGGTGTCACTCAAAGAGGAAGAAACTTCCCAAATAGTGACATCATAATGCTAGAACCCGCCCACTCTCCAATCGCGGATCTAAGCTTGCAATGGAAGAGTAGGCGGGTTGTGTCCAGAGACAATAATGACCTGATCATAAAATATTCAGCTTGCCTGGTTTGTATTTTGACCCTCTCTGCCTTCAATCCCTTCTGAATCACTGATCCAATATATATACATCTTAGGTGTTCAAATAATTGGTGTACTACTTGTCACACAGCTAGCTGCATGCTGGTTTCATGTATGAGACTGAAACTACTGACACCAAAAGATCAGCTTCACATCCAGGCAATTATCAATGAGTTCAGTAATGTCAGCTTTTATGATCACTCAGGGGTAGATCCACGCCAGGGGGTGGCAAGTCAAATCTCTGTTTCCTTCCCAAGACATGGACAACAATCACTGTGCCACCGTGCAATATATTTGTTAACTTGTAGTTTAAAGTTAAATATATTTGCTCACTTAAATGAAAAGTTCTTATATAATAATTCTTTCATTACATGTATTGCTTTTAGAAATACATTAACCATGATTGCTTTAGTTACCAGGAACATTCATTTATACAACATATGGAGTTGGGAGGTTGGATGGTTATAAAGTAAAATGTAGCTCTACCCTGTGAGTGTGACTGAAATAATTACCTGAGTAAACAGAGCTGTTCTAACATTCAAGGAAAAGTACGTCAGAAATTCTCACTCTCTAGAAGAAGATATAAAAACATAGGCCAGTTCCTGTTTTGTTGGTTTAGCTGGTTGTGCTAATATTTTTGTCTACCCATAAGCCCATGTTGGATATGCCAGTGATATGAAAGGTTCTGGAAAGGAAGCTGACCGGAAATAATTTCCTTCCTTGACATACACTGTAAAGAACACACATATCTTATTACCGTGTTTGTCTCAGAAATTACATTTTAGACATACTTTAGGCATGAGTTTTTTCTGATTACATTTTTACATAATTACATTTTTATAACAACTGACAGATATTGTAATGATGTAAAGTAAGTATGAAGTATTGCTTAAAATATTTAGTATTATGGATTTTTTTGAGCCAGTAGATGGTGTTCTAGGACTGTTTATTATGTTTTCTTGTATCTCTACCTCCAAGAAAAACATATACCTATTCAGTAACTTAAGCTGGAATGTACAAACATTGATAAAGGAGTCAGAGTTGCAACTATTCTCTCTTCCTCGCTTTTCAAAATTTTAGTTAGTGATATTATGTACAGTATATATATTACAAGGTAGGCAGGCTCATCTGGTAGTGGCAGCACTGGTAACTGTGCATGAAACAGGAACACCTTGGAATAGTCTAAGGCAGGGGTTGGCAAACTTTCATGGCTAGTAGGCCATTTCAGGGGTGGGCGGGAGCACACTAGGCCCGACTTTAAGTCCCAACCTAATGGCTCCGCCCCCACCAGGGAACACCCCCTGAAGTGAAATCCCTCTCCTCCGTATGCATTGCGGAGGAAAGGGATTTCCCTTCAGAGAGCTATCCCTATTTAACGCAGTGGTGGAAGTATCAATGCCAGCCACGGTAAATAGAGGAGCAACAGCTAGGAGGTGGCACTGGAGCTCCAGCGGCTCTGGCTTCGGAAGTTCCTAACACCCCCTTGCCGATCCATCGGCCGACATTAGGCCGGATTGGCCAGGGGGCGCTAGGCCGGAACAAACTACCAGCTAGGCCGTATCTGGCCTAAAGTCCGGAGTTTGCCGACCCCTGGTCTAAGGCAATAAACAAACCTAGTCACTGTAGATGGCTTTGTACAAATCCAAGCCACTAACTACATTTATGTCAGTTCCTGACTTACAGAGAGCACCCTATAGTGTTCTTCAAAATCAGTGGCACCTTACCGGTTAAGCATTTTGTTACTAGTTTGGCTCTCACCCAACAGAAATACAGGTCAGCTCCTGAGCTTCTCCTAGCGCAGATCTATAAAGATGTGCACAGCTGGCTTGCTATGAACCTCCTCTAATCTGTAAAGAAAACTGGGTGTCTGGGGTGATTCTAACAATTTAGTGTTTTCTGGCAATTGCCAATCCAGCTGCACAGTTCCGGGCTATGTGTAAAGGTCTCATTACAGAAATGCAGGCCCACATGGAGCCTGTTTCTGTGAGTCTGATCAGAAACATGCACACGGGTAGGCTGCTGGAAGTCATCTTGTGGAGCTTTGGCAGTGTTCCTGTTCTTCTTAGCAAAAATATGCAGATACCAGTCCGGTCCTTTCCTGTTCTGCTTGTGTAATGTATGTCTCCTGGTATCTCCTCTTTTTGGGGTTCCAATGTTGTCCCAGAGTCTTCGCTCCCAAACCACACCTGAGCACCTACATTCACTCAGGTAACTAACACACACACATAAACACAGCTCTCTCCCAGAACTCCCTGGGATTATAAACCCCCATCTGCCAGCACAGTCAACCACTTTCACCATTCCTAATCTTCCCTTTAATTCTGGAATAGTTTTCAACAAACCTGCAACCATCAATTGCAATACAACTCCTTGCTCCTAGTACCTTGCTTATCTGTCTGATAGGACCAGAAGCCAAAAATTTTTATAAACACAGTTAGTTAGTTAGTTTAGTTTGTGTTCATTAACCCCCCTATAACATATATATATTTTTATATATATATATATATATATATATATATATATAAATATAGGTCAGTTTTAGCCGTTGTATATATTTTTGTAGCCACCATGGCAAAGATGTTTTATTCTGTTATATAGGTCCTAACTGAGCCGAGGAAGATAGTAAGGAGCACAGGCATAAAGAATGGAAAAGTGTGTTCTACAAAAGTCAAAAATATATACACCTGCTAAAACTGTTTTGGGCTGAGCTTTGAGGGCAAGATAAATATTTTGGAATATCAAATAGGTTTGATTGCATATGTGATTGCCACACCCCTTGTTGAATCTCCTCCATTTAGATTTAAGTAGCGGTGAAGCTGTATATACTAATTACCTCCTGTACATATATACAATGTTTCCTGATGAAGCGGATTTATTTCCGTGAAACGAGTTGAAACTCTTATGATTGACATCCTACATTAATGGTATGCCCCTGTACTAATATTGTATATGTGAGATTTATGCCTATACATTTGTCTTTGTGTGGGCGAGAATCTTACAATTGAATGTGGGTATTTGGAGGTATGGTTTTATATGTGCCTTTAATATGTTTTTTAAAATAAATGTTAAAATAATAAATAAATATGATTTTAACTTTATAAAACTTGCTTACTGCCTTTAAAGTGCGTATGGAATTTTCTTTTTGTACTATAATGTATCGTTAACCAGACACTTACTGACCTACAGCTATTTTGTTGACCCCTTGGTTAGTACTATTGACCCTTGTAGGTTATTATATTGATAATAGAGGGCCAATATTAAGCTCATTTTAAATCAAAACTATACTATATATAGGACATGTAAAAGTAAACGGATAGCATTTATCTAGAAGCCTTCATATAGTATGTTTTATAATGTAAAACTTTGTTCTTTTTTGTGAAATTAGGTTTAAAGTTCAATGGAGTATTAGCATTGGAATTTCTCTACTGTATCGTTTTTTGCTGAATTCCACTCAACACTGCGCGTGCAATGAGTAATGGTTAAGCAGATTCAAAGTGAAAAGCAGTAAGTTTCTATAGCTACCGATCATAATCTATTGCTTTCGAATTATTGCTGTGTTTTTGCACATTGCATTTAGTGGTCTGTTTCTTGGAATGTTATACAGAATAAACCTATAAATGTGACATGTAAATAATCTTCACCCGTACTGGAGAGCTTTAAATCAGGCCCAAATAAAAGAAGAAGTCAAAGGATAATAAATAAGATAAATATAGAGATGTCCTTTGAGTCCATGGTCTAGGAAGTTCTTCAAACAAAATTCCTCCAAGATTTCACAGTCTGCCAATGACAGTAGATTGCATAAAACTTTGACACTGGTTGATCTTGTTTTTTTAACAATACATTTTCTTTATCAAAAGGACTCTCCCTCCCTCAGGCCCTTAGCTAACCCCAGGTTTTAAAATTTGCATAGAGAAAAAGTTTTCAAACTCTTTGGAAAAAGGAGAGAGCAGTAAGGCACAATGGTCCAAAAGCTTTCTGCAGCAATTTAGATTGCATTGTTTGATGTGATCTATTTGTTTTCTGTGGTATCTCTGGATGAAAATAATGAAAATAATATTGCCCTTACATTTTACTCTGCTATTATATTAAAATTTGTCAGCCAGACCATTCCTTTGAGAGTGCTCTTTTGTGCTAAGTATGTTGGTGTCTGTGACACTCTTTGCAAAGAAGAGTTCCTACTGATGGCTGTTAACAACCACACCAATCTGCTGATATAATCAAGTGGTAGCAATACAGATAATGGTACAATGATATGACAATAATATATAAAACAAATAAAATGTTGCAAAACGCAGCAACAGTTTTAAAACATTTAAAGAAAATAAAGATTTCATTGTAACATTCACAAACTTCCTGAATACTTTGTAAAATCTTCCCATTATTGCTACAGAGAAGCAAAAGGTGGTGTGCAACAGGCAAATTAATACGTATCTATGAAATGACCATACCAGTGGAAGAACAATGTCTTTGTTCCATGCGTATCTTGGCACTTCTTGGGGAGTGTTTATATGGTGCAAATAGTCAGAAACAGGCAGATCCACAGTTTAACAAGAGAACAATACAAATAATTACAGAAAAGAATCCTTTAGGAGAGCTGTCACTGAAATAAATATTTCCATTTGGAGATTATACCCATTATTTTTAAGGTGATAACTTCAGATGACAATAGTTTGTACAGGAATAGAAAGAGTAAATGTTCCAAGTAGGTATACAGACAGCAATAGTAAACCTCTATTTTGTAATGAAAATTGTTAAAACAAAGTTTAATTTTTTAAATTTTTGTCTCATTAGCTTATAAGTGCCGTGACATGCCCAGTCCATTTTCACTTTATTTTGGAAACTTAATAAATAATTGATTGGAGCTGTTGTTTGCAGCAATAAAAACCTGGCCAGCATTCTAAAATGTTCTCTCTGGATCCATGATAAAAACATTTTTGGTTTACTTACACTTTAAGTCACTGTTTTCCAATCAGGAACCCTAGGTAATATTTCTTATCGTGGGGCTCCCTAAAAACCTGAAAGTTATTTCAAGGGGTTCCCACATGTTAAAAAGCTTTAAGCCCTAGTTAAATAGGTCATGAAAGACGACTTTGAAACAATGAAACAATGACAACAACGGAATCAACTTTGACTCACACTTTTCATCTCATTATTGTGACTCTGTGTCACTGTAAGGCTATGTACACAAATCAGATGATTCTCGTCCAATTCTCATCTAAGGGCTAGTAATTGATGAAAATCTGACATGTACAGCGACCTGTAAAGGGGAGAGAGCACAGTTGGGTGCCGCTCTCTTGTTCTCTTGTTCTCTCCATAGAGCAGAACGGAGCTATATGTACAGAGCTCGTTCATAGATCTTTCAGCCTTTTGGAAAAAATCAAACGTGTGTACATAACCAAAGACAATGTATTTTTACTCGAATTATTCATATAACAAGAATCGGAAAAAATAATTAAAAAAAAAAAGTATATAATTGCGTAGAAGAAGAAACTGGTTTGACCAAAGAAGTTGGCAAATCTATTTTTATTTTGTTCCATTACTTTTTCTGAGTTTGCTGATCACATTAAATGGATTATTTTAAAAAGGCATTCAACAACATCTTATAACCTAAAGCCATCTTCCTATTGCAGTCGACCAATAATCCTAATAGAACATGAAATGCCAAACAGTCTAATTAGTTACTGACCTAAACAGGCTGCCAAATGGTAAACTGTTAAAGCTGACTTGGCTTTTTGTATCCTTCAGAAAATGTTCCATTGCCCTTGCCAAAAGAGAAGCAAAAATGCATATGTTACATGGTACTTCATGCACAAACCTCAGAAATCAGGCATTTTGGATTTGTACACGCTATTGTAAAACTTTATAACCCTCAATATGGTTTTTATTATATTCATAAGTGCCTTCAAGACACAAAGTTAAATAAACAATAGAAGTTAATGAAGTCTTTCTGTCTTTTCTGTGTTTTTATAAACCTGTAGTGGCACTAGATGGTGGTTTTTAGTTTACAACACAGACTATTGTCTACAGACTATTTATTGTTGGTGGCTAGGTCGTATTTACAAAGCATTTGTTCAGTGACCTAATAATAGTTTTTTATAACTGTGTATCATATTAGCTTGTGTAATATATCAGAAGTTTGTTAACTGAATGACAAATCAACAATTTTTCTCTCTCTTTTTGTTCTGAAATTAATTAAATCTTGACATAAGGATTAGCACAATTAATACAAATGATCTAACATTTATGTGATTAGCCTTGAAAAGATTGACTAAATTTTGTTTTTCGGTGGAGGAAAGTGCAGTTCATAAACTATGATTATGTCTCTGTAGTTCTGCAGAAAAAACAATGGCTTGGTAACACTAAACAATCTAATTATTTTAAACAACTTTTCATGTAAAGTTTTTGTTTCCATAGATAAAACTTCAAATTATTTTTTAATTATGTTATATAAATGTTAAATTTTGTCAATTTGCACTGTATTTGTAAAACTTTAATACAAACCTAAAAAATCTGGAGAACAAGCTGCTGTCACAACAAGCAATAGCCCCTGGCAGAAAAGGAAATGGGTGACTTATTCAGGAAATCATGAAATGACTTGGACTCAAAGGTGAACATAGGCAAAGAAAAGATTTGTTCTTCCTCTTAACTTGGCACATGTAGACTATTAGGCAAATCTCTGGGGCTTTGCAGTAAATGGTTAAAAAGAAGTTTTTTTTTTATTTGGCCACAGGTTATAACAGTTATTTTCCTAAATCTCCAAAATCAACCACTGCAATCACTTTATCATTTGTTACTTCTGGTTATGACTGGCAGAAAATCATTCTTTAAATCATTGTTTTCTCATAAACCTAAGCAGATGCTTGACAAAATAATCAAATCAATTATTAATACTATAACATTAAGGAAAATATACAATCACATAGTTGGCCGCACATTCAAACTTATTTAACACGTTTTTAACACTTAATATAAAATAACTATGACACAATAAGTTTTTATTTAATTGTATTTTTATTTAAACCACCTGGGTGGTGTAAAAAAATTTGCTGTTTTTTTATTATTCGAAAAAATAACACTAAACAGATGCAGCCCAATGCATTTTCAATGTTTCCTAAATGTACAGAAGAATATTGCAGATTAATTTTTTCTTTGGTTCAACTGAATGTTAAATTATTCAGATGTCCTGTATTTAAATAAATGTTTAAAAAATCAAATTAACGGGTAAACAGCGCTCCGTTTATCAAAAAAAATGGAGATATAATTTTGGGAAAATGGGACAAAGTGGAGAGAAAGTCTTCTGAACAACTTTGAAAAGCTTTATCTATTAAAGAAGGAAGAAAAAAGAGATTTTACATTTTCCCAAGTGGTTGATGTGGCTCTGGTGAGGTTAGCAAAGTATATCAAGCAAATATTGACTGACACAGTCTCATTCAAAGACGTCCTGGACAGCCGCATTGGCATTGAATAACCAGTAGACCCACTGTGGCATTATAATTATCCAATCTCCAGAAACCAGGTAGGTATAGAAGGTGGGCAGGATGGAGCCATTGCTACCAAAAGATCTTGGTATATTGGTAAATATTATTAGGTCTTTGGCCACCATTATATTGAGCTCCATCACAGTAATAGGAGAAGTGTGTTGAGAGCTTGGGTTACCGACCCAGCAAATATTGGTGATAGATCCTGATTACACTTGAGGAATAATTTGGTTTCATCCATATGCAAGGCCACAGCAGAGGCTAGATGTGGGATTTTACCCAGGATCCTTGCTTGTTGAAGCAGGGGACATCTCAATTGATTTACCCTGAAGGTAGAGACATATGCTCCTATAAACCTGGAAGAGAATTCCGAAAGCTTTAGAGAAATGTGGAAAGTAAATCCTTTGGGGGGCCAGGAGGTCTGGAAGTCTTTTTGAGTCAATACCCACCCCAACCTGTCTGGTAGGCGCCTGATTAAGAAGGTTATGGCAAGTTTAACTGGACAATATCGACAGTGGATTTTATTTACTGTTTCACTAGGCAATGCATTCATCAAAACACCTTGTGCCAGCTTTTTTCCCCACAAAACTTCCAGGTTCCCTGACAAAAAAGAGTAACTGTTTCAGTAAGACTAAACACGAGTGGCAACAAGCCATAGTTTTGGTATCCAAGGAAAAATTTTTCAAAGTATATTCTCCGATCTTCTCACTCAAATAAAAAGGACTGGAGACTTTTGATAGGTCCCAGAAATCTGAAAAAACTCATACTGAGAAGACTTTTTAAGATAAAAACACTGAAGATTTCACA
Source organism: Pyxicephalus adspersus (assembly GCF_032062135.1). NCBI lineage: Eukaryota > Metazoa > Chordata > Amphibia > Anura > Pyxicephalidae > Pyxicephalus > Pyxicephalus adspersus. Next base: position 30,652,746 of record NC_092860.1, read on the forward strand.
GTGGACAATGCAATTGAGAGACTGGGTCCTATCTATAGATTTTAGAGATGCCTTTGTCCATATCCTTATGAGGACTTCATATTAAACAGTATTTTGCATCGCAATTGAAAAAGAACACTTCCAGTTTGTGTGCCTACCCTTTAGTCTTACCACCTTGCTGAGGGTGCTCACCAAGGGGATCCTGCCTTTGGTTGCCTTTTTGGAAAAGAATAAAAAAACAAAGGCCATACCTATTGAAAGCTATCACAGAAGAAGTCCTAGGGTAGATTGCTGTTGTCTTACAATGGTAGGGAATGGTAGATTGCTGTTGTCTTACAATGATTCCACATGTTCACATAAAACTTCAAATGATTATTAGAATATTGCTGAATGTTTATTCATAATTAATTTTATTGTTATTATAAACACTGTTTGTTACCTTATGTTTCATGTATATTAATTTATGTGTATGAACCTGTGCACAAATTTATTTTTATCAGGGGGCAGTACAATAAAAGTTATACTACTTATAGTTTATTATGGCTTCTATTTTTATACCATATATACTTGAATATAAACTGATCCAAAAATAAACAAAATGACTTATTTTTACCTACAAAAAGAAACTGAAAAACTACATTGATTTGATTATAAAACTAGGGAACAAAAATTCAGAACTGGTAACACTTAAAACAGTAATTGATAGAAATGCCAATTGTTGTCAAAAGTCAAAACTAATGTGAATAAATAAAATTATGGTGTGATATTTTTAAAACAAAACTTAAAATTCATATGGGCTCAGTTTGATTATTTTCCATTTTTACAGGTTTAGGTATTTTGTACTTTTGAGTTGGGTATAATGGGTCACTTACACGTAAATGATCTTTTGTGCATTATTGTTTGCCACCAGTGTGTAACAAACTCTAATAATGTAACTAATGACAAAAGTTTGTTACACACTTTACATGAGGACAGAGCTCCATCTACTAGTGTCTACCATAGTATAAATAGAGATTTTTTTTCAGGTGTTATACCTGATACCATTTTAAGCTTTTAAAAAAATAAAATTTTTGATAACGGCAAATACCAGAATGTAGTAGGTAGAGTCAGGGCTGCTGAGAGAAAATCCAAACCCCGGCACATAGAAGGTGTGTGGGCCCTTTTACAAAATTCTACACACATTTAAGTGTGTTCATTATTATTTATATCTAACACTTGTAGATTACATTGATACATTTAGATAAGTATGTATAGGTATAAATGTAATAATAAAGTCCGCCAACCATCAAGCTGTTTATAGTCTCAAATCTCTCGATAACGTAGACAAAAAGGCACGCAATGTCAGTGGGTCCTTTATGCTACAATTACAGCATTTACAGGGAACTTTACCTGTGGAATTATTTTTTCCTTTGCTGTCCGGTAAAGTCTTCGTCCTAGTCAAGGATGAATCAGCTGAGCTTGTGTCCCATTTTCTTCTTCCCTCCCGGGATTCGGGGGGAAGGCAAGGAGGAGTAATCCGAGCAATAAGTTTGAAGCTAGGAATGAACACGTAAGAACTCTCACTAGTTTTTGTTTGTTGAATCTTTAATGCACAGTAATATGTCACTCAAAAGTATTTTGTCATTGTCAAGGCCTTCTAATGCTTCACTCAACGCTTTGCGATCTTGTACACGAAAGTTCTCGCAATACAATTAACATTAAATGAAATAAATAAATAAATAAATGTTCAAATTATAATAAAAAGTATGGGACGCATTGGGCTTCATGGGCCCCCTTGAGCTTCATAGGCCCCTAAGCGATGTATCAGCTAGCTTAAAATCTCCACCAATCATTCATGCACTTACCCCTAAGTACATTACTCCCTACAAAATGCAAAATATATCCAACTTCCCCTGTACCAGGGCTCATGCACAGAACACAGAGGAAAAACATTGGCAATTTAAAAAATCCTACTAGTGTACATTTAGGAAATTGTTAGTATTTAGGTAACAGGAACAGTATTTTGCTGTAAGTTAACAACTGGACATTGGGCCTAATTTAATAAAGCAAATAGCCAATGATTTTTAAGAAATCCATTCTAGGTTTGCTGGATCACCCAGCTTCACTAATGAAAGTTTATCTTCTCCAACCTTGGAGAGCTTTAAAAAATCAGATCCATTGTCCCTGATTTATTAAAGTTCTCCAAGGCCGGAGAGAATACCTTTTCATCTGTGAAGCTGGGTAATCCAGCAAACTTGGAATGGATTTTCTTAAAGTCATTAGCTATTTGTTATCAAATGTTTTCAATCCTGGACCAGATCTATTCCAGGTTTGCTGGATCACCCAGCTTCACTGATGAAAGTGTGTCCTCTCTAGCCTTGGAGAACTTTAATAAATCAGGGCCATTGTATCAAGGTTCCCGGTTATCTGCTAAATAGGCATTTAGGCTGTCACAAATTAGCATACGGGATGGTTCTTTGAGAACAGGTACCATACAATCATACCCTATCACTATAGGGATTACAGTCAGTATGCCTAAAGAAAAATTGAAAACTGGATGTAGGTAATTGGTTGGCATTTCTTCTATATATGCACTAGCTAGATTTGGTTTAGCTCTTGTCTCATTCTTCTATATGTGGATTTATAATTACTTGGTTAGATACTGTAGCTGTTTACATAAATAAAGTGCTTGTAATATATAACCATTAGTCTGAGAATCCTAATCTTACTCTGAGCATTAAAATACCCCTAGCAATAAAACATGCAAAAAACACCATTTTCATAAAGACAATAGTAGGTGCAGCAAAATATATCCTACGCAATGCTAATTAACTTGTCATCATGCTTTTGAAGTTGTTTACCTTTTTAACAGCCGTCATTGATTGCTTCTGCTTTGCAGTCGCACTATAAATTTCCTTGTTCTAATATTGACTTTATTTTGTAAGTATGGTGTGTTGATGTCAGCGGATGTTCATTTCATTAACACCTTCCTAGCCCAAGGCACTAATGCCTCTTTATGACATCAGAAATAAAGGCTGAATTTCACAAGGTGAGCAGTAATATAATACCTCATTTTTGTGCAGACTTTAAAATACATAGAATGTCTTGGAAAAGAGCGTATTTTCCCAAATAAATATGTATTTAAGTGTTAGTGGATCATTTTAATATTAGAGCATAAGCATTGTGGATTTGAAAAATAATAATTCATGGGCAGGAAAAATATAAAATTAGAGTCCAGTGTGCTGCCATGTACACCACCTTTATATGAATTTATATGAGTCCTTACACCCCAATTGTTAAGAGTTTATTCCAAGCAAAAAAAAACACTTATTCATGTTATACCAAGATGTACATTTTTTATAATATTTTATTAATTATTAACTGTCAAAGTTCATTTTTAACCAATAACAAAATGTAATTATCTGTAAAGAAGCACAGGGAGCATTCTAGGCCAATTAGGTCTTTCAGAATGTACATGTTGACAGGCTCACAGACAGCGGGAATTACAGAAATTATGACATCATTCTGATTTTGCTGTTCCCTCATGTTCCGTTACAGGCTAGGTCGGGTCCTAGACCAGGCTTCATCATATAACTGCAGTGTAGTCTACAGAGAGTTTTCATGTCACACACAATACATAAAAAGCAAATGTGACAACATGAGTGTGTAAAACTGATTTCAATATTTTGCACCTCATGCATTTGTTAATTCCTCGTCTAGTGCAGTAAAGTAGGCCTCCTTTTCTTTGTTCTTTTCCATAACAAGGAAATGAGTATACTGTTTTAGCCCTGGCTACAAAGGTAACATAGGTTTACTTGAGAGCCAGTAGGCGGCTGAATAGGATATACAGTGATAATAATAACAGCACACTAAGCAATATGTACAATACTAAGCAGCGGAATTCACATCAATGACATTCTTAGAACATCCTTATATCACCTACATTTTGTATGAAAACTACTCTGTAGTATTTTAAGTATGTAAGACACACATCTGGTCAGTTGCTGCTGACATAATGTTAGTGTACTTATTCTGACACCAAGAAAATGGCCAAACCACCTTACTTTACATGGCAAACAAACTGTACAGCTCTATTCAAAATAGGACATGTTCAGTTTTGCGTAGAACCACACGAAACCTACATCACCCTAATAAACCAGAAACCAAACTTATTTCTTTGCACATTTAGCTTTACATAAAAAAAAAAAAAATAATTCTACTACAAAAAAAATTCATTATATTATAGTGCACCTCTTAGTATCTTGTTCCATTTGCCATGTGATATGGAATTCATACAGTTTTATTATATGACCAATTCATTTAAAACGATAAATGAGATATTATCAGAAATGGATGGCTATATTTGCAAAAGATGCTGATGACATCATGCACATTGAAACCCTGAAATAGGAAATTGTGTGAGAAGGACATAGACAAACTAGGTATCAAACTCAAAATATAAATCAGGGCCCCACAAAATTGGACAATTTTAAACATAAATGCTATTTATTTATTGCCCTAATAAAAGATTTACCACAAAGGGGTCAATTTATAAGGCAGTACATCGGATATTCAGCAACATCCTCTAGTGAAGAATCTTCACCAATCTTCATATATTTTAAATGGCAGTAAGTAAATCTCCACTATATAATGATGCTGAATATTAAACTCACCATCATGGGTCCTGCAGCAGTTGCCTCCACTATTGTTCTTATGCCAATGCATTTTAGAAATACTGTTTTAAAATTATTTTTCATTAGTGATTGATATTTTAATTTCATATTTAAATAAACTCCAAAAAGAGTAGGAGAAAGACTGAAAGACCTGTCAGTATTTTATTGCTGTTTACCTAGATTTTCCTTGTCACCTGCAGGCACAAAAGTGGGGCAAAAAAAGTAAGGCAGGCCTGTGGCCAAATTTCCCTGTTGTACCCCTCTAGACCCTCTAAAAAAAGTCCGGGAGGGAATAAAGGGTTGTCAAGTAAAGGTGTCAACGGGGAGGGCAATACGATTGTATGCTAGGGGCCAAACCTATAAAGCAGCGGTGGTAAGGGGAGAATCAGGAAGATGTTGATTGAGGGAGGAGGGGGTATCCAGGCCAGGGGTTTAAGGTCCAATGAGGACAAAGCTTGTTCAGCTTGAAGCGAAGGTCTAAGATTGGAGGACCCTTGCCATTTAGTTATTTGGAGAAGAATGACAGCCAGGTGGTATAATTCAAATTGTGATTAACCCATACCTCCAACTTGTTACGCCTACAAAAAGAGATATGCTTAATTCTCGGTTAGCGACCACCCCAAATTAAACTAATGGAGAGTGAGCGGAGCGTGTGGAAAAAGACCTTTGGAGGTGCAATGGGAACTGCTTCCAATCTCACTGGCAGCAACACGCACTTGGAGGATCTTGAATCCTTCCTGAAAGTACCTCCCACAAAAGCCTCTATTTCCTCCATTCTTTTTTCTAAAATCTCTTTTAAGGTCAGCCCTCCATCCATTGGGCTAGGGAATCAAAGTCAGCTTTTGTGGGGAGTACTTTCAGGAAGGATTCAAGATCCTCCAAGTGGAGACGGGAGCACTCGTTCCGTGCGTCCTACTCTGCTATGCGCTAAGCCACGCGGAGGATTTTATGAAATGGGATGGAAGCAGATGGGATCCAGCAGTTTTTCCAAGCTAGCATTAGGATGTTGGGCTTCTTCTGTCCAGCAGCATACATGGTTAAAATTTGCCAACACTGCTGAGCTTTGTAGACCAGACTAACCAGATGGATTAGAAGGGATGCCCCCTCTAGTTCACTGTAAGCTGATTGTGAAAGGATTGAAATATATGCTATATTGTCTAAATGTGTAAAACCAGCTAACAATTTAGCTTTTAAACAGTCCTTAAAAGTTTGTATCAGACATTATTAAAATGTCTACTATTTGTATCTTTTAATACAGGGGTGTCAAACTCTGGCCCAGGGGCCAAATCTGGCCCGCAACATCCTTTTTTTGGCCCCCCAAAGGAATCCTAAATATGTATTGCAGCTGGCCCGCCGCTGCATTGAAATAGCACCGCTACTACAATTCCTGGCATCACTCACATCTATGGACCAGCGGCCTCTCTGCCTATGCGTGGCCCCGCATTGGACTGTTTTATAGACGCAGGGAATTCAGTTTCAAGTTTGGCCGACTTTGTCTAAGTTTTTAATTTTGTCCCGCTGTGTATTTGAGTGTGACACCCCTGTTTTAGTATGTTACAGCTTTCATACGCTTGATGAATATCTAAGTGACAAATATTACCAAAAATGGTTCTCTTTACAGGAAACAAGGAAACATTTGCATTTTTGAATTGTTGCAAAGAATGCAGAATAGTGACATTTTCAATTGTAAAGTTTATTTATATGTCAGGAAGTCATTGCATTGTAGTTTGTGTGTTATATGCCCATAATAGGACCCATAATACAATGTGGGTTTCTATCTGGACAGTTCCTAACTCCAAGTGATTACATTTTACTTTCATGTACAGGTTTTCATTATGTTTCCCTTCATCATTAACACAATATCAAGCAACACATCACCTAGATTAAAAGTACTAGAGAAGAGCTGAAGTGCTGTTGCAAAATCAATTTCTGGCATCTGAATGAGAACTATTAGCCTTGTGACAAGTACAGCAAAGTATCTAAACTAGCCATTTACTATACAGTTCAAGTGTTACAAATCAATATGTGCCGTAATCCTACAACAACTAAGAATAAGAATGGAGTTAGCAACTAAGACTTTATAATATGGCATACATTTCTGCTGTCCTATCAAAAAGAAGCCTCTTTGCATGTGCTGAATGTAGCAATGAAAAGAAAGTATCACTGGAATAAATGATACTCAGTCAGTGCTATGAAAATTGGCAGATTTAGACTTGTTTAGAAGTACTGCTGTTCTGTTATGTCTAACATAAACATCTTATTACAATGCTTAAATCATATACACTTGGTCACGTAGCTTGGATTCATATTTAGATTTTTGTCATATGATCATGAAATTCATATTTTATCATTATTAGAGTATTACAAATTCAATAATTACCAAATACAATTTGGCTACATAATAATTATAATACAAAGCTGAATATCTTTATTGGAAGTAGTAGTAGTAGCCATCAATAAATGCCTGAAGTTTTTGCTTAAAGCGATAGATCGTGGAAGGATTGGAATTTCTGACTGGGATTCTTACCTTACTCTACGATATCAAAAACTAATAAAAATAAATACTTTATAAACCCCTTTAGTTATTGGACTTATATATTAACCCCTAAGATCAGAGCAATTTCTACATTTCCAATATACAATGTTTTTATTCTTTGGCATTACCTAGGGCAACAAAATAATACATACATGGCTACATTCAATATTGATTTGCAATATATTTATTTTGTTATCTATAAAAAATGTTTAAAAAAAACAATCAATTCATTCTATAATTTGTAAATGGTAGGATGACACAGAAGCAACTCCACACATCAGCTTCAGTTTAGGGCTCCTGCCTGTATTTATTAACCTCCCTGGCGGTCTAATTATGTCAGTATTTTTATGCCAAGAGCGGTACATTGTTTTGCATAGAAATTTATTTTACATTGTAGGCCTCTAATTCTTAGGCATAACTCACCAAAATATGTCCATTATTTAATTATTTAATAAATTTAATAATAACCTTTACAAGCTAGTACAGTAGCATATAATATATATATATATATATATATATATGTATATATATATAATTATATATATATAATATAATGTTTCCTTTGTATTGGATTCAATAAATTTGAATTTCCCGCCGCACCTCCCACACGCACTGATGCATGCACCAACCTCACCTGGAACTCCCGGGGAACGACAGTGCACTCGCCGGTGGAAGATCTGAGGAAGAAGACGCAGCCAGAGGATGTGATCCAACGGGCAGGATGCTGGAGGATGCCGATGGGACCAGGTAAGTGTTTTTTTTTAAAGTTTTTAGCTACCGCAAGTGTGACTTTCAGCTTATTTTTTTTCCCCCGAGCCACACTCGGGGTTACCGCTCAGGGGGTTAAGCAAGAAACAAACCAGCAAAAAAAGAAAATGGTCTACCTTTACAGGGGTTCACATCCACAATAAAAGAAGTCCATACATAAATTATTCAGCTTCCTGGCTAGCCTAATCTAATGTTTTTCCTTTACAGTGATAGACTGACCCACAGCCAGTCTAACCTAGAGCCACTTCCTGCTTAGTAAAGGCTGTGTTAAATAGGTTTCTGGGCCTTAGGAAAATGTAGCACCTGGAATTAGGAAACCGCCCGGCCCTGCTTTTGCAGATTCCCAGTAAAACCAATCCCTGCAGACAAAACTTTGCTGGCTTTATCTCAGATGTAGTATCTAAGATACCTTGGTCCCACATAGCGGACGTCCAGCTCTTTGCCTAGAAACACAGGTGACCTTTTTTTGTCACAATGTTACAAAAAATAAAAAGAAACAGCAAAATAATTACAGCTAGGGGGTGAAAGGGAGAATATATTCAAGTGTTACAAGGAATATGTTGATTTAAAAACAAAGTAACTTGTAAAGATTGGTTAATATGGGGGTTATAAAGTTAGTCTGACTGTTGTAAGTTCTATAAGTTAATAAAGATAGACTGTGGAAAATTCATGCAAATGCACAATTTCTGGCTCCAGTTCCCACCTACTGAGAAATGGACAAAAGGAAGGCCCAAAAGCCTGCGTATTTACTAACTAAATTAGCCAATAGGTGGTATCACTTAAAGCAAAGCTATTACAAAAAAAAGACACTTACAAGTGAAAAGCTGATGATTCCTCTGTGATCCTAGTTGAGTAAGTCCTGCGCTGTCCTGTCTTGCGTCTTCATCCCTGCGTGGGCTGGACACTGGACGCCAACATTTTCTTCTTTCTTCGTCCTCGTTCTTCTTCCTATGTCACTTGATCTCACCTGATTTTGGAAATGTGCCCATGCAAAAGGGTTTATCCCCTTCAAATGTATATATATATATATAGAACCTGTTAAAAAATCAATAGATCAGTAAACTTAGAGTTAAAACCAGCAATTTTTCCAACAAAATGCATAAACATCAATAAAACATAATTTATTATGAATTAATTTGTAACCTTTGTTATTAATAGGGAAGAATGTGGCTGATTTGTTCAGATTTTACCAGTTAAAACAGCTGTAAAATAGGCAGACACTGCCCCAGCCATTACTATATCTGACCTAGCCAGTTTGGTAGACTGAAAAACTGACCCAGCCTCTACCTGTAGAACAGGATAACTGGAAATATAACCATTTGTAAAGTATGTATTTGGTATAACTGCATATAAAATGTATGGCTGTAGGCAACAACGAACCACAGAGGACATAGAATATTGTAAAAATACTAAAACTTTTAGGTTTAATCACTAGCTGGTGTTCCCGGTTTGATTTCACAGAAACCTAGATGTTCAATAAAATCTTGATTTATCTATATTGTAATGTACTTTCGAGATTGCATTATTATTACCTGGCAAAAAAACAAAATGAATATGTCCAACATAGAAAATATTCTGCTAGTTGAATAATGCATTTACTTCATGAGATTTATAGCAATGGGTTACTTTTTTCTAGTCCCTAAGAAAGAACTCAAACACTAATATTTTTAGCTAACTTTATTATATATATTTTGATTTTCAGAGATAAGAAGAAGGGTCTCTTTTTGGGTTTATTTACGTGGGTTGTGGGGCCAGTGGTTCCCAATCTCCAGCCACCTGACAACCCCAAACATCATGCTCAATAAACATGAATGAGTGTTTGAGTTGTTTATATGGGCTGTCTACAGGAGGTTTTATACCCTCCACCATCCTTACTCGTTCCTTATGGGCTATGGGAGATGGGATTGTAAGAAGCGTCTCAATTGCAGACATGGTTGCTGGCAGTGGGGAAGCCGTATCTACAACATGACTTCACTGCCCATCTAAACTAAATCTTTAGCACAAAGTGCAAAGACAAATGACATACCTTTTTCATACTCCCAGTTATGCAGCCCAGAGACATACTCAAAAAATTGTTTAAAATGATTAAAGTGATTTGAAGTGAATATTATATTAACTTTCTTTTAACTAACCTATCAAAATTCTTGCTACTGAATGGCTGGTGTCTAATCTCTAAGAACATGCATTTAAAAAAAAAATATTCTGTAAGCAAAATATCAGAAGAGGAGAGTTGGGAAAAGGTATGCTTTTAGGGGATACTTGGTTCATCTGCTGTTGTCCCAGCATCATTCTAAAGGGCCTTGTGCCAATGTGTTTGCAGAGATGTGGCTTAACATAAAAAGTTTTTTGTCTATACATGTACATCATTTCAGATCTTCATGTTTTATTGAGAATCCAAAGATGAATCTGAGGCATCCCAATAAAGCAGAGGAAGGGCAAAAAGGTGCATTGCATGTACGCAACCCATCCCAATGCTCCAAAACCAATAAAGATACACACTTTTCTGAAATGCAGTGCACCACAATGCATGGTACTGCATTAGCCTTGTTGTGCAATGTAATGTAGGTGTATTGTGGTGCCATCCTGAACAAATGTCACCAAATCAAGAATTGCCTTGTGGAACAGCAATGCAATTATGTAAATCAGACCTAAACCTCCCTGGCGGTATTCCCGAGTGTGGCTCGGGGTAAACTTTTAGTACCAAAAGCGGTACCCCCGAACCACACTTGAAATATTAAACAGGATCGGACAACTTACCTTGCCCCCGCGGCACCCTCCAGCGATGCCCGGCATCTGTGTCGCCTGACAATGCCCACCTGACATCTGCGTCCCCAGCGTGTGAACGTTGGGGACGCAGATGCCAGCTGGGCATGGGACGTGTGAGCATGTGGCTGAGGCAGGACCAGGCCAGAAATTTAAAATAATAAGTATTTTAAAATGTACCGCTTTGACATTAAAAAATACTTCAGACCGCCAGGGAGATTAAGGTATGTGAAAAAATGTGGAGGATGCATCACATATTACAATCATATAACAGTGACAAAATGTAACTAAAAATGTGATTACTTTATGTTGCTTTTCTTTCTTTTCACTTGAAACATTTTAGTTTTTAAAAGATAATTGTAATGCTGGTACTTTGAAAATGAAAATATGGGTAAATCTGAGCACCAAGAAAAGGGTCTGATGCCTCCCAGTAGAGGTCAGTATTACCTATTATAATTTGACCTCCTTTGCACTTAAAGAGTTTCATTATTTTTTCAGACTGAATTTCTGCAAATGACTAATGTGGCAAATGTCACACAAACTCACAGGTTTGCATTCCTCAAAGATAAAACTAAACCGCAAAGACAGCAATACCTGAAAGAAAAATATGCAAGATCTGTCTCTCTCCTAATGGGTAAATAGCATGTTTCACAGAGCAACTCTTGCTAAACTGGTTCTGCCTTGTGTGCAGCCTTCTGATTCCTGTAGCTCCAGGTATGTGATACTAATCAAGCAGTGGCGGAATGTTTCTATATGAGGGTAGGAGGGAGGGTGAACAGGGGTTGGGTTTCTTGAATGTTTACTTCTTGTCACTAAATCTACTTTATCTAAACAGTACAGCTAGTAAGTGGCTGATAAAATCAAAGCATTGTTGGCAGAGGGGTGTGAGATGATGTATAAAATGATCATGTGAGAATGGTGATGTCCTCTGAATGATTAGAAAACTTTTGAGAAATAGGCAAGTTAAGCAATGCAGCATGATTTTTATCTCCAATTTGACTACACAAGTATTTTATGTATTCCCATACTTATATCGGTCTAGTTGTGTCTTCTGTTATGTCTACATCATAGTATATCAATACAGGAACTATTGTTATTTGGAATGATTTGTATTAAAATGACGTGTCTCTAAAAAATGTGAAAATCGGACCATAGACATTATTATTAATATTATTTTATATTAAACAGGATTTATATAGTGCCAACATATTACGCAGCGCTGTACATTAACCCACCTAGCATTCTAATTCTGTCCATATTTCAACGCAAAAAAGGGCTACATTTTTTTGCATGGAAATAAATTTTACATTGTAGGCCTATAACTCTTAGGCATAACTCACCAAAATATATACAATATTTAATAAATTAATAATAAAATAAAAAAACACAAAAAAATGTAAAAATGTGAAACGTAATATAACTGTAATATAACTGTACAGAAGCATGTATAATATATATATATAATAATTAGATATATATTATATAAAGTTTTCTTTGTATTGGACTCAATACAGCTATTTTATATTGAATCCAATCCAATTTTCTGCCGCTCCTGCCGCCTGCACCGGTGTCACCGGTAAACCCCAGAGATCGTCTGTGCAGTCGCTGGCTGCAGAACAAAGGAAGGAGATGTGTCCTAAGGACCTGCAGGGACCAGCAGGATGCCGGGGGACGCCAACAGAACAAGGTAAGTGTTTTAATGTTTTTAGCGACCCCGAGTGTGACCCAGGATTACCGCTTTTTGCATGGAAAATACACCCCGAGTCACACTCGGGATTAGCGATAGGGGGGTTAAATAGGGGTTGCAAATGACAGACGTATACAGACAGTGACACAGAAGGAGAGGACCCTGCCCCGAAGAGCTTACAATCTAGGACAGGGGTGTCAAACTCAAATGCACAGAGGGCCGAAATTAAAAACTCCAAGTCGGGGGCCAAACTTGAAATTTATTTAAAAAATAGAAAGTAATTCCTTCAAATTAAATATAAAACATTTTTGTATTGAAACAAAGAGATATTGCTTAACATGCAATCTGGAACAAGAAAATACTTGGCAATGCAATGTAAGCACTAATTGGCCCCTAGCTACAGTTCTTTGAATAAAGATGGCATGAATGTTAATAATCAATTGACACCAAGAAATGGAACGAATGTTATACGTGTATAAATTATGTGCTCGTATCTGATATCTTCAAAACTCTTGTTAGAAAAGAAAAAGAAAGTCTTTACAAAAGAGATAGAAAAGAGTGACATCTCTTTTTGATGGTGTCACACAGTTCACAGATGATTATCTTGTACTTTATGTTTTGTTTCCTGCAGAGTAATTTTATTTCTCCTGCTGTGAGCTAGGAATAGCGACCGGTCTAAGAAGAGAAACAGAAGACAAGTGATGCCTGGACTTCAATTCCCAACATTACTTGCATCTATGGAACTGCCCAATGCGGAGCCGCATAGGCAGAGAGCTGTTCCGTAGACGCGAGTGATGCTGGGACTTCAATTCCCAGCAGACAGCTGTTCCATAGACGTGAGATGCGAGTGATGCCGGGACTGCAGTTACCGGCATTACTTGCGTCTATAGAACTCTGTGGAGGCGAGGGATGCCGTGAGTTGTGGTAGCGGAACAACTCGCTGCAGAAGGCATTGGCAGGCAGGCGGGCCAGATGCCATTCAATTTCCTAAATCCTTGGGGGCCAAACAAAATGACCTTGTGGGCCAGAGTTTGACACCCCTGATCTAGGAGGCGGGGAAGTAACACACAATAGGAGGGGAGACATGTAGTGGTGGGAAGTAGTGAGGATTTCAAAAGACGAAGATGGAAAGGCAAGTTTGAAAAAAATGGATTTTGAGTGCTCTTTTAAATCAGCAGAAAGTAGAAACAAGCCGAATAGAACGAGGAAGATCATTCCAGAGAGTTGGGGCAGCTCTAGAAAAGCCTTGGAGCTGTGCATGTGTGCAGGTTATGAGCGAGGAAGTCAGTAGTGAGTCATTGGAGGAGCAAAGAGAGCAGCTAGCGTTTTTTTTTCTATTAGGTCAGAATTGTAAGTGGGACAAGAACTGTGTAAGGATTTTAAGGCAAAGCACAGGAGCTTGAATTTGATTCTAAGGTGGAATGGAAGCCAGTGTGGAGATCTGCAAAGAGCTGCAGCAGAAGAAGTGCGGTGGGAAGGATGGATGAGTCTGGCTGCAGCGTTCATAGGAGATTGTAGAGGAGAGAGTCAGGTTAGTGGACATTAGAGTACATACCTGCATATCTGATATTCCTCTGGGATGTGTCTTGGATGCAAATCCAGATTAGGAAGGGAAAAAAGGTCCCAAGGAAAATATAAAATTTAGGCCCTCCGTTGCTACTTCTAAAATATTGTGGTAGAAATGTTTTTATTAGAATACAGTCACCTTCTCATTTAGTTCTCCCACTTCCTATATCCTCCATCATAGACCTTTAAAAAGTAAACACAGCTCAGTAGTATCATCAGGTCAAAACATCCCGGTCTGTATTTATGGTCTCCTAATGTTTTTTGAGAAAATAACTGTCTGCATACAAAGATCAATTGCAGCAACTAATTTAGAAAAACATAAACAGCAACGGGAGGCAAAGAATACTTGGGCCGGAATCTCTGCTCTGAAAGTTCGGCTTGGTTTTCTAAATACTTTTCAGAGGTTCAGAAGTAAAAAAATGACAAATAAATACATGATTTAGAATACATATCTCAAAAATAGTAAGCTTTAACTATAATATTTGTATGAAAATGTTTATGCTTCATAGATATGCAAATATAACATAATTATTGAACCTTGGTGTACAATATCTAGTTAGCCGAGTGTGGCCCAATTGGTAACACTTACCAGCCCCCTTTGGATTGAGATCTGGTGGCTGTGGGGAACATTTTAGGTATGGACATGGGCAGAAACAAAACTAGGGTAGGTTGTGGCATTTATACAAAGGTCAGTTGATACATAGTCAGCCCAATGTGTCCCCAGAAAAAGTTCCCCACGCCATTACACCATCCCCATATGCCTGAATTGTTCAAGGCTGGATGGATCTATGCTTTCACATTGTTGATGTCCAATTCTGACCCTACTATCAAAATCTTGCAGCCGAAATCAGGACATTTTTCTTTATATGAGCCAGTACATATTTTAGCCACAGGTTCCTGCTCATAGCTGACAGAAATGGCATCTAATGTAGTGTCCTGCTGCTGTAGCCCATCAGCTTCAAGGTTCAGAGTTCTTTAAATCCACAGATGCTCTCCTGCATACTTCACTTATTTCAGTTACTGTTGCCTTTCTATCATCTCAGACCAGTCTGGCTTTCTCCTCTGACCTTAGAGAACAACAAAACATTTTGCTCAGAGAACTGCTGCTCCCTGGATATTTCCCCCTTTTTTTGGACCATTCTCTGTAAACCCTAGAGATGAATGTATGTGTAAATCCCAGCAAATCACCAGTTTACCCAGATTAGCCTGCTTTGTACCAATAACCATGCCATGTACAAAGTCCCCTCTTTTTCCCCATTAAACTCCTCGGTTTGCACTTCAGCAGGTCTACATGTCTAAATGCACCATGTTGCATGCCAAGTGAATGGCCGATTAGATGTTTCTATTTAACAAGCAGCTGAACAGGCGTATAAAGTGGTCGGTGTGTCCACATGAAAAGATTACATTGTCACTATATTAAGCTAAAGCATTCTTTTTGTATGTTTTATCTTTAAAAAATATAAAAAAAAAAAAAAACATCAGGTAAGTCCACCAGGTAAGTCACAGTGCCTAGGCTGAGAGGTATGGTCTTTAAACATGATCTCAACAGTCTTCTGCAGGTTGGAGTATGACTGGCTTAGTCTACCCTCCCCAGTAATCACTTTAACATTGTAACTCACAAAGCGAGGGGCAGTACTCTACTAATTTGTGTGAAACGTACACACAGACCAACACATGAAGCTACTCTACAGGTTCCTGATTTAGATGATTGTGTTATCTAGGTAAATGATCTTACTACAGGAACTAGATGCTCATTTCACAATGCTACCACAACAAGATAAGTATACTATTTTTTTAAAAAAGGACAGTAAATTGTAGTTGAGTCCAATGAAATTTGGAAAATAAATTTACCTGGCTAAAAATAGAATGCCTTTGTAAAAGCTTTGTTAATTAGGTTTTAGGTGCTAATGCTGGAACAAAGAGTATGTTGGCCTCCTAGGGAAAGAAGAAGATGGAGATTTTGTGAAGGGAGCAGAGTGGTCATGTTTAAGGGTAATAAACACCCAAAAGGGTTTCACACACTCATTACTTAGTTACATTAAAATGTATCCAATACCAGGGTGCATGTTAGACCAAAATATTTTTTGGTTTGGATAGAATAGGATTAATGTTATCTAAGGCTTTGGAAAGGACATTAAAATTTGCTTTTCCTCTGATGATGATGGTTTCTTCAACGTAGAAGTGAGGGAAAGTCCAACAGAAATAAATGTCTGAAATTATTTCTTTCCTTACACTATCAAATGGTAAAATGTTGACAACAGGACAGGAAGTGAGGACAAATCTCTGTAGCAGAGCCATGGATAATAGCAATGTAACTGACAGGGGTTTTAACTCTTCCCTACTCTATCCAGAACAAAGAAAGTTTTGTCTAGACATACACTTTAAGTGAACTCTCATCTGGCCCTATGAACATATACTGAAAAGAAAGCTCATCAAAACTGGACGATTTGAAGTTACCTTTATGTAAATGGTAATTGCATGGTTTATATCTAAGTGGAGTTTCTGTAAATTAGATGAGGCTATGTGCATCACAGGAGCCTGGAAGAAAATTATCCAAGCTACCAACCTATCTTCCACTCAAGCATTCTTTTTCTACCCTTCCCTGGAAATATGATAAATTGAAGCTGTTTTTTGGGAGAAACAATGGCACACCATGGACAGATTTGACAAAACAGTCCAAGAGCAGCCAAATAAAAAAATATAGTAAAAAGTTTTACAACCCTCTAAAAGAAAATAAATTACTAAATTGTGTTGATTTTTACCAAAAGAGTGTGACAGGGAAAGAATTCTACACCAGCTCAGCACACCATATATATGGCAGGACTATTATTCTCCCAAGCCGACATAAATAAATTAAACAGCTGGTCATAAAGCTACTATCAAATATTCTAGTTATTAAAAGGTTAAGGAAGTATTGGAAGCTGGCGTTTATGTAAACATAGGAACAATGGTTTTGTTATTTATGATCTTTCTAGGTTCCTGGCACTATATTCTAACCTAGTACATATGAAAAAAACTCACCAGTAATGTAAATGATACATACAAATAACTATTTGCATTTAGTATCCAGCTTGTCAACTCATGGAGAAAGCAAAAATATTTTGGTTTTATTGGTCAATAAAAGTTTAGTAAATAAAGTGAAAACTCCAGCTTAATACATATTATTCTTATTCTTTTATTTGCTAAATGCATTTGTGATACATATCCCTGTAAGTCAGTAAAGCCCCTTGGACACGCTATTTCCCTGTTTAGAGTTACTGCTTCTTAGGTCAGCTCCCTACTCACTGCATAGAGATGATGATGATGGTGAATAACTGTCCAAATTATTATAGGAAGCTGCATTACTGAACCAATATGAGCTGATCAGTTAGGAACCGCAGGTGTCACCAATGCTTTGCAGTAATGTGTACTTTAGGAAAAGCTGCAAAGTTCAGTGCTAAGTACACCCCAACTCTCCCATTCTACATACCACAATCCATGCATATTTTGTGCACCACTAAGTACATATCTAAACCATCTGTTTGTTGTGCATTGACAAAATGTTGTATGTGCGTTGCTAGTCCCTTCCAAATGAATGGACTCTGTATTACAATGCTACATAATGAACCTGAATGTAACAGCATATGGTAGCTCATGAGAAAAAATATGCATATACAAATTGGTTTTATGGGAAAACAACATCCATAAACGATTTACATTAGGGTTATTTACAATATTTATGCTCTTTTGTACCTTTTACAGCAAGGTTTTTGCATGTCCTATTATTAGTCCTTATATACTTATTTGATATATTTTCAGAGAGCATGCAAAAGTGACTGGTGTCAATGCAGTTCTTCTGTTCACACATAATTCAGCCCTCTGCAACAGCTTCTTACCTAGTGGCCTACTACTAAGTTGATGCGAAAGGGTTGGGGTAGTGATCCTTCTTTCTTACAATATTCTCCTTGATCCTTCCCCTTAGCAAAAACAATGTCACTTGAGTGCCCATTTCAGCAACTTTGCAAATCAGTATGAATACATTTTGACTAATACTGCACAGAAACAGTGTAATATTTTAAAAAATCTCCTTTATCATTAGATTTAAATTTCATTCAAGGGACTACTTGTAATGTCATGTTTTCCTTGTATTCACAGGTTTTGCGGGGACTCCAGTTTTCCCCACATTCCCAAAATCATGCTGTTAGTATGATTGGCTCCCCTTAAATTGACTTTGATATGTGTGAAAAACTAGTAGTGTAGTGCAGGCTATGAGTGACAATATTAATAATAATACTGATAAAACCAATAAAATTTAGAATCTTGCTCAGGTGACTTTGCCTAGGCCGAGGTGATATAATCACATTGCAGGCAGCAGGAACAGGTGTTTCCAAAGGCGGGTGGGACAGTGAGGTTGCAGGGCTGTTATCTCTTCTGTTTATTATATATAAAAATTATAACAGGACCCAAATGACAGTCTGATCAAATATGAAAATATTATTTCACAGATCGGATCTGCAGTAGAATTGCGGTGTATAGCATCTCACTCATGGATTCTTGTGGGGAATGAATGAGGGTGTTAGTGAGAAGTTCAGGACCACTGTGGTTGGAGTGGATTGGGTGGCTGGCAAGGTGCCATCCTCCAGAAGCAGCCTGGGAAAGACTGATCCCAACACCCATCTGAACATAGACTCAGGCCTCTTTTAGACTTATAAATATTATTATTATTATTATTAATAATAATAATAATAATATTATTAAACAGGATTTATATAGAGCCAACATATTATGCAGTGCTGTACAATAAATAGGGGTAGCAAATGGCAGACAGTGACAGAAAGTGCCACAGGAGGAGAAGAGGACTCTGCCCTGAGGACCTTACAATCTATCACTTACTGCATAGTTGTACCACATGCTCAACCACATTCACTACCGCTCCTTTAAATTGTATGGTGGGAAACTGCTTTATCCAAGAATTTTCACTCAGTTGCAGCACAGTTCCTGAAAGAGACATGTTGCTTGTGACCTGGAGTTGTACAACGACAAAGCATGCAAAATCAGTGACCTTCTGTGTAGTTTGCTGCTCCTAGAGAAGTAGTCACATATTGATATGTGCCTAAGAGTGGCTAACCATGCAATTTTTACCTGCAGGTCTGGAAGGGGACTTAGTGTTCTCTCTTTTGTTGTTAATTTTAATCTTAATTTGTTGTTAATGTTGTAGTAGATCACACAGTGAGAGTCTGCACTGTATCAGACTTTTGTGAACAAATACAAGAACTTCCCATCAACTTCCCAAAGATGGGGGGATTACAAAGGGGGAATGCTGTCATCTCCATTGAAGGGTATAAATATCTGTAAGTCCACATAAAAACATGTGATTTTTTAAAGCTTTCCAATGTCCTATAATTTGGAGCGGATCTGTGAAATAATATTTTCATATTTGATAAGACTGTAAAATAATTTGGGTCCTTTTATAATTTTTATAGATAATAAACAGAATTCAGAAGCCTCATATCACTTTATTCGTATTCATAAGGAAAACCAGTATTGAGAAAATATGTAGTCGTTATAGGCTGTTTTCCAAGAATACAAGTTGCCTGGCTGCCATTTTCACCATCTGGTTTCAATTCGTTTTGAGTTACTGACCTGGGGCAAAACTGCAAAAAATGATCTGAATTCCTGCATATTCCTTCTAGGTCAGGTTTTTCTGTTTTACTGATCATAATATTTTAGGCTATATATCATTGGGGGTTTCCCAGGAAATAGTGGGGAACAGTTAGAATTCTTGTCTAGTTTTTACTGCTTCATTAGAGATTTAGCCCTTCTTCCTGTCCTGGTATCAACGGTAAATCACTAACAGCAAAGCTGATGTTATAAAAATGCTTTTTAAATAGAAAGCCCAGAACCCCTTTAAAACAAGGATAGATTTGGGGATGCTGCTCGCTGGACAGCTCATGTATTTGTAAATTGACAGGGTTGCTTCGTACATCCATTGTCATCTGTCCTGGGAGTTAGATAACTTCAGCATATAGCAAAGTATTATTACTCTTCTTTTACCAAGTGGCACTTTTTCAGTTTTTCCTGTATTAGAAACAGGGCTACTTTAACCTTTTTGATTGGCAAGGATGACAATCTTGACATCATGTGTCTGATTTATTAAAGCTCTCCAATGCTGGAAAGAATACACTTTCATCCGTGAAGCTGCGCGATTTAGCAAACCTGGAATGGATCTGGTTCCTGACTGAAAAAATAGCAAATGGCTTTTAGGAAATCCATTTCATGTTTGCTTGATCGGATTAGGCCCGATGTCTCCAAAATGAGGATCAGTGAGTTCCATATATAGCATTATCACCTATAGACTGCTAGAGGTGAGAGGTATAGAGGTATAAAATAATAAAGAAAAACATAAAATAAACTTTGCTCTTTACAATATTTTTATTGAATTTCGTAAAGTTAGAAGAAGTTACAAAATATAGAGACGAATGATACAATGACATAATAAAATGTTGTACCATAAAATAATACAAATGAATTTGTTATGTTAACAGAACATATATATAACTTGTTATTTAATAAACAAATATATAAAGTGTAATTGAAATAATAATTAGAAATAGGTGTTCTAAAAAAGAAAAAGAAAAATGCGAGAAGAACGTAAAGTAAGACTTTTTTTAATTTCAGGGGGGAAATACGTAATGTTGTTATATAGATAGAGTATCAATAATTAATTTAGTATAGTTTATCCAGGGGTCCCAAATTTTCCGAAATTTTGCAAAAATACCCCTATGAAACATAAAAGCCTACACACTTATGTATGTTTAGGTGCTTTCCCGGTGCAGAATGAACTACTACCATTGAAATGCATGAATTTACAAGATTCACTACCAGGGAATGTTTTTTTTCGAATGTCAGATTCACTGCTTTATGAACAGACCTCTTTGTACACTGTATTGCAGTTCCATTAATTCTGAATGCACCCCAAAGCCGAGAACAGTTGGTGCTGACAGAGCTGTACTGCAATATTTCCTGTCATTCACACAGGGTGAAAACGCCCATTTTACCTCATGCATTGCAATGTTATTATTTTTAATAGTAACATGTTACACAGCGCTGTACATTATATAGGGGTTGCAAATGACAGACAAATACAGTGACACAGGAGGAGAGGACCCTGTCCCGAAGAGCTTACAATCTAGGAGGCGGGGGAAGAAACACAATACAATGTGACGTGTGGTGTGATTGGTAATGAATACCACCACAATGAACTGTGCCAATGTACGAAAATGTACCACACATGTATTTTAGTGCAGCCCAATACCCAATAGATGTGCTTTGCAGTCTTTTGTACTGAAACTGTGCCAGTCAATCAGGAATGCTTTTTTAATGCTATAATATTATACAAAAGAATCCCTTACCTCCTAGATTGTAAGCTCTTTGGGGCAGGGTCCTCTCCTCTGGTGTCACTGTCTGTATTTGTCTGTCATTTGCAACCCCTATTTAAAGGGTACATAAATTTAGAAATTTCTGAGTTTAGGTACGCTTATCAACACTGGCCGCGGTAAATAGGGGAGCCACTGCAAGAAGGCGGCACCGGAGCTCCAGCGGCTCTGGCTCCGGTAGTTCCTAATGCCCCCTAGCTGATCCGCTAGCAACGAATGAACTACCGGCTAGGCCGTGTCGGGCCTAAAGGCCGGAGTTTGCCTTTAGAGAGAATAAATTGGAGCGCAGAGTGTCCGGGATACCTACGTCACACATCCCGGGAGGCTCTTGGGAGCCCCAGCATCTCAGGCATGTGCAACAGGAGCCTTTTCACGCAGAGAAAAAAAAAATTGCCAATCTCACGCATGCACAGTTTTTTTTCCATCCTACATCATCTGATCTCGCGAGTGATGGGTCGGGTGATGTAGGAAGGACCCGGAAGAAGAGATAAAGATGGTGGTGCCTGGATAAAGGACACCCTCGGATGGATCAGACTGCCCTGCAGAATTGAGGGTAAGTGGATTTTTTTTTTATTTTTGCTGTTTTTAGTTCAGTTCCTCTTTAATGTACAGTGCTGTGTAATATGTTAGCGCTATATAAATCCTTTTTATTAATAATAATATGAATGCCAATAACCATTGGCATGGGGGTCTGTGCCCAGCAGTGACAGGCTTCCTTGTTACCTCAGTGCCCACACCCAGGCCAGGTGGGTGCAGCATTCCAGTTCCCGCCATTTGGGGCCCTGTGTATGGTGGGGGCCCCTGTAGCAGCATTTTGAGAAGTAGGTGATATAGTTTTCTCTTTTTTTTTTTGGGAGAGCTTCTGACAATGAGAGCGGCCAGCCCTCACACATGAGGAGGAGGACGTGTGAGGAGAGAGCCGCCCTTTCCCCGCCTCTGTAATACTCCAGGAAAAGAAAGCTTTCACTGGATATTCGCTGACTGACTACCCCACCTCCATTCTGTGTGTTTGTGGGCTCCTGTCCATCTGGGAATAGAGGAGCTCCGTGTCAGCTCTCCGGTATATGTGCGCGCCATACTAGCGCGGGATCCCAGCACACACATGCCTTCAGGAGAAAGCGATCTGCCGTAAGAGTAGCAAGGCTGCAAAACTTCCCCAGGGCAAGGAAGGAAGAAACAAGGGATTCATTGGCTTTGTTCAGGTCCCCCTCCCTCCTCTCTGGGTCGCTGCTTGAACTTTTTGCAGGCAGACAAGCAGAGGCGCCTTGTGAGCGGCCAGCAGTGCTCGTGGAGGCGGCGGTGTGCGGGAGAGGCGGCAGAGGCGGTGTGCGGGAGAGGCGGCAGAGGCGGTGCGGGAAGTGCATGCTGCTGGCTGGCGCTGGGCTCTCGGTGTGACATTTCCCTGCTCGCTCCTTTCTGGCACGATGGCGGGGTGCTGCCTGTCCGCGGAGGAGAAGGAATCCCAAAGGATTAATGCTGAGATCGAAAAAAAGCTCCGCAGGGACAAGAGGGATGCTCGCAGGGAGCTGAAACTGCTGCTGCTGGGTAAGTGTCTGCTAATTACCTCTAATGAATTATCAAACATACTTGTACTGGTCAGGGTCTCCTGAAATTGAGGCCTTGAGGTGCTGTTTCCCATGGCAACCATTCATCAACCTGCCCTGGGCTGAGTGGCTGTGTTTTTTCTTTGCACAGAGCGATAGTGATCAGTACAAGGTCACAAGACGCAGGCATGGAGCGCTGACCCTTGATCAGTCATTACCAATGCACCTAGCGTGATGAGCCGCCTTGTGTTTTCAAAAAGTTTCATGTCATTCCATTTTCATGAGATAGATCAGACACAAAACGTTTAAAGTACACCTGTCATGTAGGAAATGTGGCGTCTGCCATGGCGGCTCCCTTTCTGCCAGATCCTGGTATGCCTGGCTTCCATACAATACCAGAAAAGTGTGCTGGGTCAGTGCCCTGATATAATATCCTTGCAGATCACCATGATTTTTAGGTGGTGAGGTCATAACTTTATATTTCTCACGTGACGGTGGATTTTAGGGCAGACCTGGCGAGAAATTGCAAGTGTGCTGACAACCCTACACCCCCCGAATAAAAACAAGGAGATGTAAAAAATTCCCCACTTTGTGTCGGTGCAGGGAGCCGGGGAAAGCTATGTATTCGGAAAGTTGCAAAAGGAAGCTCGGAAAACCGTCCATTTTTGTATCATCCTTGGCTCTTCCAGGATTCTGCAAGATGGCCTAGTCATGTCACAACCCCTAGATAAAGTTATTATTTCAAACTTTTTTAGGGCAGGGTCAGATTTGTGAACCTGTGTGGCCCCTGGCGGTTGGCACCTTGCCGCTTGGTCACTTGCACCACTTCTTAAAGAACCAGCGTTTGCACATGTGATAGCTGGCGGTATTATTGCTACTAGCAGTCTCCATGGGGCCGCTGCCTGGGATAAGCCCAGTATACCCGTGCCCCCAGAGGCCATGGTTCTCTGGCATGAGGAAGCCTGTAAACCAGGGGTGCCAAATTTGGCCCCCGAAGGAACCCTAAATATGAATTGAAGCTGGCCCGCCGCTGTACTAAAATAGCGCCGCTACTACAGTTCCCGGCATCACTCGCGTCTATAGACCAGCGGCCTCCCTGCCTATGCGTGGCCCCGCATTGGTCTGTTGGACGCAATTAATGCCGAGAAATGTAGTAGCAGCATCACTCGCGTCTATAGACCAGCGGCCTCTCTGCCTATGCGTGGCTCCAATCAGTTTCAAGTTTGGCCCCGCGACTTGTCTAAGTTTTTAATTTTGGCCCACTGTGTATTTGAGTTTGACACCCCTGCCACCCCTAAATGCACCTTGACCTCATGTCCAGTGAGAACAGTGTTCCTTATGGTGTTTAGATGGGTATTAGTTACCCACCCCTGGGCACAACTTTTGAAATCTAGGCATCCAGGAGTGTTCACAAGAGTTTTTTTTTTTCTGTGCGCGGTTGTGTTCCTCCTAGATTTTGCACTAGTTGCAATGCATTAAAGGATATATGATATCCTGCTGGTATAATCCTTAACTTGAAATTACTTTTAGTAACTTTATTCTTTTGTCTATGAAAATGGTTCAGACACCACTTGAAAATCAACAGGGGATGTTGACTGCTCCAATTTGTTCTTGCCCTATCAGATCTTTGGGATGATTAAATGCCTAAAAACACTCGCCTGAACTCGGCCTTACTGTTGGTGAATGTAACGTTTGTGGCCGGTTTGCATTTTCCTACGTTCTTATGTGCCTGCAATACCTCTGATAACAGTGCAGTTTGGGGTTGGTTACATTTCTGTATTTCTATATTGATCACCGATTCTGCATTACAGTCTTCTGCTTCCCACAGTGCTGGATGATAAAAGAATTTTATTCTAAGGAGTTTCCTTGTACCTGCACATTTTGTACTTTGACAGTGAGATAAAGAAAGCAACATTTTGGATGACTGTCTCAGCTGGCTGGTGTCCCCTTAAAGGACAAGGTACAGAGTAATGTTTGACTATACAGTGTCATCCGGTTAAACATCAGCCTGCCGGAGATGGGCAAGCGCTTAGAAGCAAGGAGAAGCCGGGAGAACTACACAGCAATTATGAGCTAATCTTGGCTAAGGGTTTCTTAGCTTCATATGACATCCTCCCATTTCAGGTTTAATTGTGTTTACGTTAGCAATTGCATTGGCATATAGGCTTTGTAAGCACCAACTACAAAGTCCACTTGTCACTCCATCTCTTTATGGCTGTGTTGTTCAACCAGTCCTCTGGGATTCTTCCTCAACCAACGTTGGCTTTGTCGGTGAAATCCCCGTGCATAGTAAGGCCTAATCAGTGAAGGATTAGCAGTGCGTGCTGCAAAGGCCGACTAGATTAACTGTTATTTAATGGAATCTCAGAACTTTGTCAGAGGAGCGTTGGGCAGGATTGATTCATTTTCTTTCCCTTCATCATGTAATGCCTTTTTGTAAATTATGGTCGGACTTCTTATACAAATAGGAAAATTGGCAGAGAATAATGTCAGATTCCAGAACAAGGCACTTTTGTAAAAGGGATCATTTCAAGTTTGTATGAAATGAGGCATGTAATTGTCACTAAGATTTCTCCTTATATATAAAATATATTCCGCTTCCGTTCAAAGGAATGGAATGTTAGCCAGTTAATTTACATGAGTGCTGTGGAGGGAAAAACTTTTCCTCCTGCCGCTTCTGTCTCCACTGGGAAAACTGGCAGGAAGTTAGTTGTGTAGATCTTAATTTCACAGTCATAACTTTAAAGAGGAACTCTATACAATAGCAGAACTTTATGGCAGTTTTCTACCTGTTAAATAATTGCACACAGCCATTTTTATTATTTAGTTACTGCCTACAGTCAGAATTTGCCGCTTTATTCTGAAGAATTTGACCATATTTGCGTTTCATTCCTCAAGGTATTAGTATGTCCCATATGTTGTTCTTTGGGTGAGCACACACTTCTGAAGGTTTGGAAATATATGTTTTAGGTTTTGTTTTGTGTTAGGGGATTCATGTTTATTTTTAGTGTGATAATGGTAGATAATAGCATCCCAATAGTACCCATAGTTTAAATATAACAAACATTTACTAAACATTTGTATCTGTTTACTATGTTTTACTACATTTTTTAAGTATAAATCACCTCATTCTCCTAATAATTAATGGACAATGTTGACAATATTTACCCCTTCTTCCCTAGAGCTCCCAATGTCGTTCCTATATAGCAAACACTGTGGTGGTTGATATTAGTGACTCATGGGTCTGACTTCTTGTCACTACTTCAGTCAAGGTATAGGCTGAGGATTTACATCTGTATGAAAGTCCAGCCTGTAAGAGTGGTTGATAACAATGCACATAGATAATTTATTCCTATTTTAGACTATGGAGGACATCCAGATTTACATTCTAGCCTAAATTCCTCAAATTGGTGCAACCACACACCGAATAGAAATTTCTAAATAGGGTAAACTTGATGAAACTTAGGTTAGACCTAGGCAAAGATCCAGTGCGTACGCTATTAGATGATTTGCGGATCCCAGCTGACTCCTACACTCCACGTGCATGACAATACAACAGAATGTATGCATTTATCTGCCAATCATGCCATGGCACTTGTCAATGGTTATGGACAGGTTGCAGTAATGGGAAGTACTGTTATCAATATCTTGTAGCTGCATTTTTAAACCTATACAAATCAAGCAGATTCTGTTCAGTGAATTATAGATTTTCAGTTCCTCCTGCAGATTTGTCCGGTATGTGTAGAATCATACAGATGGATTCATGCATTGTATGATACTTCACAGACCAGCAAATTTTGCATGGTAGATGGGTTTGCAAATGCATTTACTTATTTTAACTGCAGATATCTGGATGTGAGTATAGTAAGCACCCCTCACATATCTCTGGCAGACTCGGGTGTACTGGGAATCTTATTTATTGAGTAATTTTACAATTGGCAGAATTTTATATTTTATATTCAAAGAGAGAAAACGTGTTGACCACAGCACAGCTGGATATGGTTATTAGTGCTCCCCACACAAACTCTTTTCATAATTTATAGCTGGGGCCTGCCTGGGAGGCCAGTCATAATGCCTTTGCCTTAGCACATGGGTCAGTAGGGTGCTTAGTCCTGTGCAAAGAACTTTCAAAAGAACTTCCACTTGCCTCTTAGTTGCCTAGCCTGGGATTAGTATTGGTTTACATTAAATACCAAATATTCTTAACAGTAGAGGTTTTTACAATCTTCACGTCAACAGAGAGTAAATATTTTAATGTATTTAGTTATTTGTGTCTTTTTATATTCTACTGCCTTTTTGGCAAATACTACTATTACCACTAAACAGTATTTCTATAGCGCCAACATATTACGCAGCGCGTATCTGTCTGTCTGTGTTGCAAAACACAGACAGATACAGACAGTGACGCAGGAAGAGGAGAGGACCCTGCCCAGAAGAGCTTACAATCTAGGAGGTGGGGGAAGGAAGTACGGTAAGTTTTAAAGTTTGAGAGTCTAGAAACCTCATTGGCACTTGAGGCCACTTTAAACAGCTAATTGATTAGTAACAAAAGTATGTCCATTTCTATGTCTACTGCCACAGTCTTATTGCCTGTTAACCCTCAGTTTCCCTACCTAATTATGCATACCCCCATCCAGCAGAAACAGCACCTAAATTACTAGTCTGTGGGGGGAGATTTACTGTGTCTGTGTTCTAGTTTGCAGCTTGGGATCCTTTTATTCCAACAGAACTGTAACCTATTAATTCTTAACCTGTCAAAAATTTTTTTTTTAATAAATTTGTTTAGTTTTCTCAAGTATAGTACATCTAATGGTTTTCAAACTAAGTACAGTGTTTCTTTTAAGAGCATTTCCAAAAAGTTTCTGGGAAGCAGTTTGTTGTAATTGATACAACTGGTTTGGAGATGTACTCTTTCCGGAAAAGTAACATTCTTCTGTTAAAAGGGTCAGTTCTACTGTTCAACAGGAGAAAGAGCACTGCTGTGATGCACTTTCTTTCCCACAATTGTATTCCAAGAATACAATATATCTTGAGTTCAAGACCAGACCTTTATGTTTACTATGTATTGCAAAAATAGGCTTGAAATTGTTTACCTGTTAGTTTACAATAGCTCAGTCTGCATATCTATACAATAATTTGGTCTTTTGGTAGGGAAAAGTTTCAAATAGTTTGCAATAGTTACAACAGCAAATGCTCCATTTGTCTATAAATATTTTAACTGTGTTATCTATCAACATATATGTTATTAAGTTTATGCTATATAGACACACTAAATTGTTGTCTTAGGGGAACAATTACGATTGTTTCAGGCGATAATTTAGTGTGTACAGCGGTCACCCCCTGTCATCATGGTGGATCACTAAACCACTAACTGGGACAGCTGTCATTGGGCAGCATGGTGGCAGAGGTAAGTGCTCTGGCCTTTGCAGCGCTAAGTCCCAGGTTCTAATCTCGGCCAAGACACTATCTGCATGGAGTTTGCAGGTTCTCCCTGTGTCTGTGTGGGTTTCCTCGGACATCCCAAAAACATGCAATTTGGTTAAATGGCTTCCCCCCAAAATTGACCTTGGACTGTGTTAAAGCCATATAACTGAGGTAGGGGCATTAGATTGTTAGCTCCTTTGAGGGACAGCTAGTGACCTGACTATGGGCTTTGTACAGCGCTATATAAGTACTGTGTAATAATACTCCATTGGCTTTGAGTAAGGATCCAGCAGGGTGACCATGTGACCTCCCACTTGGGTGTCTTATGGTGACATATAGATAACCCCTTCCCCTAAATTCAGTGATGAGATAAAATGCAGTATGCATGCACATGTAACTAATAAAGCAGATATTCAATTTGGCCCTTTTTATGCCCTGTTTGTATTTATGTAATACCTTGATTACTAATTGGGCTTTATTCGGACTTTATGTAAGTTCTGATTGATTCCTGTGACTTGCGGTGGATTTCAGGTTTGTTTTTTTGTGTGTTGAGTGTTTAATAAATGAGTCTTTGATATATCTGAACTCTGGAGATGAGCAACCTTACTTACCTTACTCCTATTTACTGCAGAATGATAAACCGGGTAATACACTTATTTCAATCCTGGTTTCCCCCAGCAGCTAAGGTTATGTATACATTATACATATTACCCTGGAGTTCCTCTCCAAAATGAGACTCGACCTAATAATCACAAAAGCCTGTAGATTTGCAGAAAAAAAAAAATCATGTTTTTAGTTCTATGTATGACTATGGGAGGATTTGAATATAAATGAAAAAATAAAAATCAGACCAGGTTTGCCCCGGTCTCTAGGTCTGTTGTTCTGATTGCACTGACAACAAAGATTTGTCTATTCCTGATCTAATTTTTCTTGGACCATTTTGTGCACCTTCGTACCCTATTTTTTTCATTACTAATGTAGTAAAGGTGGTAGGTGTTTTCTCAATATATCGGTGGTCACTTTATGTGCTGAAGGTAGCCTCTTTTCTGTTATTTTTAATATTAAAGACATTTTTTTATGTACCTTTTTCAAAATATGAAATTGATTACTTCTTACAGTCTTCTGGTGACTTAACACAAAAATATTAAGCTGGAGTTGCATGAATTATGTGTGGGTTTTAGAAATCCTTGTGTCAAGCCAAGCTGTCTTTTCCGGAATATGGTCCAAATTAAAAACGTTGCCATGAAAAGTGTGCTTCAAGTTAAATTCTGTTAATTTTCCAGTGAAATCACTGCAGCTATTTTAATTATGCTTACTCCCAAATATTTGATCTAATCTACAATTATTTGTCATATTCTTTCTCGTAGGTAATATTGTTTTAATAGCCATTACCCTGGAATGCTATGGGATATTTGTATTTATTTTTAGCCTATAATTTATCCAAAAGACTCAAACAATGGGAAGGCAGCATAGTAAACCTTTGGTCCGAGGCAGGGAGGGTGTCACCATTATTTCCTATTCAAGTCAAAGTGGAAGAGAAGAATGTAGTCCACATAGTTTCTTTTTTTTTTTTTACTTAATACATAGTATACTCTAAATAGAATTGTGCATGATTGTTGGATCATGTATACATGGACAGTACTGAATGTCTGTAGGTAGTTTCATCATGGATTTGTATTTTTTTTTATTCTTTCAAAAATATCAATTTGAACACTTTAAGAAAATAACTTAGAAATTCTGGATATATTTGAAAAACAATGGGAACCATATCAATGTGACAATTTCAGAAGGTAATAAAGGCAATTATACTTTATTGGGTTAAAAACTAAAGTCTTTGGGTTTATTAATATTTAAACAGTATTTATATAACGCTAATACAGGGGTCCCCGGCTCCGCGGGTCATGGCCGTCTGACAGGTGGGCCACGGCTCTGGCTGGTGCACCCCCAGTGGAGTCAGAAGAAGGACCCCGCTTTGGCCACAGACCACGTCTGCCGTACGCATCACAGTTTCAGGGCGGTGGGCAGGTTGTGTCTCTGGCATCATGATGTCAATCTGGGGTCGGGGGACCACTGCGCTAACCTATTACACAGCACTGTACATTAAATAGGGTTTGCAGTTACAGACAGTGACACAGGAGAAGGGGAGGATGTTTCATGCACATATGTACTGCACATCCTGTTTTGTAATGCATTGGTTTTAATGTTTGTATTAAAAGTTTTTTTTACAAAAATATTGCCCTTAAAGTCCCTTTTTCTTTCCTTTTTCTAAATATCAGTTGATCTTGGAATGTGGCAGGTGTACATTAACTGAGTTGGCTGTGGGATGCTCTGTATGTATTATCGTATCGGTTTTTGTGTCACCTCTCCTTTTATCAACACGTCAAATTTTGGCTCTGGGGAGATTGGTTGCTGTAGTTTTGAAAGTAAAAGGTTGTTCCATTCTTTACTGAGATATGATTTCATAGGAAAGCTTTTTTTTTTTCCCATTTAGTGATTTCCACTACAGAGTTGTACCTGTTTTCAGTGCTGTGCCACCTGCAGGCCCAATGATCACAATCATTCAATATTGGTTATTGGTCAGTTGCTTGATACATAGAGTTTGGATGTTGTCTTTGCACTGTTTTCAGATTTGAGTTATTTGTACATTATCACATTCTATTTATTTTATGGTGAGCCCCAACTTTTTGGGAACTGGGGTGCATTACATACACTTTTGATGCTGATTCTCATTATATAGGCATGTTCTGTTGTTTTTCCTGTATGGAAGCCAACTCCGGGCAATGACATGCAGCTTCTGCTGGAGTGTATATAGTGCACAAGGAGGCGACTGTGAAGAGAACAGAGATCAGCAGTACAGATTACCAAAATTAATTTACTATATTTTCATGGAGACTTGTGAAAAGATAGCCAGCAACCTTTTTTTTTTTTTTTTTTTTTTTTATTTAGTTAATTACAAAGTTCCGCAGGAACATGTCCTAATTAAAACATAAAAAATAATGCAACTTTTTGGTAAACAAAATCATAGTTAGGAAAATGCATGAATTTGTGAAGCAACCAGTTATGTTTTAAGTTCACTATGATTAGTCCTTCCTTGCAATCTAAGTATGCAAAACAGCAAAAAAAAAAAAAAAAAAAAAATAGCCTCATATTTCAGAAAATGTCTCCACTTCTGAAAATAGTTTTTTTTAAATGTATTTATAACTGTGAATATAACTCAAATCAACTACAAGCTATAGCAAACTAATTTGCCACCCCAGGCTTTCCCTTTACCTTCAAATACATAGACGTGGTAATTCACTATACCAGACTTGCACAGTAGAGCATTCCTGCCCAATGCAATGCATGTGTGTTGGAGCTGCATTACCCTAATTAATTGGGGTGTTATTCAAAATGAATGTAACATGTGCAACACACTTAGGCTCACTGACAGTCTGTTGGAGAAAATCGTTCACTTTTAGGGATTCTTTTCACGTTTTTGGTGGAAAAAAGTTGTCAGGATAGTAGGTGAAGATAACTCAAATAGCTATATAAAAATATGTAATCTGTTACTGATATCTCAGTGAATAGGGATAGTTAATC
Source organism: Pyxicephalus adspersus (assembly GCF_032062135.1). Lineage (NCBI taxonomy): Eukaryota > Metazoa > Chordata > Amphibia > Anura > Pyxicephalidae > Pyxicephalus > Pyxicephalus adspersus. The sequence goes on from NC_092860.1 coordinate 30,684,659, forward strand.
TCTCCAGCATAGACACCAACATATTAAATCTGGCAAAGGTTTTATTGTTTGCCTATTCTTTGAAATACGTAAATAAACTTTTGCCTAGAGTAAAACTTTAAAGGACTTGTTTCATTCCATGGTCTTCCCAGGACTCCATTATGTCTGATCTAATGGGCCTGATTTATTAAAGTTCTCCAAAGCTGGAGAGTATACACTTTCATCAGTGAAGCTGGGTGATCCAGCACACCTGGAATGGATTTATTTAAATTTGATAGCAAATGTTTTGAATCCTGGGTCAGATCCCAGGATTTATGGTGTGTATACTCTCCATCCTTGGAGAGCTTTAATAAATCAGACCCAATGAGTGAAGTCTGGATTCATCTAAGGGACGTTCCTCGAGTAACGTGCAAGTGATTTCAGCTTTTGTGTTATTGTTTGGTAAAAGGCATGATAAGGAACGATACACCATGGCTTGGTACTTGCCCAGTCACACCTGTGCAATCTAAGTGACAGCTTAGTCCTGCAGCTGAGAAAGGTGGCTGGTGTCTTTTTTTCTTTTCTGTCGGTATCAAAAGACTGTACCGGTCTTTAGATAATGATGTAACTTCTGTGGGTTAATTTTCCCATTGGGGGATTTGATTAAAGTAGTAGAAGTAGCCACAATGCACTCCCTTGTTATTCCTTACCATTAGCCCATGGATCTTCTAATTGTACCAGTGGGCATAGTTGTGGGGGAGGGTAAGGCCAGGCTTTGTAAGTGACAGAACATATTACCTATTATTATGTTCTGGGTTTAAGGAGTTTTAGGCTCCTCCATGTTTTCACTCTATTATTTGTACTGGCAGATGTACCTTTTCTAATATTTGTATTACTTTGTATCCACTTGTAGAATCCTCCACCAGGTTTAGTACCTAGGCTACACTAAACACAAGATGTATGAGAAGTTTTTCTGGCAGTTTTGTTTTGGGCTTTAGATGCGCTTTAAGAACTGAATTAAAATTTGAATATAATGTTTATACTGTGCATTCCTTCCTTCTGCTAGCAACAGTGTTTCTAACTGAAAATGGACAATGGTGTTTTCCTTTCAAAATTCAGCTCCTTAGTTTATGGTCATGTATTTATGTAATAAAACATGATGCCTTGGGCATTCTCAGGAGCAGTCACTTCACATACTTTTCTAGTTTGCATTCTTGCTTGCAATTTATGTTATACAAGCAGCACGTTACCATTTCTGCGCCAGCATATTTGTGGTGAAGCATTGAATTATGTTAATTATTACCCTTTTCAGTTGGCCATTATTGTGTTGTGCGTATTTGTAGGCATTTTTTAAAAGCACATGGTGAGTGTGCTCTAAACTACACAAACCAATCTTAGCTTAGATATGCTTAATATAGCATAAATCTGTTTGTCCCAAGTATGTTTAAATTCACTTTTGGTGTGATACAGTGGTCTTGATTTATTAAAGCTCTCCAGACTTGGAGAAGATAGACTTTCATAGGAGAACCTGGGTGATGCAGCAAACCTAGGATGAATTTCTTTAAAAATCATTTGCTATCAGTTGGTAAATCAGTGTTTAACCCAGAATTTTATTTTTAGTTGGGTGGGAAGAAATTGTAGGTGGGTGGCAGCCCCTGTGTTGTGACCAAACTCTAAAATATGCACTCAAAAAAAGCCAGTTGGTTACTGAAAAGTGGTAGGTGGTGTGCCCAGCTAAAAGGGGCTGCGTAAAACACTGTAATTGTTTTCACTTCTGGATCATATCTATCCAGGTTTGCTGGATCACCCAAGTTCTCCAATGAAAGTCTATCTTCTTCAGTCTTGGAGAGCTTTAACCTCCCTGGCGGTAAGCCTGAGTGTGGCTTGGCGTAAAAAAAAAAACATGCTGAAAGCGTTAACCCCGAGCCACACCCAGGGTAGCTAAAAACATAAAAAAATATTACTTACATAGTCCAATAGGTGTCCTGCCCGTTGGATACCATCCTCAGGCCACATCCTCTTCCTCTGATCTGTCCCCGCGCACTGTTCAAAGCGCTGAAGTTCCCCAGGAATTGCCAGTGACGTTGGTTCGTGCGAGGGTGCATGACGGGAAATTCAATACAAAGTATTCATAATTGTATGTGTGTGTGTGTGTGTGTATATATATATATATATATATATATATATATATATATATATATATATATATGCTACTGTACAGTTATATTACAGGTTTCAGTAGTTTCAGCAGTTTTTTTTATTTAAAGTTTATTATTAAAAATCGGACATATTTCAGTGAGTTATGTCTAAGAATTATAGGCCTACAATGTAAAACACATTTTCATGAAAGACAATGTACCGCTTTTATACATATAAATCTGGACAGAAATTAACCGCCCAGGAGGTTAATAAATCGGGCCCAATGTGTGAGAGGCATGACTGTGAACTGAGTGAACTATTCTGCTGTCATGGTGTTTTTCACACAAACTTACCCTGAAGTGTAGGGTTGTACCTCCTGTGCCAACAAGGTGCCTGCACAAGTACAGATGCAGTACTAAGCTAGGGAACATTTTCATTAGAGAGTTTTTTTAGTAGTAACAGGTAGGTAGACCTTAACACTTTTAATGAAACTTGTCCTTGTATTTTTGAAAAACGTTTTACAGCCTTCCAAACTGCTTCTTACGTTTCAACAAACATTTTATCTTTTCTGTGAAGAGGTAGCCCTACTTCCAGGGAAATATTTGTATTTCTGCACCTATGCTAAAAATGATGTTAATCAATTGAATACACACATCTAGGTAAACATTTAGTATTTACCTGGAATACATGCCATGGCTAATCTATTAAAAATGCCTGTACTAGTGTATGATCACCATAAGTATTTTTGCATGTTTTCATTTTTGTGATCTCCTTGTATCTTTTCTTCCTGTCACTGATATACACAAAAAGTTTTGTCTCTTTTCTTAACTGATTAGGCCATTTCCTCCTCTTTCTATGCTTCAGCAGCACTGATAATGTTTTGCCATTTTTTTCTGATTTTCATACCCTTGTCTATCATTTATACATTCTGTTTTGTATTTCCTATATTACACATTTTCTCCTTTCCTGTGCAATATTAGGTACCTTTGTAGTGAACCATAATGGTTGAAGTGTAACTTACATAGTTGGAATTCATGAAAAGCTGTCCGTGGTGTCTGCATCTTAACCTGTAAAAGTTAAAAATGTACGGTGGTTTATTTACCATGAGCAGTCAGTGAGATCTCTCTGTATGTTGCATTTACATTTAAAAATAAATCTATAATAAATGAAAAATTCTGCTTCAACCCTTTATCTACCGTTGTGTGTCACAGCACATTGATATGTGTGGTGGTTTGTGTGTAAAAATAAAAATAAATTACAATATTTATAATAAAAAAGTATATTGTTTGTTTACACTGTATCATTAGTGAACAAAGACCAAGTCAAAATGAAGAAACTGCATGAAAAATTAAGTGCACCCTTTTGTTGGATTTGCATGGGTAAGTAGCAGCTAGGCCCTGCTAATCAAATGCACTTCATTAATTAGTTTTGGCAGTTTACTGGTCTGGCGCATTCAGATGTGTGTTCACACAATGCCAAGCAGCAAAGACCTCAGCAATGATCTTGGAGAAGCATTTTTCTTTGCCCAATCCCCTGGGAAGGGTTATAAGGTCATTTCCAAATAATGTGAACTAGAGTGACAGAGTTCAACAAATTACAAGACACCTGAAACAGAGTCCTTTGGACAGATGAGGACAAAGTGGAAATGTTTGACCGTAATGTACAGCACTATGTTTCGTAAAAGCCAAACACTTCATATCGGCACTAACCCTTCGTACCAACTGTGAAGCACTGTAGCCCAGAGGTGATGATTGGGATAATGAAATGGGGAAGAGTTAGAAACTCTGTAATGTTTTATTTTCTAATAGGGAAATGTCTTCACTTCCTTCTCAGTTTTTTCTTGTGTATTTAAATGATTACTTATTGATTCAGTATTCTATGTTGAAGCCCTTGGTGGAGGCTCACTTACTCTGTCTTTAAAACCAGTGTTTAGCATCTGGGGTTCTGGCCTAGTGTAGCGTATATCTGTTTGTATGTGATGTACAAATGTGACAGACAAGTCACTGATAAGTCAGTGTATGGAGTTTATTAACATTTATGTTCTTTACAATTTGTTAATGTTTTAACTAACAGAATAATCAGAGCTTTCCATGTCTAAGATTCTTCTGCTTTGTGAACCCTGTTTGTTATTTAATTTTCATATTGTAATATATTTCTGTTGTATAATATGTAGCTGCACATAAATACTCCAAAAGTGAGGTTTGTGTGTGTGTGTGTGTGTGTGTGTGTGTGTGTGTGTATATATATATATATATATATATATATATATATATATATATATATATATATATTATTTTGCATTGTCTGTTTTCAAGCAAATTATTTAGATATATTCTGAAGTTATTTTTCCTCAACATGCCTTATCTATCATTGTGCTAGTAAAAAAAGAAAACTCCTGGCCTGTTTGTTTCATTTGACCAAAAACATGTGGTGCTTAAATCACTTGACATTGAGTATTTTTGTTTGCCACTCGTGTCCTTAAAATGTCTTCACTGACTGCATGGGTTAATGTCTGTGCCCTGGAGTATTGAAAAATTACTTGTACTACTTATGCCATTGTTTGTCTGAATAGAAGGACAATTTATTTTTAGGTAATGTCCAGTTTATATTAGTATATTCGGAATAGTGGGTTTTAAGCCACCTGATTCAGCAGTTTGTCTACTCACCACTTTGCCCTCTTGTGATACCACCTGTGACACAAAGCTGTAAATCAGACATGTCAAAGAGGTATTTTTTTGGGGCCATATGTTCTTCCTACATTTTATGGCTCTAAGCCAGTTTAACAAACCCTTTCACCCATGAGCTTGCGTTATTAGTATTCTATGTCAATGCATGCTTTCATTTTTTTTTTTTCCGCATTCTTTTTTTGTTCTTAAACATCTCACAGCATGTATTGTGGTATGACAAAGGTGAATTGTGCGGCTTGCTATGTTAAAAACCCCCCTAAACACGTGCACAAACTCTGTGTTCAAAGCTTGCTGATACTCAATAAGTGCATAGTATATGAAATATAAATTTAACCTAAAGAGAAACCCTAGCAAATAGAGCTGGAAAGAACTGCAGGAACCAAGTCCAGTGTTCTCTGCAGAAATTTTTTTAAGCTGGGTGGGAAGTAGCTGTGGGCAGGTGGCCGCCCCTCTATCATGACCCAACTTTTCAGAAGCCACCCAAAAACAGCAAGGTGGTTACTGAAAAGTGCCAAGCTAAAAGGTGGAGAACATTGAAGTGTTTTCTGTAAATTAATTTTACCATGTCTATTTCCAAGGTCCAAACCTTCTGAGAACTATGCTCTGAGCACGGTGGTACCGCTAGTTTAGTTTGCTTGCGGTTATATGTTGCTGCTGTTTTCTAATGAAATGAAGCAAAGTTTGCAGCAGCTTATTCCACTGAGAAAATACCAGGACGACAAAGTATAAAGCCCAAGTATTAGAAGCATTGAACTAATGACCCCACTACCCTGATGTCTACTACAGAAAAATTAGGGAGAGCTAAATCTCAGGACAGGTAATTTTACATAATTTAATTTTGCACTTCGTTCCACCTGCTTCTTTCCTTTTTCTACTGATGTCACCTTGGTTGCAGGCTATAATGGGCTGGTTATGTGGCCAAGTAATTAGTTGTATTACTGTATATATAGGTCATATATAACGGTTATATCATCATTTATCAATAGTGTAATATGTTTATCTTTTCTAATTCCCATGATATGGTCTTAAGGGGTGAGCTGGTATAGGTGATCTGGTACGGTACTGATTTTTTTCAGATTGGAAATAGAATTAATGAGAGAACACCACCACTTCTTTTACAAGTAAGTTTAGGAACAATTCTGTCATTTGTTGCCCGGGGTAGTTGTGTAAAGGATGTGGTGGTATGCATCATCTGGCTGGGTTCTCAGTATAAAGTGGAACTCCACATGAGTTTTGGGATCTTTGTTTATTTTGCAAAAAGTGGGGAGAAATGGTGACTTTTTTATTTTCCTATTTGTTCACCAGGACAGGAAGTGGAGAAAGCTACGTGTTTCCCCGAAAATAAGACCTACCCCGAAAATAAGACCTAGCACTTTCCCCCAACCTGCCCTAATATAAGACCTACCCCGAAAATAAGACCTAGTAGAAAAAAAAAAAAATACTCACCGAGCGGGAGACAGCGGGCGTACACACTCCGGAGCCGCACAAGCCGATGCTTGCCTTGTAGTTCCGGCTCCTGTCACAGGCGGAGTGATATTACATGCACTTCGCCTGTCAGAAGCCAGGAACTCGGCTCGCGTCTTCTGATAAGGTAAGTTTTTTTATTTTATTTTAACCAGCACAATTACGGTATAAAAAAAAATAAAAAAAATAAAAATGTGAGCAATCATTGCCCCAGCCACATTTTGTGCTGATTTTAGGTTTGTAAGGACAAGCTGGCTGATTTAATACAGTAACAGTGCAAGAAGAGAAATGCTGAATTCAGTAACCAATACCGGTAGCAATGAATCAATGAAGAGTTTAATTTACAATTGGGTCACCATATAAAACTCTCAAATGTACATTGTTCTACATGAATATGGTAAGTGTTTTTTTTCATTAAAAAAAGTATATAAGACCTACCCTGAAAATAAGACCTAGTGTGTTTTTGGAAGCCCAAAAAAATATAAGACAGTGTCTTATTTTTGGGGAAACACGGTACCAACACCGGCAATAAAAAAATATTTCTTATTTCCCTTTTTTGTGCCTCTCAAGTTGGTGGGTCTAGCAAATAAATTTGAATTCTCCAATATGTGTTAGTTCTATAACCCTCCAGTCCTTTCACATCATAGCCCTCTACTCTTCTGGAAGTGTATAATTTCTCTCCGTGATAGACAACTTCCTGAGTGGTAGTCCCGAGTGAGTCTTCTGTCATCTTCTCCAATATGGTGTGACACCAAGCACTAGTTTTTTTGGCTCTTGAATCTCTTTCAGATACTTTTTCTTGGAGAGGATTTAAAAATTGCCATGTTTAGAAGTTTTGGGATATATAAGGGGTTGACCTGCTAAAAATATCTTGCCCAGGTCAGTGTACTTTTTGTGATGTGCTGCTGAACATAAGGTTCCCCATAAATGATTGATGTATGTAAAATTTTGAACTTCTCTAAAATTACTTATAAATAATCAAGCTACCATCTCTAAAAAATCTCCCACGTTTGGTAGTTCAAACAAGATTTTACATTCTTTTCCCTCCAACATTAAATATTTTTTTTCTATAAAACTAAGATTTGTGGAGCTTTCACAATGATTGCTGCCATTTCTCTATTTTTTTAAGAGTGGATTTTAATTGTGCTTTGCAGCATTTGTTACCTCTACACAATGTTATCAAGATTGACTGTGACAGCTTTTAATGCAGTTTTTTTTTTATTTAATGAATCATCAATGGTCTTCCTGTTTTTTTATTTTTGAAATATTTTTTATTATTTTAGGCATTTGATCTGATAATGGGGCATAGACCCCAAAATATCTTTATGATTTTACCAGGTTTTGTTGTAATCAAAATATAAATCATACAAATTCAAAGTGTTTTACTTCATTCTGGTGCCTTCTTAGGGTTCAGTGTTACAATGAAGTAAGTACATATTCTGTATATACCTAATTAATGTGTACGCTCACATTCATAGATATACAATAAATAAAATTCAGAGTTAAATTCAGAGTTATTATAGCAATTATAGAAGTCAAAGGAGCAGTAAAACCCATCTTGGGCTGATTTATGAAGGTATACAGGGTTCTCCCCAGGCCCTTTTAGCTGGGCGCACCACCCGGCACTGTTCAGCACCCACCCGGCTGTTTTTGGGTGTTTACTGAAGAGTTTGGTCACAATGCCACCCACCTACAATTTCTTCCCACCTGGCTTAAAAAAATTTCTGGGTTGAGCACTGGTATAGATAGTATTGGCAGTAATAAAGGATTTAAACGATTTTTTATTGAATGCAGGTGGTCAGAAATATTTATCATCTTTATAAGCCTACCTATTTGAAACCCGAATCCAGCAAGTTTTGCATTTATTGTTTAATCAGATGCAGGCCAACATATTCTTGCTGCTCAACGACTTTTGTCTTTTGTAAATCAATTTTAAAAAAAGTCCGCTCTGATCCTGGTAATTTAACCTGTAAAAAATCCAGGGCTACTTGGCAATGTAATAGTCTCTTTGAACTCCATGAACCCAGGGCCCATTCCCACCTTTGCTTGCATTAGTGTACACATATTTTTGTGCATTGAAATGTGTTGTATAAAGTCTTAATGTCTAAATACATGAGAAAGATCACAAAGCACGGCAAGTGTTTACTTCAGTATGGTTGGTGGTGGTTCCCAATTTGTGGTTTGGCCCTTAATTTGAAATTAATACCAACACCTCTTAATGTTGCAACTTGCAAAGAAATACATTTCCTAATTTTAATGTATTTATTCTAAATTTAAGGTTTAAGTGACTCATCTTTTTTGTTTTGATTGTTCTATATAAGCAGAATAAATTTAAAAAGGCGTGGACAATATAGATCTGTGTTGTGAACCCATATATAGGTATGTACCATGTCTTCATGTCATAAAAGTAAGCTGTAGTCGTGACACCTGTATAATTGAATATGTATATAGTTTTGCATTTCTTTGTGAAAAAAATGTTTGCCAAGGTGTAAAAGCTGAGGCACATATCCTCATCCCTCTTTGAATTTGTTAATGACAATAGATACTCAAACATGTGTATTTACAACTGTATGCAAATTATACAAATCAAGCATACAGGACACTAAAATAAAACATGGAAATATGTGGATCCTTATTCTTCAAATTCATCTCCAAAACCTGTTTAAAGCAAATAATTTAGCTTACACTTTTACATATATTGGCTATTGTTGGCAGGCAGAATGTAGTCATCCGTGAAAGATGGGGTATTTCTTGCAGCCCTAGCCTCGAAAAAATTAGGCAACCATTGCTTGATAATAGAAAGTTACAACATTTATGCACACCAGCCACAAGAAAATGTATTGGAATTATTGAATATGCAGTGTTTTTGCATTAATATTTTAATACAGATGTTTCAGTTTAAATGGCACATTTGGCTACTCACAACGCATAATAATTTTGCCGAACCAAGTGAATTCACTTTTTTCAAAACCTCTGCCCAGAAAATTTTGTTTTCTCCAACTTTTTATAGACATATTGCCATAATTGTGGCAGACTGCAATGATTGTATGGTTAATGTTCAGCCTGTGATACCTAATTAGTAACAGTGTAGTAGTGATCTTGGCCCTGACAACTATTGGGTCTTATGACCCAGACTTTTCCGTATAGATTTAGACCCAATACTAATGAGAGGGAAACAGATGAATTCCTGATGTCCTGATCAATGAAGGCCTAAAGCTGTGCAACAATTCTCTTGTGCTGAATTGGACAACATGGCATTTGCCAGTCATATAATATCAAAGACACCTATCCTTTTGTATAATGCATTGTGACTAATAAAACTGGAGGATGCGCAGTGGCATGGCTTGGGTTTTGCTCTGATAATAATTCTTACTTTTTAGGTTATTGATACAAAGTCATCCCAATTGTATATGGTTAGCCTAAAATGTACATAAATCCAGTCAATAAAATCTTACATAATTTAACATGTGAATGGGTAAGAGGTTTTCACGGTTGTCTTCCACAAGCTGTCTCTGTGATCAGCAGATAAAAACGCTGTGGAAATTTGCCGCAGCCTTCAAGACTGCATATACAGTGGCTTCAGAAAGTATTCAGATGTTCTTCTACGCTTTTTCTATTTTGTTATGTTACAGCCTAATGTTACAATAGTTTAGATCGTTTTTTTACCCCCTTAATCTACACTCTATCCTATAATGGAAAAAAGAAAACAGAATTTTGAACTTTAAACTTTCTCCATTTGAGAATTATGGAGGCCACTGTGTTCTTGGTAGCCATCAGTGCAGCAGAAATGTATTTCTAGTTTTCCCCAGACCTGTACTTTGTAACAACCTTCTGTCTGAGCTCTGCAGGCAGTTCCTTTGACCTCATGGCTTGGCTTTTGCTCTGATATACATTGTCAGCATATCTCTTCAATAGAGAGATGTGTGTACTTCCAAATCATGTCAAATAAATTAATTTTACCAAAGGTGGACTCCAATCAGGGTGTAGAAACATCTCAGCATTGATCGAGAAACGGGAGGCACCTGAGCTTATTTTTAAGTGTTGTTGCAAAAGATCTGAATATTTTAACACCTCACTCGTTGTATGTTCTATGCTTTTAATCAGTATAGGAAGTAGCCAATTAATAAATTAAAAATAAATGAGTTGGAGTTGTGTTTTGCAGGTTTATTTTGTACTAATTTCACTAAGTACTATGGCAGGACAATGACAGGCTGTAAACAAACTCACGTCTGCAACAGCATTAATAAAATGTTATTAAATAGATTTGTGTTAATTTTGTGTATGTATGTATAATTGTGTCCACCACTGCAATGGCTCTTGTTCTAGTCATTTAATGCCATCCTCTTCTGGCCCCTTTATCATCAGACAGCTACAAGTGAGTATCTACGTCAGGTAGGCAGTGACATCCAACCACCACATCTTCCGATTGAAGTGATATATTATCACAGGTCACATGTAGACTGTGTGTTACACGTGGGTAAATCTGTGTAAAAACTGCTGTAATAAATACTAATCCAGGGAACATTTAGCCAAATTGAGGATGATGAGTGGTGCACAGTGTTGTGGTTAAAAGCTGATAAAGACTTTCAGCAGCACAGAGATATTGTCCATCTCTAATGCACACAGACATTGGGTATTGATATATAACTATAAATAAAGCTGTATTTATGGTGGTAACACTGTTTGTTTGGAACTGCTTACTATGCTGGTTTCAAACTTTTGATATGGTTTACTTGTCAGCTGAATTATTTTTCTTTGAGGGCTCCATCGTGCTGCATCAGAGATTCTGTATGATAGGCAGAGTTTTGACTGACTTTTGGGCGCGTAACAACTTTGTTGTTCCAGGTTCAGCAGCTTCTTGGATGTAGTGGAGGGGACACAGAACTGTACCAGAAATATACATTGCTCAAAAAGAGTTGTACATGCAACATTTTATTATCTTTAAAATATTTTGGAAAACCTTATTGAAAGCTGATCTCAGGTCCCCATTTTTACTTTCCTAAAGCTGCAGGCATGTTACTCCCCAGCCCCAAGCTTCCTTTCTAATTCTTCCTTCTTACCTTGCCATCTTTATATGTCCATATCATTGTCTGCAGTAAGTGAACGTGTCCTACTGGCTGTCCACGTGTCAAATCAGAACCCAGGAGAGGTGAGAGTTCTTTAAAAGGGAGTTGCTGGGCACTGGCCAACAACCAAGTAATAGCATTGACAAGGAACATTTAAAGCAGATTTAAGTGAGTATATTTTTTTTTCTAAGGCTAAGAAAAAATCCCTTCTGGGGTTTGTTAGAGGAAGGATTTTTTAGAGGAAAAGATCAACCTAACATCCAGGCAATTTGGATTCTTTAGCATGAGTTCATCAATTCATATTCTCCCAATACATATTCTCCATGTTAAATACAACATGGATAGATCAAGTTTGTTCCCTTTGTCAAACAGCCATGCTGGGTAGCAGAGCTTTTGTAATTTGGTAGATGAACAGAACTAGAACTCTTTTGGCAAAAAAATCTTATATGTATTACTTCTGTGTATTTAGCAGCGTTTAGCCTTAATTGAAAATTTTGGGTGAGGCAGTTGGTTTCTGGCATACCCTGCACATCATGGCTTCCCCTGCAGCTGCCAGGACTGAATTAACTTCTGTGCGTGGGAAATAAGTCATCCTGGCTCAGCCAAACAAGATGGTTGAAGATCATCGAAGATCGTATCAAGGAAATGAAGGTAGAAGATGGAAGTGCCTGCAACGGAAGAGTATAAAAAGGATTTAGTTCCACATTAATATAAAACAAAAAACAACAATATCAGAATTCTTCTTGCCCTATGTGATTATATACTTATCCATTCATGATTGAAATAAAACTGAACAAGTGTATATATTAAATATTAGTTTATTAAATATATAAATTGAATAAAACAAACACATTAAAATGTCTGAAATCAGCTAGTAAAAATAAATATAATTAAAGCACAAGCCTTACCACCCCGTTGTAGAATGTTATGTGGTAAGACCATTTTGGTGCTTGCTATGTGTTTATATGTGTTTTGATTTTCCGAAGGAAGTCAGCAGCATCAGCCTACATGTTTCACTTAGCATAGGTTTTCTATCATGTATCTCTTGGGCATTCCAGTGACAAGCTATCTGTTCAAGAATCCTGCTTGACAACTGCTAGGAAATGCACGTACGTGAGACTTCTCTCCTGATGTATTCTCTTTAAAAAGCTGGGGAGTCCAGCTGTCAAAAGTGTAACATCTTCTAGTCTTGTGGAAAAGGGCAAATGTTCAAACTGACTGTGAGGCTATTGTGTCTTTAAGATTGTAAATTGAATGCATACTGGTGCCTACGAGGTTTTTACATAATGTATTTTTTTATAGTCAGGACTGCAATGTGTATTTTTTCTTTTAGGTAGGAGAAGTTTTAGGCTATGCTGATAATTTTCCAGTTTCTCCATTTGCGTCTTTTAATAAAAATCATAATCAAGTAGAATCGATAGCTCAAGCTAAAGTTTACCCATTCCAGTGAAGAATGGTGGTGACCTGTTAGTTAGAAAAACCAAGCCTCCAAGCAGGCGGCATCTTTTGTGGTGTCGCTTTAGCTGCCATATTTCTTACGGAAAAATTAATAAAGCAAATATTGTATAGGTGTAGTGAACGGTGATCTGAAAATGTAGAAGAAATGCCTATTCCACTAAAATGTTGGACAAGTTGTTGTAGTCTTTAATCCAAAATTACCCAAAAGCAGATGTAAACTTTGTTGCTGGTTTAGTGTTTTGCTAATGTGTAAATATACATATTAAATAGCATACTTCAACACTGAAAACTTTCCTGCTAAAGTGCCTCTATCGACTATTGAAATAGCTTCAATCGTTGCTGCTTTTGTTGTCTTTACCCGGTCGGCTTTCAGATGTGAAGTCTTCAACCATCGGCTCCTGACCATATTCCACATATTCCTCTACACTGATCTGTGTATACAGATATACATCTGTGCATACATATGACAGAAAAAAGCCTATCAGTCAGAATTTACCCAAACACTGGGATCATGGTAGGGAAATTAAACTGTAAGCCCTGCTTAGAGCAGGGAGTGATATGGAGAGCTTTATAAAAAGAATATAAGGATGGAGATAGGGAAGAGTAAAGAGACTTTGTGCTCCCCTTAATTTGTCCTGGAGACAAAACATTGTCAGGGGAAATCCAAATATTAGGTTATCAGAGCAAGGGTTCCGAGGAAATTCTTCAGGATGCTTGTTCATTTGACAACTCTGGGATACATTTTTTTTTTATTTTGGGGAGTTTTCTACTCATTTACTATTGCACCTTTGGTACAGCATGTGAAATATCCCTAGCAGTGCACATACAGCAAAAATAGCCAGATTTACCACTCTGTATAGGTAGTCCTCGAGTTAGGGACATCCGACATACTGACTACTTCTAGATAGGGACAGGGCTTCCCTGCTCATTTGTGTGCAGGACGGAGGCTTGATGGGGGGGCGGTTTGCATGACTTGCAGAAGAAATCTTTTGCTAAACACAGCTGAGACTGAGCTCTTCTGCAGCCTCTTCTAACTATTTTTTTGACCAAGACAAACTCTGCAAATGTTTCTTTTTGCATATCAAAGCGCAGCTTGCTCCAGAAGTGGATGAATGTCTAGGCTCCATAAATATTTTTTTTTTCTTGCTTTTTGTGTGATAAACTCACAGTGAGGATTTTAACTGACACCACGCTGCCTAATAATGAATGGAGACAAACATCTGTCCTAATTGCATTTAATAAATAATGTACCTGTTTTGACTTGCATACAAATTTAACGTAAGAACAAACCTACAGTCTCTATCTCGTATGTAACCCGGGGACTACCTGTACTGTATTTAAAAACCAAGAAAACCAGAATTGTAATTGCAAATTTATTTCCCTTGTGGTTTCAAAAAAAAGTCAATGGTCCTGCTTATTTTAATATGTTATTTGTTAAAAAAATTATCTCGACACTGCACTGGAATACTTCTAGCTCCAGGTACCATGGACAGTAGTTTCTGGGTCTCCTTTTGAGAGGCCAAAGTGAATCTGGCTTAATGCCTCATCACTGTTTAGGAAAGTGTGATAATCTCATTCGTGTCGTTGGACATTGCATTCCACAATCATGGGCATTAATAAACTGTCTGCTCCCCATGTGTCCACAAACATTTGGCACAATTAAATAGTTGTTTCCAGTATTCTTTCTAAAGGATCTGTTCTGAGATGCATTTTTGCTGGAAGAGTCAAGCTATAGTAGGACCTAGGGTGCTTAATTGGTGCTGGACCATGGTAATTGGCCATAAGATATAGACAGGTGGAAGTCTAAGGGCTAGTCATTTGCAGCATAATCTGTCTTCTGGTCACAAACAAACCAAGTAAACTCTTGCATTCTCATTATGCAAATATAGTAAAAAGAAAAAACTGCATGTAATCATTGAGATTTTTTGCATACAATGTCACAAATACTTGAACCTTTAGCACTGAATCTTTTTGGTCTGATAGGAGATTCATTATGAACAAGCTTTTATGTGATTGGATGAATTTGTCTTTTTTTTCACATTATTATTTTGACATAGTAAGTCAGGTTGAAAAAAGACCATCAAGTTCAACAACTAGGGAAATAAACGTATCCCAGATAAAAAATTTCTAAATCCCAGAATTTGTACTATGTTTTCAATGTCATGTCGTAGTTGTTTCCATGTGTTCAATACAAACAATACAACTTCAGCCTTTGTTTTAGTTGAGTGCGGCTGGAGTTCCAGGGCTCCTGTCAGAAACATGAACTTTATGAAATATTTTTACATGGACAAAAAGTTTACTTCACTGCCCACTACATCACAATGAATTTTTTCTGTAGAGTCTAATTATTCCTTGTTTTTTTTCATTTGAATTTTCTATATTTTTTCCCAAATGTAATGCCTGATGTGATTGTGTGTTTCCAGCACTTTTCACTTGTGCCCCACACACAAACCCTAAAAATTCAACATTACCTTGAGTCCTTATAATGGCACGTGAGAGTCTGTTGGGGTACCATCCCTTGTTTGTAAATATATAGTGAATGTTTTTGCTTTTTATGTGTATATATGTTATTGTTGAGTTTTTAATAATCCCTGTTCTGGCAGTATCAGGGTGTTTTACCAAAATGTGTTTTATCCATGAGTATTTTTTTTTTGTTAGAATGCCTTCTTCTACCATGTTCTATATTTTTAAAGAGTAAAGTACATTTTCTGTACACCTTAGAGTAACTATTGCATATTTTTCTGTTTGAGTATTGTAAAGAAGTTTGGAGAACCTCCCTAGTTCATTTGTATCTCTAAATCCAACAAACCCTATGTAATGCAGAAAGAATTAAACCTGTTACATAATTTTAATCATGATTTAAAAATCTAAGTCTAGATTAATTCCTAGAAGTCAGTAGCCTTTAGCATTAATTTTAACAGTGAAGCAAAAAATACTGATAATTATGTTTCATTCTGTATAAAAGTCACTTTTCGGGTTGTTAGAGAGCTGTTGGTAAAAAAAGTCACACTATGTGGAGTCTTACTATAAGTGAATAATATCCATACTACACAATGTTTTTTTAATAACTACAAACTAAACTTCCAGATTTTTATTACAAAATGCAATACATTTTGGAACCGTTGTGCATAGAACATTCTCAGATAGAGTCTAATACGTGAGAGGACCCTTACAACTTTTTTGGAACTGTGGTTGCTTTAGAGTCCCAGAGTAATCAAAGTACATAGCAAATTTTGCAGGACACAGTTGTTGTTAATCCTACACTGCAGTACTTTTGTACTCTACCTCTCACTCTTCCTTTCACCTTCCATTAATATAAAAAAAAAAAATAGGAGACCTTCTAACCCTTCTACAATTGTTATATCCTAATCTTTTCCTATGCCTTAAACATGGTGCATTTATTAGTTTTGGCCCTTCCTCTGTTCTAAATTAACCCAATCACAGATGTGCTCAGATCTGTTGGCCTTGGCTCCACTGTCAGCGGCACGTACGGTGCTGAGCTGGGTGCACCTTAACACTGCGGCCACACTTCTGGAGTTGTGTCCCGAGCCAAATGGAGATGGTCCTATAGAACAGCGGTCCCCAACCACCGGGCCGCGGCCCACTACCGGTTCGCGGCGGTGTTTTCAGTGGGCCGCGAGTACATGATCCATTATTGAAAACGAAGCGGCACCCAACCACCATCCGCGGACCGGAAGTGGTCCGCAGCGGTGTTTGTATGAGATGCCGGTAAATGTACACAGTAGTCTGTGTACAAGCAATGCGAGCACATGACATGCAGCTCGATTGGCTGTCAGATGTCATGTGATCGCTTTGAAGCAGCAGAGGTGCACAGAGAGAAAAGAGAAGACGCCAGAGTATGTCTTCTCTTTTCTCTCTGTGCACCCCCCCCCCCCCCCCCCCCCCCCCCCCCCCCCCCCCCGGTCCTCAGAGAAATTTCCTTCCGTGAAACCGGTCCCTGGGGCCAAAAAGGTTGGGGACCGCTGCTATAGAACACTATAGAAGTCATAGATGTCCAATCTCAGTATGTGTACATCTTTCGAGGGGAAGGTAAATTAGTTGAGGTCAGGGGAAGGGTCCAACAAGGTTACCTGCACTTTGTTTGCAAGTGCACCCATCCTTTAGGCCTTGTACCATTTCAGTGTATACCTTTCACAGATGACCTGATATTAGTATGAAGGCCCACATAGCCACCAGTTGCATTCACA
This sequence comes from Pyxicephalus adspersus, assembly GCF_032062135.1. Classification (NCBI taxonomy): domain Eukaryota; kingdom Metazoa; phylum Chordata; class Amphibia; order Anura; family Pyxicephalidae; genus Pyxicephalus; species Pyxicephalus adspersus. The sequence continues at coordinate 30,701,639 of NC_092860.1, forward strand.
CTTGCCTTGACAGGTTGAATGTGTTTGGCGATGCACAAGCTGAGAAGTGGTAGGTTTTTTAGGCCACAGGATTGAAACCAACCTATACCACACATGGATGGAATCTGGATGTAGTGAACTACATGTGACTTGAATTAGGATAAAACTTCCAGTTCAGCATGTAACTTGGATAAAACAAAAAATGAATCATTGTTTTTGAGTATAAAACAAAAGATTGTAAGCAATTATTTCCACACTTTACAGAAGATTTTAAAGTATTGCTATAATATATATTCAGTCTAGTACTTTACCTTGTTGCTTGGTGCAAATAACCTTACGTCAGGTACAGCTTGATACGTGTATGTGTTTTTGCTGCCCGCTCCACCCAAATTGTACGTAACAAATAAAGCCCAATGTTTGTATATACCCAACGCTCAGATTTGTATTTTTTTTTGGGCATAGGGGTCTACATTTTGGAGCATTACTTTTTTTCACACATTACTTTATCCACCTAATGCAGAAGTGGATGAAAAGCTTTTCACTTATTTACTAACGACTTCCTCACTTACTTGAAGAAACGCAAACTGTAAGGTCAAATTCTGTGTTGCTTTGGTGCATCCCTAAAGAGGAAATATTATGTTTTGTCTTTGGCTTGCATGTTGTAGCTTTGAACCAAAGATAGAGTGTGGTGTTTACAGATGGTTGCTAGTAAATGGCGCTGTCAGATACACAATAGAACTTTGGCATCAATTTAGCGACTTAGTGACAATCTGCAGGTGGAGTTGTAAAGTGTGTTTGTGAATAAATATAAACATTTCCTTGGATTTAAAAGCTGCTTTCAAATTTTTCAGGTATATGGAAAAAGTTGTTTATGGAATATATTGTACCTTGGCTACTTCATTCTGACACATTAATGACTGGTATGTGCAGGCCTACTTGAAAGGCTTTTCATGTTGGCACAAAATTGACTTACTGTATTAGTTTTCATCCTGTGTGAAAAAAAATCCTAAAGTGGTTTCCATAAAATGATCACTCAAAGTCGTTCTTCCACAGTAGCTCTAATTTAGCTATTTCCCCACTTAATTGCCCATTTTCCTATCACTGCCATTTTTAGTGCTTTTTATAGTGGTCTGGATATCATTTTTGTTATGAATCGATTCAAAGGTTTGGATCATTTTGTGTAAATAAAATTTTTGAGTTTTTAAAGTTATAGCACATAGCTTCTACTATCTGACATGTTATCAGGAACATTTTGTTCCAATATGTTGCTAGCTAGTGGATAGCATAAGGAAACATAAACTGCAATGGAAAAGAGTAACAAAAATATTCAACATAGGACCTATAAAGTATAGGGTCAATTATTCTGCAAAAATAGTGTGAGTAGGGATCAAGGAGCAGCATATGGGCATTTTAGTATGGTAAATCTGGTAAGGTTTTGTACTAGGAAATCCAATAGTGCCAAATATGACAAAAAGTAGACCTTTTATGTTGTCTTTACATTACAAAAAAAAAATAGTCTGTCCTTCCCCGTTGGAGCCATTTCCTTTAATTTCCTATTATGTCTGACACCTTTTAAATAGAAAGCAAGTGAAATCTTCCCACCAGTGAAACAGATGGGAATACAATCCTAACAGATTGATTACTGCCCACATTACAAGCACTGAACATGATTATAAGAAAACTTACCCAATATTATCAGTTGCCAAAAAAAAAAAAACTGCTTGAGTCCACTGCAAGGTCATCTCTTGAAGATGCAAGAAAGATCAGTACACCGGGACAATTGTGGTGTCTGAATATCCTGTAACATTTTTTGAAGGATTAAAATCAAGCAGGTAAAGATTTTTTTCAGCCTGAAATTAAGATATGAATATGTAAGGGCTCAATGGGAATTTATAAATCAAGATGTAATTTTTTACTGTGAAGTCTCCTAATTGGTCCCATTGCTTTTCTCTTTATCACTGCCTTGCAACAAAGCAATAAAACTCATTGTCCGCTTTTGTCTGCTCCATATGGAAATGCTGTTCAATGAATTTCGGGTATGAGTAGCAGTCAGTCACTTTCTAGGTATACTAGTCGAAAAGAACAATTATATACATGTGAACTTGTACAAGTTTGGTTTAACCACTTTTATAAGCTGTGATTTTTCAGTTTTTTTTTTCTCCTATCAATCCTAAAACATGAAACATAACTAGTTTATAAATGATATCAAATTAATTGTACAGATGTGCACAAATAGAAATTTCATGCATACTGCTAACTTTTTAATAATTTAATTAGTAGCTGCAGCAAATCGGAGCCTTCCTCAGTTCTTGGCTCACATGAGGCATCCATCAACATCTAGCCCCTTTGCTCCCCAGTCAGACGTTCCCTGACCTTCCCCTTCTCTCGAGTATTGGCATTACTCGTTGGCTTTAACTAGCATGCAAATGCTCTCCGCTTAGGAAACCCCATGCATGTTTTTGAAGGTGTTTTAATATTTTGTAGCAACCAACCCACTGCACTGAGGGCTCCTTAAGAAGCGTGCAGGGCAGGGTCCTGTAATGTGTTGAGGATGTACAGTACAAATTTTGTTTTTATTTGACATCGAGCACACAGGTCTTAGGGCCATGTTACTTTTTTGGTGCTGGCCACAGCTTGTCCCCATGGGGGCATAGTCAGAAGATCTAAGGCAATTTTCAGACTAGCTGCGTTTTACCAGTCGCCAGTCCGACATCAACCTTAGGGTCAATTTAAACCTTAGCGTCTATTTAAACTATTAAAACAGATTTGCAAGCCGTTTTGGGCAGTTTTAGCGCGTACCACCATGGAAAAATGGCTAAGGCTGGACTGATTGATTTGTTCATTATACTTTATTTAGGATGTTGCGGCAGTTCTGTATGTGTTTTGTTTTTTTTTTCTAGCTTGCTGCCCCTGCTGTCTTGAAAGACTTCAATTGGTGCTGCTAACAAATGTTTGGAAAAATGCTTGTGCAAGCAGTTTCAATTCCCCAAAAAATGGTGGAGGAAGGGAGACATTCTACTATGCCTTTGTAGCTTCTTCCAAACACCTGGAAAACCCTAGCAGTGACAGCCTTTTATTGCTCGCAGGCAACTAGCGTAGTGCCAGCTTGTTTCCAGGGGCAATAATGGTTGCGGTAAAATACAGCTAGTCTGAACATTGCCAAATCCTCTGACTACGCCCCCATGGGAGACCTTTATTTCCCTCAAATATGTCTTGTTTCGGACAGCTTTATATTCATCTCTAAGGACCTAATTCAGCAATTTTGTTGCATTTACTTATAGCCTTGATTACTCTTAGAATTTACTTTATTTGGGCTGTATTAACCCAAAAGCCACAGAAATGGCAAGTTTAGAAATCCGGTACTCTGATGGTCTGTGTGTGTGTGTGTGATAGTCATCTGCTTTTGTTGATTCTTATGTGATGAGAAGTAAGTGTAGGTGCAGGCAATTCCAGTTGTTTTATATTTCTCCATACGCCTTCATGTCTGGATTTGTTAAAGTGAAACTATTGCCAAAAGAAAAATTCAATCCATGATATGGACAATCACTATATATTTTATTGGACCCCCATCTTATAAATGTTGTTAGTTCTCATCATACATTATTTTAATTTTACCTTCAATCCCACATCTCAGTCTATCTGTCAGGAAGTTTTTTCCATCGGGTCCAGCGACGTCCCGGTATCTGTCTTTGCGGAGCACTGCCACCTTCTCCTCTCTTCTTCCGCGTTCCTTTTCCTACGTCACCCGATCTCGCACTGCACAGATGCGAGATCAGGTGACGTAGATTGCGAATTGCCGATCTCACTGCGCCTGTGTGAGGTCAGCAATTTTTTGCCCTATTGATGAAAGGGCTTCTTTCTCAGGCAAGTGCAGAAGGAGCAGCCAAGAGTATCCCAGGATGCGTGATGTAGGTATCCCGGGAGGCTCTACGCTTAGGTGATCAAGAATTAGGGGTGGTGCTGTGTGTTCTCTTTTTTTTTTTTTTTTTTAAAGGGGTGTTGCATTTAAAAAACCCCACAAACAAACAAAATGTTTACCCTAAAAAAAAAAAGGTCTGTCTACCCTTTTAAGTAAAGCAAAAGTTATGAGTTTAGGTATGCTTTAACTTTATATTAAGGATGAGGTATTGTTACAAATCCACATAGGGGTAGGTTTATCTCTCTTTCTGTAGATTCTATTTTCCAAGTTTGCATTGTTTTATACCCTTTTGTTTGTCATGTTATGAGCAAAGTGTGTGTTTTATGTTTGATGGTTTGTAATAAAATGGACCCATGGAATACTGTTCATCTTTTTTTCCCAAACATGATTATTTTTATCTGCGGTCTGCATAAATATAGGAAAGTGTACCATTCAAGCTAGTTAGTTTTATATATTGATTTCGCAGTAATTACATCTATATTTCTATATGTACCTATATGTATCTTCTGCAGCGGGTAATTGCTGATGACTAGCTTAACATCCCTTTTATAATTTTTTTTTTTAATCGAGAACATACTCCTAATGTATATAACATGGGATTCCTACAAATAAATTTGTTATAATTTTACTTCATGTAATATTTTCATGACTCTTACTGTGTGTACTGACAGTTTTTTTTATATCCCCAGGCACTGGTGAGAGCGGGAAAAGTACCTTCATTAAGCAGATGAGAATTATTCATGGCTCTGGTTATACAGATGAAGATCGAAAAGGATTCACTAAGCTGGTTTTCCAAAACATATTCACTGCCATGCAGTCAATGATTCGGGCAATGGACACACTAAGGATACAGTACTCCTCAGAGCAAAACATGGTAAGATCATTTCCTTTTTAAATGTTACATCATTTTTTTTATTACTGGAGAAATGTTTCCAGACTGGCGGCTAGATTCTTCAATTCAGGTAGCTAATTTGTATACAAGGAATTACAATTGCTACCATATTGTAATTGTGCATTTCCATTGAATCACTGGATGTTTGCCATCTTGTTTGACTCCTTAAAGAGGAAGTAAACCCAAAACTACCCAAAACAAAAAAAAAAATCACACTTACCTTCAATCCCGCAGAGCAGTTGATCTGTCGGGAGGTTTCTTTTATCGGGGCCCGCGTCATCCCGGTATCTGTCTTCGGGCCAGCACACCAGGTGCGGCCATCTTCTCCTACGCCACCCAATCTCGCGCCTTTTTGTAAAAAAACTTGCCGATCTCACTGCACATGCGTGAGATCAGCAATATTTTTCCCTTTTGATGAAATGGCGCCCAAAGCCTCCTGGGATGGGTGACATAGGTATCCTTGGAGGCTCTGCGCTCCCAATAATTCTCGATCTTGATTCTCAATTTTTTTGCACTTAAAACCCATCCACAAACAAACAGAATTTTTAGTTTAAGCACTTTCTCCACCCTCACTTGCTTTATCAAAATATACAATCCAGTTACATATTGGCACATGTACAGGAGGTATCTAAAATATTACCTGTTTATAGGTGAAATATAAGTAACAGAAAAAGATAAAGATGGCTGTATTGTTAATACAGTAATCTATTGCTCTCAGCATCTCCAACTACATTTGCCTGTTTACTTTTCTTTGTGATCTTTCTGTGTGGTTATTATGAGCTGCAACACCTCTCTATAGAAAAGTTACCCAAGGTGCATGGATGAATCTATTGATACCTATGTAACACCAAACTGCTGTTCTCCCTTCCATGAAAAAGCTGTCTGCCGTGGGATACTTTTAGATGGCCTTTCTGTTAAAATACATAGAGATTCTTTAAAACTTGTGGGTTGATTCTGAAACTGATATAGTTACTACTAATTTTGTATCCAGAATACATTTGAAATTAAATAGACCTAATTTAACTGTAAGATTCTTTCTTTTTTTTTGGAGCTTGTTTTAATGTGCCAGTTCTAAGGAAAATGTGATGGCTTTTCATTGGTTTGTTGAAGCAAAATACATATCATTTTATATCCTCTATCCCTGAAAAATGTTTCCATGTTTTAACTTTTTGTTTACAGCTTCTTTAGTTTAAATATCCTGGCCAAGGAGCAGAAAAGTGCACCCATTGCATTTCATAAAATACAATGTACATTGTTGTATTCATTCTAATGTGTTCTGTTTTATCTCTTTACTGCTGTCGAACTGCTTGAACGTGCACAGATTCATTGTGATGTGTGCAGTGGCTTTAATGTTTTCTACTAGGTGAATAATATCTGCAAAATATCTTTTGCTTTTGCATGAGAGCATAATTCTGATTTCAGCCCTGCGTTTTTATTTGCTTAGCAGAGAGGTAACAGGCGGCACTAGAGGATAATCTTGTGACAGGTACCACCTGTCATCTCTCCTCTGCCTGGCTCTGCCTAGTTACTGTATGTACTGATTACTGTACACATACATATATCAGGATGGCCCAAAGCTCCTTATACTTTAAAGGTGTAGTTCCCACTTTTGCCATTAAAAACTCTAAAATAAATGGATATTTTTTTTCTTGGAGGATGGATATTACCATGTTTGATTGTATACAGAAGTGAGTGTCATTAACTTTTGAATGATAAAATAGTAAATGCTTGTCTATATGGATAAATGTGATGTCTCTCCCTTTCCATATAGATCAGCTCTTTCCAGTTCAGCATTATGAACAATTAAAACCATGGTGTAAAACTTGAGAGGAGTTGCAGGAAATCCAATAGAATTATTTTGTAAATATGAGTGACATTACATCCAGATTTATCTGCACACACTACAGGTTTTTTGTATACCTTTATCACAGACACAACAACAAAGATACATGGACAATTAAAACTATGGTGTCATTTAACATCATTAGGTATATAATACATAAATACATACTATGTGGTAAGAAAATAGACATGTGTATGGTGGTCACCCAATTTTGTTCATGGATGCATGAATGAACAATGGGGAATGACCGCTATACAAGTCGAAGGAGATCAACACAGCGGGGTTCCACTTGCTCTTTCTCTCCTCTCTCAATAGAACACAACAGACTTTGTGTGCACAGTATTTATTCATTTATCTGTCACTCTCTGATGCCAGAAACGATCATGAAGGATTGTTTCAAACAAAGAAAATTGGAGATGTGTCTACGTAGCCCTGGTCAGTTTGGAAGGGTTGGAGATCAATCCGCTCACTGCCTCTAGCCACCTCCAGAAGGAACCCTAGGGTTTAAATAGGTTTAACAGAACAGCTTTTTTAAAATTAAACTCCAGCCTTGCCCTTCGTCTTCCACAGTGGTATGGGTACCTCTCCTGTCATGAAATTGCTTACTCTCATTTCACTGCACACTGTGACTTTCTTCTTTAAAATATGCAGCAGAAGTACATTCAGAGTCATCTAGCCTAGTGGTCTGCAAACTTTGGAGCTCACAGCCCACTAAATGCACAGACTCCAGACCGTACATGCGCGGTGAGCAGTTTGTCATTCAAAGGGAAAAAACTTCCCCCCAGACTGACATCATGATGCCAGAACCCGCCCACTCACCGCCTGCGATGGGAGAGTGGGTGGGTTGTGTTCAGAGACACAACCTGCCTACTGCCCTGAGCCTGCGTTCCGTACGGCAGCTATGGCCAGTGGGCCCCCCCCCCCCCAAGCGGGGTCTTTCTCCTGACCCCTGTGGGTGGTGCACCGGCCAGAGTCCCTGCCCACTTGTGAACTGGGAGTTGGGGACCCCTGATCTAGCCCTTTCTTCCATACTCTGGCTTTCCCTGTCCGCACCTTTTTTTGTTGCATATTTGGAAGCAATCATTAATCTTCCTTCCAAATATATAGAGATGATTGTGGTGGGGGGGTATCCCTAAGACTTTAGGGAGGGCAGCCAAAGCTCTAGTGTGTACGTAGAGCTTTATGATAGAGTATATGATAGGGTCACATAGTATGGATACCAGACGTCACATCCAATAGGAATTATGTATTAAAGCGATCCAGATGTCTGGTACTATAGGTGAATATCATGTCTCACAAAATGTAATTGACTAGGCTACCAATTATATAAAAGACCAATATGTACGTTTGGGAAGTAGCACAGGGTGAAGCTGAGCTTGACTTTACAAGAACAGTTGAGATTTGCTCATAATGTATTTAGTATTGTTTCTTCTTCTGCTGTAAGGTGTCCCAAGTCTGATGTCCAGCATTATTCTACCCACTTTCTCTGGGTCCATATTCTAAAATTTCCCCGTTTGGCTGAACTACAAAAAGGAAAAACTGCTCAGTTATGATCTTATTTTTCTGTCACTCTGCTTTCTCTTACTATTAGCATGCTTTTTTTCAGCACATAACTCATTAGTACTGCTTTTTCCTCAGGTATTTACACATCTTTAATTTACAAAATACAATGAATACAAAATTGTATTAGACATCAGCTTTAAAAAGTGGTAAATATTAGAAATAGTGTAACGGACCACCAGTCAACTTTTTGGGTCCGCCGCTCTGGTTGGTGCATCCCCGAGCGGGGTCAGGAGAAGGACCCCGCTGAGGGGAGGCACCGGCCAGAGCCGCGGACCACGTACCCCGAGCAGTTCCTAGGTTCAGAGAAGAGGGCGGGCTGTGTCCCTGCACACAACCCGCTCACTCTCCCATTACAGGCTCAGATCTGCGACGGGAGAGTGGGCAGGGTTATACCATAATGAAGTCACTCTGGGGGAGGTTTCTCCCCCTTTAAGTGACACCCGGCTCCCTGCGCATGCGTGTTCAGGGGCCAGTGATTTTTGTACTCCGCAGTCCTAAAAAGGTTGGCGACCGCTGATTTAAAGCACCCAAGCAGAAATACTCTGATTTCAGTGCACACTGTGAGCTTCTCGTAGCATACAATAGAAGCAGCAGCAAGCCAGAGCCCTGCCTTATTTCCCTGCTGCTGGACATACAGCATTATATTGCCTTTTCATTTTCAATTTTGTCTCTGCCTGCTTTTTTCACTCATTGGATTTCAGCTATTTAAACACAAAGACTCAGTTGTCACATTTGTATGTTACTGCATCTTCCTGTTTTTAGGATTACATGTACAGCACAAAGTCGTCTCCTCTTACAGCCATTATCTGCATGCTTTGCCAAGACTTAGTGATGATGTAATTAGATCCAAAATCAGGTATGTTCTTAAAAATAAAAAGGAGGAACCTACAAAATATTGGCAGACTAAACTTGAAACGAGAAATGTATCTCGGGTAACTACTGAAATTCAGAGATTTTAATCTCTGGTTTCAGTTTGAATATATCATACTCAAACGGTCTACTTTAGCTGGTATGCAAATTTTCCCAGCCACATCTGATAAAATGAAACAAATAAAACAATGTGGATACAGATGAGATTTACAAGCAATGGCAAGTAAAGCTGTAACGAACCTTGGACATTCTTCTATTGGTCAGCAAGATCATTCATTGCATTTAAATGGCTAATACAGATGGTTGGGAGCGGAGCAGTCCAGGGCCTATTAAGCCTAAAACAAGTTTCTGAATCTTAATTTGTCTTATTAGTCATTTTTTTTACTGTATGCAAGTTTTTGCCAAACACATATTCTATTTTACAACACCGTGTGCCACAATTCCTATTTTTAAGGTAACTGATATTGCTTGATTTTTCATCATTACATTCTGGTATATTTAACGGTTACTTAATTCTTCTGAAACTGAAATGGGTGGGATGCATTCTTTGTATTTTATTATGTTTTTTCCTCCTGCCTTTTTCTTTTAATCTTGCTTATATTAATAACCATGATTTCTTAAACCACATTTTTTTTTAAATTGGCCTCGCCCTGTACGGACTAGCCATACTTTTGTAATGCTTTTTAGTACCTCTCAGTATTTGAAAAAATGTTTTAATCAGATTCAAGGACCTTACTTGGAAATGTATATTTACATTTCAGATTTGCTTGAATTTCAAATTCCATAACTCCCCCGGCAGAGAGACAGAGAGACTGAATCACTTCATGGTCTCCTAATTGAGAACTAATAGTGCAAAATATTTAGCTTTATTGATAACAGTTTTTTTTTTAAATCAGAATAAGTGTTAACCCTTTAAATACATTGGCTGCAGTTCTCCATATGAAGTTATTATCTGTTTATAAATATTTCATCAACACTTTCACCCAGGGGTCACACATAACCCCTGTCTTGGGTTAAGTTTCATTGTGTATCAGCTTCAGGCACTCAGGCATTGCCCTGATATTCTGCAGTCAGTTACCGAATGAAATGGAATTGGGTAAAAAACCTCCATCCAGCAAAACTGAATTGATGTGGGGGAGCAGTTCAGGCATGATCACTTTCATTATAGCTAAACATGATATATTTATTCTGTACTTCTAAATCTGCCAAATACAGGTTTATGCAGCCAGATTAAAAAAAAACAAATGTTATCAGTGTTCAGAAATCATGTTCTTACGGTATAAATTGATGGTGTTACATGTAAGTTCTTTACTGGAATAATTAACGAAGAACAACAGATGTAGCTACATTTTTATCTTTTATACATTTTTTGTTGTTGTCTTGTTTAGTGTGTTTTTCGAACACTTCTGGCTGTTAGTGTTTCATTTGAGTTCTGAACTTCGCTTACCTCTGCAGCTCATGTGATTAGGGGCGTTGATGGGAAGGAAAAGGAAGAGTGTGTTCTGTATCCATATCCTGTGTACTGCTTCAAACTCTTCAATGAAATCCTACTGATATTTTCTTATAAGCCTTTCATGGATTTCCAAGAAACATACTGTTCATATGAAAACTTATGTCAGACATCTGTTTACCCTGAGTTTAGCTGTACTTCTGTGCTTACCATCTTTTGTCCCCATGGGCCGTACATTACTAGGAGGCTTCTCCCTCCTCTCTAGCAACACCTTGCCCAATTGGGACAGTGAATATCTTTTTAATCTCTTAAAATTTCTATATACATTACTCTGCTATTCTACTTTTTGTGTGTGAGCGAGTCCATGGACATGACCACTTAAAGCGGTAGTAAACTCAAAACAAAAAAGTCATACTTGCCTTCAATCCTGCAGATCAGTTCATCTGTCGGGAAGTTTCTTCTATCCGGTCCTGCACCCGGCCGAAGAAAGATACCGAGCCAACATGCTCGGGCATGCGCAGAAGGAGCAGCCAAGAGCCTCCCTTGATGCGCGAAGTAGGTATCCGGGAGGCTCTGCGCTCCCATTAGTTCTTTATCGCCTAGGCAATAAAGAATTAAGTTAGCGGTGTAAGTTGCATGTAGGGATTTTTAGTCCCCTCATCACTTCATGTCAAAACACCAGACATTAGAGGTGGAATGCAAATGAAGTGTAGAGGAAGCAGTTACCAGAGTCACATTTGTTGGAGTTTTTTTTAGGTATTTAGGGAGTTGTTTTTAAAAAAATATTTTTTGTAAAGTTGTGCACGGAGGTTTATGGGTGCAGGCACTGGGTTTCCTGTAAAATTTTGGGGTTGGATTGTAAAGTTGAACTCTAAAGTAAGCAAATATTGTCTAAATAAAAGTGGTTTTTGTATTCTTTTGAAAATTTGGTGATTTGTGTACTACTTCCAATCTGCGCATCAGTGTATTTGTGCAGTATTCTTGTGTGAAACTTGTATACCTATGTAAGCTAAATATGTTAGAGCAGTAACTCCTTTTCCTTCTTTTACCCACTCCTCTGCTATGTTTAGTGGGCTTTCTCCAAAAGTTTGTCATTTATTTTCCCATATATTTATTTTATATTTGTTCTTTATGTATAGCAAAACAATAAAATACTAAAAATTGTCAAAGCTGGAGTTTCCTCTTCCTTAGGTATTGTCTGTTTTCTGACTACATCAGTCAACAACCAAGTCTGGCATGAGAAGTGATAAAGTATAAAAACTGGAAAATCTCTGTTCACAGGCATAGCCTTATGACACAAATAATTGGATTTAATTTTCATTGCGCTTCTTAGTTCTCCAACTTTACTGCTGCCCATCATCTAATACACCCGCTATTGGCTGAAGCTGTCAATGTCCGCACTGTTTGTCTAGCTTGTATGTCATTGATAAGACTAGAGCTGTCCTATACGTTGTGATTAACAGGGGAATGTATGTGGTCTGCACCAATTTTGAAGTAAAGGTGCGTACACACTTCCAATTTTTATCGTTCCAATCGAACGACGAACGATCGATTGGGCAAAAAATCGTTCGTAAAAAAGTAACCAACGACGCCGACGAACGAGGAAAGTCGCTGGAAACGAACGACCGGACCGACGGATCGGATTGGACGACGATCGTTGAACATCGTTCGCGTGTACGGTCGTTCGTTGATCGTCCATGTTCAGAGCATGCGTGATGAACGAACGTCCGTTCACTTTCATGTCGTGCACATAGTTCCTCTATCGCTTAAACGATCGTATCTATTATGTGTACAATATCTACGAACGATCGTGTCGTTAACTCTATGTGCAGGATCGGTGCTATATGATCGTTCATATATATCGTGCATGAACGTTCGTCGTTCGTTTTCCAACGATAATAATTGGAAGTGTGTATGTAGCTTTAGTGGTAGGTTAGAGAGGAACATCCATGTGAATGCAAAGACCCAAGTATATTACTATTAATAATATTATTGCACAGTGTTTATATAGCGCTGACATATTACGCAGCATGGTACAAAGTCCTTAGTCATGTCATTAACTGTCCCTTAAAGGGGCTCACAATCTAATGTCCCTATTGTAGTCATATGTCTTTAATACAGTACAAGGTCCATTTTGGGGGGAAGCCAATTAACTTAACTGCATGTTTTTGGAATGTGGGAGGAAACAGGAGCCCAAAGGAAGCCCACGCAAACACGGGGAGAACCAGCAAACTCCATGCGATAGTGCCCTGGCTGAGATTTTGAACCAGGGACCTAGCGCTGCAAAGAGTTTTTAGAGTGCTTACCTCTAAACCAACGTGCTGGCCAAACAAAACATAATACCTTTATCAGCCTAGTCTTTTTCCTATAATACATAGTTTTTCAATTTCTTTCTCCAGTAAATGACATACATGATCAAAAAATAGTAAATAAAAAGTGATTTAAAGACCAGGCTCCCTTCTTCCATTGCTCCATGGTCTATTTCTGTTTTTCTATAAATACTTTTGCTGATAAGACACAGTTCAGAGGCACCCTGACCATTCTGTGACGATGCAGCAAGCTGTGATGTTTTACTGATGGCAAGTATTAAGAAGTTCAACTAATTCTTGCTTTAGCAGTTCCTCAGAAACGGGACCAATGTCTTAACTCTTCTATCTTGACACACATCAGTGAACTGTGCACCCATGACCATGTCATTGGTTCACCACTTGGCCTTCAATTCACCGATTTTGGTAACCTAACCACTGCATACTGGTAACACCCCACAAGTCCAGATGATGTTTCTCAGTCACTTTTACTTGCTATTTGTCCTGCTGCTAATATGTCCCACCACCTGACAGGTCCATTGCAATGAAATAATACATAGCTGCATGCCTAAACTGATGCTGGGATGGGATTGAGAAATTGAGTTTTTTTTTTTTAATTATTAGATCACTGGGAATGACTGCGTCATTATAGTAAAGCCAGGTAGGTCAATTTAGGATAGAAAGAAATATTTTAGCAAACTCTGTAAGCTTATCACTAAACATTGTTAAGCTTGGTTTCGTATCACAAGTTACTTGGAAACTTGTCATGGTCCTGACTTCTTGTTTTCCTGCAGACTTTAAGTCTTTACAGCAAATCCTAATTAACACATCCTGTTTTAGATAGCTGTATTATTCATTTTGTCCTTTTATCGTATGGTACTGTGCTCAAGGTCTGGAAAGTCCAAAACATGGATCATCTACTGCTTGGTGAGAATTCATATGTTCAGCCCCTTGCACATTACTCGGCTATAGCCGTACAACACATATAACCATATATAGAGCTATTTACCTTCTTCAAGTGGCCAAAAAGGAGGTATGACTGTTTTAAATCAAACAACATAAGAACTGATATGGATCAGTTTAAGCAGTCACTGTAGTATTTATATGACATAGAGAACTAGTGGGGCCTACTTTGGGACTGAGATATGGTGTGAGAACTGAACTTGTCCTGCTTCATTTAAATAACTTTGTTTTGCAAACATATATATTTATAATAAAGAATTAGTTTATATTAAACTGAACATTAACTTCTTGAATGAGTATCCAATGGACATGGTAGTGGCCTTTTATTTTGACCTGAACATTCAGCACCATTAAGAGGGCTTATGTTTGTTAATAAGCCACAGAAAGTGTGGCATTAAAGTAACCTGGCTGATTTGTGACTCTCTGAATTCATTACTCAAATCAATCAAATCATTGATTTAGAACAAGTGCGGTATGTTGGTCAGGGTAGCTAGAGTAGTATCAGAGGTGTTTATTTACATATTTGCCCTGGGTTAGTGATTCAGATTATTGAAGTATCAGTATGATTGCTAGAAGTAACTCATTTTCAGAAGGAGAGCTCAGCGGTGCCATAATTCTGATGTTGCAGTATTTCAGCATTATGTTAGTTTTGCATTAAAGAAAATGTATCACAAGAAAAACAAAGCATCTGCTGAGCATCCAATAGGGAGCATCTATGTCTAGTATGGAGGTCATGTGGCCAAGGCTTTGGATAAGTATAAAAGGCATTTCATTTTTTATTTGTCTCCCACAATCAGCTGACCATATACAAGCTGTAGACAAGTAATTGTATCATTCACATCTAAGTACTGGTAAACTACTACAGTGTTCTCCCCAGCCCCTTTTAGCTGGGCGCACCACCCGGCACTGAAGAGTTGGGTCACAATACAGGGGCCACCACCAACCTACAATTTTTTACCACCTGGCTTAAAAAAAAACTCTGCGTTCAACACTGTATTATATGTTTATATATAATAAATACATGTATTTTTGGACATACTTTGAATTATGGCTTTTTCCGTGGGCTGCCTTTATGTTCAATCTCATTAGATTCCTAAATGTGATGGGTAGCTTTACAGAATGGCCAACAAGTTCATCTACTGCAGGAAAAAAATTGTTTTCCTTATATCATTTTTTTGTCATATGTTTTTACTAAGGGTTAACGCTTGCTAATTCCCCCCCCCCCCCCCCCCCATCATACTGTTCGCCTGGATTGCTCAGTTTTACTGCAGTTTTACTTTGTTTTGCTGTTTTTAAGAGAGATTTTGTGAGGTCATGTTCTCCCGAATGAAACCCTTGAAGCTTTACATTTACAGATCACCACACAAAGGCGCTCAGCGTCTTGTTTACCTCCTGGGAGCCAGTGTTTACTCCAGTGATAAGCATGGGAATGAACAGCAGGCTTTGACTGGCTAGCAACTTGAAAAAGAATCTATCATCAAAAACTTTCTTTAGTTTGCAATATTGTCAAACAAGTCAAGCTAAATCGAACATTCTGCATCTAAGTTGTTTTGTAAGTTTTGGAATTACACAAAATATTTTGTTGCTTTTTGTTGGTATGATAACAGAGTCTGCCTACCTCAGCTCTTTGTCTCTTACCATCAAGGTGATGAACAGTTACTGGCTATGGTTCAGTATTCCAGAAAGCAAGAAAGTACTTTTATGCAGTGCAAGTGAGTGAGATATTTTTAATGAATGAGATAATTTAGCTGCTACAAATGTACCTTGCCCGATAATGGGCGAGCCACTGCCTGATAAGTATGTATGAATGTAAACTTGTGCCTAAGCTATTGAAGACTACAAACAAGCTTTTTTTTTTTTAATTATTAACATTTTTATTGTGTTATACAACATAAATAAAAGAAAAGCAATACAGGGTAGAGAAAAAAGTGTACAGTACATGTTCACTTTGTGATTAACAATAACATAATGATTAAAACCAGCATCAAATATAGAGTACACAGTAAAATCGGTTACCGTTAAACTCTAAAGTACTAAAAGTGGCACAATACAAAGCTGATCAATGAATCACAGTCGCCTCCACAGTCCTCATCAGGCACCATTAGGAAGATCATTATTTTACAAATGTATTTATCTTTGTAAAAAAAATTCATATTAATGGTCCGCAGGATTTAAAATGACAAATTTAGTGGTCCATGCGGGCTGAAAGGTTGGCAATCGCTGTTTTAGAAGGTGGTAAGAAGAAATCAAAAAACAAAGGGGCCTAGCACGCCACCTTCTGACCTAAAAAATGAAGCCACTTATTAATGTGATATTTGCAAAAATAAATTTGCCTAAATAAAGTACATTGCCCCCTCAGCACAATAAAGAAAATGTATACAACTTACTATAGGTTCTCCTTAAGATATTTGGAATAAAACCTTAATTCTTATGATACAGATTCAGTAAAATTATTTGATATAGAATGTTTACAAGTATTATACAAATCACATTTCTCATTAGATGTTTTTTAACACCTCCCAGAGTTTTTCTGTGGATGCAGTTAACTTTTAGAAAACTCCAAACTGGTAGTGGTGTAATCTGATGTAGCGTAGATATTTACATTAGTACTTCCTGAGAAGGCAGTGTAAAAATAAAACCGTCAGTGTTGCTGTTGGTTTGGATAGCTTGAAGACCACACATTTAAGCCCAAGCTTCATATTTTGACTCTGAAAGATAGGAATCTGAGGGCAAATAACAGACTTATTAAAATTTGTGAAAAGGTAGAACTCATAGTTTCATGTAACATCATGTAACAAGTATTTTCTAGTTTTTGTAGTTAGGGTATTGTAATAATTGTGACGATTTTAATGCCCAAAATCTGGTAGCAGGAAGTCTGTTTGTGACACCTACAGAAGTATGATGAATGGTGCTTTACCTGGTGGTCAAAACATTACTAGTGCAGTAAGTGCTCATTTTTCCCTAGTACCTTGTGTGGAGGGGGACTTCTCTCACCCAGCTACTAGTTTTAGGCTGACAGGGCTACATTGGTGTTTTTTTGTTTTAGGTTCACCTATTGGGTACTGCAAGAAGAACAGATGATTTAACATTTATTGATTTAAACTTCATGAAAATAAAGTGATAGTAATTGTACTAAGATTTAAAATGTTGTCTTTTTATTTCCTGTATGTGGTAATGGTCAGGTAGTGTGTCCTTCTATCCGTCTAATAAGCTGAGAAAAGGAAGTGGATACATTTTTTCCAGTTTCTTTTAAGATTCACACATCCTGACTTAGAATGGTATTCCTGGTTCCTTTGAGAATTTCGACTAGTCTACTAACCGTATTTCTGAAAGGAAGCTTTACACGGTTCCACATGTGTCCAGCAGACACATATTAACCCTTTTTCTATCGTGACTATTAATACTTAATATTTTCATACATTTCTGTTTTTACTAAACAAGAATTCAGTCTCTATAGGTATTTTTTTTTGTTTTAATATAATGATTTACCCTTGCTTGAGAAACTTAACACATGAACATGCTGTCTTTTTGTCACATCTCAAGTGCTGAATGGTTAATGATGGCTGGGAAATGAAAACTTGGCTTCCTACCAGAGATTGAAACAGCAGTGTTGATTCTAAGTTCTGTTTGCAAATGTGTGAGATGTTATAATACAAGTAATAAAATCACCCATGTACAGTGTCCTCTGCCTCGCCTTATTTGGTTCATTAACTCATGAAAAGTAAAGGTTTGGTTATTCAGTCATTTTGTAAGAAGAAAAAGCGCATTTGTAATCGGGTCTTTTCCTCTCTCTATTTTTATTTTTTTTGCACAGTATGTGCTGAATGGCTGTGATTGTCATTTCCACTCTATGGCCATCTGGAGACATGTTGTCCTGTAAAGTGAAAAAAAAAATGAAATGGCATTTGTAATTCTACTTTTCTGTTTACATGTTTCTCTTATATGAACATTTTGACAGATAAGCCAAACACATAAGCTTTCGTCACTGTGACTTGCTTGTCACATTTGTTTTGTGCATAGCAACCATTCACAATCCAGCTTTCCATTTTCTGTGGTAGGCCTAAAACAATGTTGTTAGTTG
Organism: Pyxicephalus adspersus; assembly: GCF_032062135.1. Lineage (NCBI taxonomy): Eukaryota > Metazoa > Chordata > Amphibia > Anura > Pyxicephalidae > Pyxicephalus > Pyxicephalus adspersus. The sequence continues at coordinate 30,719,505 of NC_092860.1, forward strand.
CTGTGACATACACAGATAATTTCCTTTTTTTTCCTCTTTGCCTTTAATCATCCCCAATATTCCTTCCTTAATTTGGCAAAATATCCAGGGGGCAGGTGGGGGGAGTAATTTCACACTTTTTTTAAAATTTTTTGCAGCAGATGCGACTGTTACACAGCTCTCAAACCTGGATCAGCTGTTATTTTTTTTTTTGTTAGATTTAAAGTTGACTATCACACATTATAACACTATAGCCTAAACGTTTGTTGTTTTAGGTATTTTATCTCCTCTCCTGCCCATACTGCCTGCTGTCGTTACTTCCTGCCATCATACATTCTGCACGGCTCATACAGCCTGCTGTTATTCTCTTAGTGACCAGTTCATTTTTAATGCCCTTTAACATATTTTCCATTATGGCAAATAAAATTAGGACATATCTTTAAATATAATGGTATTATATTGACTCTCTTGTAAGAGAAAAACATGCGTTTACATAATAATCTTTTTCTCGCCAGCTTGTGAATCTCCGTATAACCGTCAGATGCAAAAACTGGCTACCGTATAAACTCTTACTTCATTTTCCCTGCCAAGCCATTTCATAGAGGAAATAGTCTTTCAAGCAGTGATGGAAGATATACAAACTGTAATGAAAGCTTGATTACAATTTCTGTTATAACAACAAGGCTGAAGGTTTTAAAAACAATTAGTATACAAATTAGAAAAAAAAAAAATCTACCTTTCCCCCAATCCAAGACAAGATGACCGTCCACTTCCTGCCTCCCCCCATCCTCTTCATACCCTCTTGCTGTCGTCTTGTAAAAAAGAGAAGCTGTATCATGTTTTTCAGTGTATCTGGTTCTTCAAGTAAACTTGGCTGTTCAAAGCACTGTGATTTGAAACCAGTCCAATTTCAACAGGCCTAATTACCATTTGAGACAATTGTATGCAACAAGTAAAGGAAAGGGAGGAGGACTTGGGGTGTTTATGTAGTTGTAGAAAATGTTTCTTTTAACAATGTTCAGAAATAACCAGGTCTTTTTCTTTTTTTTTTTCTTCCCCTGTAATTTGAAAATTGACTTGTAGCAGATAACTTAGGCCATGTTTTTTACCTTTATTGAAATTTAAAGGTTTAAAGTAAAACATGATTTTGCATTTAAATTGATTTGGAAACTGTAGTGTATATGCTATGTCACTGACCAGCTATCATTATAATGCAAAGACTAGAGCTGCAAAGGCCAGAGTGCTCCGATATCCTTATAATCTGAATGGATCGAAGACAAATACACAGACCAGTGGCTTTTACTAGTCCAAAAAGTTCCCTATCTCTAAGTGTGCTGTAACCAGTTGAACTTCAGTCCAGCACCACCCACACATATGAATGAGTACAAGTGCCAGAAATAAAAAGAATAAAGGCTTGCCTTAGAGCATTGTTCTACTATTAGATGCATTAAAGGTATGAAAAGTATTCCTTCTGGTGTATGTTTTGGTATATCCCTGATAAACTAATTTTTGTTTTTTTTGGATAAAATTTTTAGAATCTCAGTCGGAATCTCAGATTGTTTGTACATACCACACAACATATGTACTTTTGATTGAGATTTACCAACATGCTTCATTTCTGATTGAAGGTCCATTAGTTACAGACAATAGGAAGTAGATTTTCCTTATGGTTTATTCAGATCTGATGGACAAATTGTATTTCAATCTTTTTTTATTTTAACATAAAATTACAGAACGGACTAAGTGTAACAGATATCGCCCTCATTTGGGCTCTGAAATACAAATTGGAAGTAAAAAAATGCCTATACCCCACCTACAGCTTCCTCCCACCCAGCTTAAAACAAAAAGTCTGAAGAGAATACTGAGATATTACATATATATATATATATATATATATATATTTATTTTTTTTCCTTTGCGTTCCAGCCCTCACTGCTTTTCATGTATAATTGTTGGTCTCAAAAAATTGGCTTTTTTTTTCAGCAAATAGATGAGAAAACATGTAAAAAAATGCCCTGTCTAGAATAAAGAAAATGGATACAAAACCACAATACATTGCCATTAACTGTACCACCACCATGAACTAACTGCTCCTGCTGCAATCAACTCATCTCTCCCTAGAATAAATGGATGGGCTTTAACACACCCTAATAATGCATGGAAATGATCTGCAGGCTGCACTGCTGTAAACTTGCCATAAAGGTCTGTAACTGGTCTGTTTGATTTATTTGTTCACAAGCTTTATCAACTCATAGTGAGTTAACCTTAAATTGGCATACTTCCCATCATATAACAAAAAAAATGCATATTTTGATACCAAAGATCATGTTATAACATGGGATTTTCCAATGCATGTGGACATAAGACCACCGATTTGAAGAGGGATATTTAATGCTTACAAATTTAGATACTTGTTTTAAAAAAAAAGTTTAAGCCATTTTCTATATATTTAACAGCTGCACACTAAAAGCATTGGTCAAGATTAAAATTGTGCTTTCATCTAGGATTTCTTAATTTGTTTTGCCCATAGTTTGCTGTTGTTCTAGTTTCTGTATTTTAAGTAGAGCAATGACAATTCCAACTGAATGTATGACAATGCCTAATTAGTTTTGCAGTTTTGTCAACTGCATTTGAAACTTCAGTACAGTATTTAGAGATGTATCTGCAGCTCTTTCAAGCTTTCCTTTATATGATGGATGCTCTATCTGAGCATTTAGTGGTCTGTGGAGGCTAGTTACATAGGACCAAGCCTAACTCATTCTTTATATATACGAATCTCATGAGAGCTGCAGTGCCTTGGGTGATATATCACTGCAGAAATACAGTTGTCATGCTAATAAACAGGAGTGTCTGGGCATAACGTAAATGTTGAATTTTTTAGGATGTTGCTGGGATACAATTTACGTTTCCTAATGTTCCATATTTTATAAAAAATCTTTTCTTGGGTAGTGTGGCACATAACTACCCTTTAGGACAGCATTGTACACAATGCCAATTAAAGAGTTCGAAAATTAATCATTCCAGCATTGCTGGTTTTTAAGGTACCATAAGAAAACTTCTGCATTAAGGTACTCTGTGATCTTTTTCCTTACAAGGATTCACCACTCAAATCACTGACAAATATAAATGTCAAATTCTATTCGGATAGTGTATGCTTAGAAAATGAACTGTACAATTGACTACGACCCACGGTGCAGAAAAAAATTAAAAAAACTAGAACTTCCCGCACTAGCTTCCATGTTTTTTTTATATGTAGGCCTGACCAGTGTATGTGGTAAAATTCTATTTGATAGAACCCCTAAATCAGCTCCTGGTTTGGGATTTCCCTAGAATGTGGATATGGTTTTATCCCACGCACAGACTTATGAATTTTCCTCCATTGGTATTACAGGAGCGTCCCACTTAGTCGGATATGTTATGGTGCAGTGCTAAGAATTTAGTTCCCTAAGAAAGGGACTTTTGTGACATAAATGTGATAAATGCCCTTACAATATCAGGATTATAATTTAGTGTGAAAATAAAGCAGTAGTACTACACTGAGCACTAGACATTTGAGATTATTCATATGCAAACACCTAAGTGTTTAGAGAAGGCAGTACCTGAGGAAAGAAGAATATCCTGTTCTGCAGGATTCACCTATCAATTCATTCTATCAGAGGGTTTCTTAAATCTTAAAGGGAATGTACCATTGTTTTACATCATTATAACTGCAACTACATTCTTTCCATTCACAAATTAAATCCTGTCCTGATCCTGATATCCACATTGCACATTGAATACATGATTTCAGTGCTAAGCAATTGTATATCTGCATCTAATAAGTTGAGCACTTTAGAATTAGGTATATGCGGCCCTAATTCCTAGACTGTGACACTCACATGTGCTCCCTGTGTTTGTGTGGTTTCCTCCCACATTCTGAGAATCACACAGGTAAATTGGCTTCCTACGAAAAAACTGCCTTAGATTGTATTAATGTTATGTGATTACGTTAGGGACATTGTGAGCCCCTTTGTGGGTCAGTTAGTGCTGTGACGATGGACATTGTGCAGCGCTGCATAAAATGTTGGTGCTATATATTCTGTAATAATAACAGTAATAATAATTCATACCTATATTTATCTTTCAAAACAAATCTGTTCTACAGCTTTACCATTATTTTTAATATCCTTTGCCTCAGACCCCTGTATGCAGTCCGGAACTGAAGCCTGTCACCATCAGACTGTGCATGCAGTTACAGAGCATCAAAATGCCAAATCTACAGGACTGTGAATGCAAATTTTAAGTAGTTAACACTGCCAGTGAATCTAAATTTGCAACTCATCTTGTAAATTCTGAGGCTATGTGGAAGACCGCACTCTGTGTCTGCTACTACATTAAAGGTTTGATTTGCAGTAGGCGTACAGGAAACTGAAACCCTTTAAATTGTATATAAATGCCAAAAAAGTGTATGGCATTATTTTTCAATGATTAATATTTGGTTATCCTGCCAGTGATGATATTTAATGAGCTTCCCATTGCAGGCCAACAATAATTTTCTCTCAATTGTCAACCTGCTGTGTACTTTTTCTAAAGTGCAACATAATAATGCTGTGCTGCTCAGTGTTCATTGCCCCGCAATAATATTAATAATATTATTACACAGAGTTTATATAGCACTGACATTTTACGCAGCGCTGTATAAAGTTCATAGTCATGTCACTAAGGCTACGTACACATGTGCAATAGTTCTCGTCTGATAATCGGCTCAGGGTCAATATCGGACGAGAATCTTGTGAGTGTACAGTGCTCATCATCCACTGTCCAAACGACCGTCCTGGCGGATCCACAGATGATGGACGGCGAAGGGGGGGGAGAATGTGCAGCGGTGTGCCGATCCATCGTGTTCCCCCTCCCCTATAGAGCAGAACAGTACAGCATGTACAGCACTCGTTCATGCATCGTGCAGTCATTTGAAAGGATCCTGAAAGATCCTTTCAGCGACAATTATTGCACATGTGTACCCAGCCTAACTGTCCCTCAAAAGTGGCTTACAATCTAATTTTGTGGAAACATAAGGAAATGGGGATGTCTACTTCAGGATCAAATGGTCACGTCATTCAAAGAATTCCTATTCATAGGAGACGTTAAAGTTTTAAACTTAAGAAAGATTTGATTTTTTAACTGTCTGTTATTCAAGATACTAGCTAGAGGTTCAGTGCAGACACCCAAAGGTATCTAGGTAACAAAAAATATATATATTACTGCAGGTATAGTGTGTGCACGTCCCTTTTCCATACTTTTATGACGGAAATCCTGACTGTCCTGATAGTTTCTCATATGATTGTAAAAGAAAATGTAACCAAATACATAAACTTGTATTCACATACATTTTTCATATTCTACATTTTTTTTATGCTTTTGTTTTAGATTACACTTAAAATGTTAGTAGCTGGGAAAGTGATGGAACTGAAATAAATTGTTCAATTATGGGGAATGAGGTTTATAGTAACGTCAAGAATGTGCACGTCACATTTTATTGTATGGCTTTATATAATGTTTAAAAAGATCTAAACAAATGCTGCTATGCAGGAGCCCAACATTGAATACAGCAATATATATTTTATCTATTGCTTAATCTTAAATATACAAAGTATTGTATAATTTAAAATGAGAACATATAAAATGTAGGTGAATTGTAAGTCATGCTCAGTAAGGACACATTGTTCTCTTTTCTGCTGAAAATGCTGCTTTGCATTGTGCTCGGAGGGAAGAATAATGTAACGCATGTGTTCACTCACTCTTGGCTCTCTCCAAGACTCAAGCTGCCAGAATAACGACTTCAATTGCAGAAAACCAAGTTTGCGTCAGTTTCTTCTCAAGTGTGTGTGTGTTTTCCCCCCCAGTTTTCTAGCAGTTTAAGCCTGCTTTCAGTCACAAAAACAACATGAATGGGTTTTTCATAACGGTAATAATTGATAGCTTTGATTAGTTGGATTGTTTCTGTGATTGAAAAACGTGTTTAATTTGTGTAACTTGGACTTCCTAAAATTGGTTAGGTCTGTCTGTTTTCACCTACTGAAGCTTTGACATTTATTATGATAGGCATCCTCAGTGACCAATAAGGTATCTTAGGAAAGCCTGAGGACGAGGACAGGAAAATGTAATATTTGCATATTTAGTTACTGCTTTGTTGGAAACTACATACTTGGTTTACTGTTTTTCTAGATCTGGTAATTCAGCTTAAACGTAAAGCCTTCACTAGGCCAGCAAGCATGTGCATGAAGACATAGTTGTAGTCAGGGCTGGGTTTTTCACAAGGCCACTAGGGATGACTTTTGTATCGCTATCATGGCTGTAATATTAATAAACTACCTAAATATGCTAAGCAATAGGGCCGTTTCGTCCACAACCATTATGGCTCCATCCATAGGCCTTACATTATCATCATGGCCTTTCCCATATTCACTATTATTAAGCACAAGCTTGCTGGCCACAGGGAGAACAAAGTACAAATTGGCCCCCGCCCGTGGTGGTGAAAGCATCTGGTCAGACTCATCATTTCATCTCTTAAACTCTGAGTATTGCTGATGTTTTGTTATAGGCAACACAGCATAAAGTGTAATCTGTTTGGAGTTAATGTTTAATAAATATGACCAGTCTGAGCAAAAAATAATATTTAAAGGCTGTTCACTGAGCTTAATAAGTTGGGTTCCAAATTTATAAAGTTTAAAATAATTGTGCAAAAACAGAATTTCTTTCATGCACATTATTAAAATGCTTAACGTAATTACATTGCTAAATGTTTTTGCACAATCCTACAACTTTACAAAGTCTGCAAGAAACTTTTGTCTACTCAAACATTACTGGTATGGACAATAGAAGCTTGGTAATGTGTGTTTGCAGTGATCACAGTAGTGTATACCCTGATAATTTTCCCTATCTAGTTCTTTATTCTTACATCTGCCATGCCCTGCGTACATAAATATCTGTTTGTTTTACCATGCAGCTTCTTGTAATCATCACAACTGTAGTGTATGACCAGCATCTAGTTGTTTTCTTTTAAAACAACTCTACTTCTACGATCTAATTAGCTGGAATTATCTTTAAAGCAAGTTGTTTATGTATAAGCAAATCTTTTGTCTAAGACTTAGAGGAATTTGAGAACTGCCTGGTCTTCAAACAATTTATAAAAATGGATACAAGCTGAAAAATGTATTCCTATACAGGAAATTTTTGCTAAACAGTAATCATCTGTACAGCTCCCCTGCTGCCTTTCCCCATCCTCACACTACTTATTACTTCTGTTTCTCTGGTTTACAGAAAGGACTTTTCAATTAATTAGTCAGTGTAAAAAGTGTCCTGTTTAGGATCACTGGGATGTTATTGGCGTGTTGTGAACTTTCTTACTACTTGGCTTTATTCCTCTTTACAATCCCATATGTAACCAAAAGACTGCATCTGGCCATGGAGAATAATTGTCCGTCTGCTCAGTCCCTGTCCTCATCCTCTGTGCATTGAGATACGTCAGTATTCTCTCTGGCCACAACTCAACTTCAGTGTGTAGTCCGAATTGTAGGAAGATGACGGTGTGCCAAGCTGATGAACACGCTACTCTGTTGGTCCCTGGCAGAGTCTCTTTAAAGTAAACTTACAACAGATCAGGGGAGTTCAGTGTTATTGTGAGAAATATATCAGTACCATTTCAGTGAACACTGAATGTAAAAACAATAAATTATCCAGGCACATCAGTATATACAAATATGACTATCTTTTTTTTTTTTTTTTTTATTGCTCCCTGCTTTTTGAGCAACGCTACATTTGCAAGCTTGCCACTTTTTGCATTGCACTGCACTTCTTTCCTCTGGTACAATATATTGCAGAGAAGCACACCTGGGCATAAAGAATAATGCCCTTTCCACTTAGTCTCCATTTTTGCCTAGTTGAATATCTGGACGATTTTTAATATTTGTATTCAGACCATGTTGTATTTTGTTGTGGCCTGCATCCAACAACCTAACAGCAACTGGTACAAAGTTAAACTTTTAGAGAAAATGTTATTTTGCAAAAACTTTTTTATTATTTGCACAAAATAAGGTGGCGAAAGAACCCCTTTTCAGTTTTTCTGTGTCCCTGCTGGGGTGATTCATCATCTATTTTTCATGGGGACCATTGTCAGCAGGTTATAATTTTAGGGGAGATCCAAAATTTTACAGGTGTCACTGAAAGAGTAAAATCTTTCAATGTGGAGAACAGCTTAGGTTTTTTTTTTCTGTTCAAAAGGTTTTCTCTTGAGTGAAACATCCTCAATGAAGAATCCATATCAAAAAACTAATATAAGGAGCTAAAGACATATAAAATCCCCCCCACCTCTTCTTCCCATCATACATTTAGTTTTCATTGCTCATATATGTGACAGACATTAGCAATTTGTAAAATATTTGGAGGACAACTTTTTTTTTAGAAGCTGTGCAGATGCAGATTTCAAATACATAACTTTCAATGCCCATTCTGCAGGTAAATTAAACCATGCAGTGCGGTTCCCAATGCATTGCACAGGATAATTGTTGGTTTGGCCAGCAACATTGAACCCATGAAGTGTGAGGGTCACCACATAGGTAGATATACCAGCAGCCCATGTACAGCCTTAACATTTAGTGGGCCCCTATAGACGTTGTGTAATAATTTGTCAGTGCTAAGAATAGTTATTTCTCTTTAGAAACCAGACATTTATGTTATTGTAACTTTTCCGTTCCTCAGCAGTTAAACAGCAATATACTGAACCATCATGGTAAATCTGTGTATTTTCAGTTATAGCAGTGAGTGTGTTTTATTATTGCATGTTTCTGCTTACTACTATGAGGCAGAGTGCATGCATTCACACTCTGTCATACATTGTGGGATAAATGTATACACATTAACCTGTAGGATGTAGGTCATCCACCATAGCATCCAACCTCATTTCCTTTCTCTGTAGCAGGAGGCCCTTGGCAGGGAAGATCAGCCATGTGAACTGGAGCTGCTCAGCCGTTTGTTCTTTCTGGCATAAACTGCATGCGTAACTTTAACAGACAGGAAACCCTTTCCTTACAGCATACAAACACATTGTAAATGTTCACACAGGGATTGTCAGCCCTGTTTATTTGGGAATTCTGGCAAGTTTTCTTTTGAGGTGTTTCATGGCTACAATACGTTGTCTGATTGGCCCTGATTTTTTAAAGTTCTCCAAGGCTGGAGAGGATATAATTTCATCAGCGAAGCTGGGTAATCCAGCAAACCTGTAATGGATTTCCTAAAAGTCATTAGGTATTTGTAAACCAATGTTTTCAATCCTGGACCAGATCCATTCCAGCGTTATGATCCATTTATCCTTATGAAACCCAAAGGCAAATGGGAAAAGAGTTATAACTTTGCAAAACTACTGTTGAAGACCATTGCAGTGTGTATATGCTGCTTCTAATGGTTCCTAGAATTTGGTTCTCTAACACCAGAAGTACAAGAACAGTAAACAGAGTTGTTGAATATACCATTGTATCTAAATAATCAGCAAAGGTGACGTTCTCCAGTGTATACCTGGTAATCCTTGGCAAAAACATGCAGTTTGCTAGGATTAGGTAACTACCTGGCAATGTATGGGCACACAAGTGCACCACAACAGCTTGTGATCAAAACTGAATCAACAGATCTAATGGTTTGCTCTTTGTTTACTCTTTGGACGCAGCGTACCTGCTTTCTCTTTCAAAACTTCATCATGGAATTCAGATTGTTCACTTGGTTTCCCTGCTCACTAAATCCCTTATGGTTGTTGATTATTTTTGGAATTGCTTTGCAATTGGTCCTGATTACTACTTTACTGTATTCTCTGTTGAATTGAATTGCACTTTTTTTCATACATCAGGTACTTCAAAATAATAGTCATATTTAGCAGTGTTTCTAAGGTATATTCACCATATTCTAGTTCAGTTATTTTAGTTTGAATACAAGTTAAAATGTTTTAAGTGCTTTGGTTATAAAAAAAGGTTCCAGATAGGTAAATGTATATTATCTTAATACCATATAATTTTTACACACATACAGTGTATATAGGGCATGCACTGTCTCCACAATAAAAGGCTGTCATCGGTGGCATTTGCGCTCCACAGAAAACTTACTGAAGCAAGAAAAGCCTGCACTGGCAATTAACTGTTAACGATTAAAGAACCTATTCATCTGTCAATAGTCTTTTGTAAATGTAAACAGATCTGAAATAATACTTATCTATTCATATTTATACATACAGTCCGTTTGTCCCAGGTAGTGTTTTCTTTACCACTTGTATTTGTACATAACTTTTGTCTCTTTCTCATACTGTAAGTGTTAATGAACTTCTGTTTTTTTCCACAAGAAATAAAGAACAAAGTTTAATTCACACAGTTTAATTTCATTTTTGTGGAATTGATTTGAGGCCCCATATATACAAGTCTTGTTGACCAGTTCTTTCTGGGACCTTGGATCTCTCTCTAGCATCCATACATATATCCATATAAGTGTACATAGGATGTTATTTAAACGTTCTCTGGTGGAGAATAATTTACAATCTTTGAAATACATGGACCTGGAAGATTCACCACCAGGAAATGTTTCAGTGAATGTTAGATTTTAGAATTGTATCTGAATGTTAGAAATGTATCTGATATTCCTATTTCTCTCCAGTGTTTCTCATTTAGAACCAAATCTCCGTCCTTCATTTTCCTCACCTATTCCTCTTTGTTTTGATGTATAAACCGCTAAAAAATTACACTGCTAGTAATCTGTTTTTGGATGGTAAATAGCACATCTTGCATCCAACCTGTAAATAATCGCATTTGCTCCTTTGAAACCCAGCAATAAGTAGTGGTAAAATTTAGCATGGTGAATTTAATTTATCATTTGTAAAATCTTTTTTTCTATTAATCCATGTAACCAGGCCAAGGTATGTACCTGAATATTTGTCTCGTCCTATAAAGTTGGGAGGTAAATTTTCCTGTGTTTTGCACTGGAGACATGCAAAACTCCTAGTATGGCTAAAAGCCAAAAAGGTAGATCATGTTAGACCAGCATTATTCACCAGGTAACTTCCAGATGTTGTTAGAGGTTCCTTGAGCAATTTGTACCTCTCAGATCAGTTACCAATAACACCAGTATTTTTTTGGCTATCTGTAAGGGTGACATTTTCCCCACTGACCAGCAATATAAGAGGCATGTTTCCTACTGACCACCACACTAATGTAATGTGAGCTGTGGATATAGTAATTATAGCAGGGGTTCCCTTGTGATATAAAAATATCAAGGGTTCCTTAATGCTGAAAAGGTTGAGAAAGGCTGTCCTAGATCATGTATGTCCAGGAAATCTAACCATACAGCATGGTGCTGGTTGTCATGCTGCCCAGTACTTACCATCTTACTTACCATACAGAATGTAGTAACATACTTACCATACAGAATGTAGTAACATACTTACCATACAGAATGTAGTAACATACTTGCCATACAGAATGTAGTAACAAGTACAGGGTCTTGTTCACTGCACTGGGCAGCCATATTCCTGGCTCTCCCCTAGCTATTCAGAACACAGTAGGCACCTAATGACACCAGTTCTGTGTAAAGTCCCAGGATGCTAACCAATTTACAAGGAGATACTGGGATATGTGACAACATCAGTTTTGAAGAATGTTTTTGAGTTTCAAAGTGTATAAAGCAAAATGGTGGGCAGAATACCTGTTTATGTGCTTGCACACTACCAAATCTCATTTCCTTTCTTTTCCAGTTTACATTTCCCAGAATCTCTGCATTAAAGAAGTCATCATCATTTGTCTACATATAGGGGGATACAATTCGCTTTTTACAAGTAGTAGGTGGCGAGCGATTGTAGGACCCCAGTTTGTTATCAGGAAACCAAAAGGTCTAGAACTGTATGAATAGGTGCAGAGCTACTAGCAAAAAAATAGTTTTTGTATTTTAAAACTTAAGTTCCAAAGGTAATACTTAGAATGTACACTAATGAACATATTTGCTTTGAAAATTTGCCCTGCTCTGTTTTGACTTTAGTTGGGTTTAAAGAACAATAGTCGTGGGCTGAGACATTCAGTTTAGATCCAAATGTAATCATAGAACAGTATACTTTCTATAATATGATTGTAGGGGACTGAAATTTGCATTTTCTTTAAATAATATTGATCCCAGAAAAGACACTTTTTTTGTAATATGTCATAAACTGTAACTTTAGCTTTTTAGGCAATCCTAAACGGTAACCATTATAAGTATTGCAGTGCCCATGTTAATGCAGACCGCTGAATTTAACAATCTGCTGACATTTTGATGTTTTTAATAAAGATAGGCTGCAAAGGAAATGTGCCACATTCTTCAGCTAGCTTAAAGTGTAATAAATAATACAAGACTTGTATCACATGTGCAAGGTGTATAAGGATATATATATATAGATATATATGTATGTCATTCAACCCTAACCTAATATTGTCATTAATGCATGTTTATATGTGTTCCTTCTCCATCCTGGTTTTATTTCTGCCAAATAATTAAATGGTGGAATTTTGTGTTGTCTTACACCTAAGGTTATACAATAAAAAAAATTGCAGTTCCTGAATGGAAACTGGAGGTGGGAAGAAATGTGTGTTTAAGTCAGATCTCGTTTCCTGAAAGGTTGCAGTTTAGGCTTGCTGATCCATACGTACGATCACGCTAACAATCCTCCAAACTAGGTTTTCCCTCATTACGGTATTTAGACAGCTTTCGTGCAGTTTGTGCAACAGAATTTCACCCACACAGCAGCAGAATCACTGTATGACTATAATCTTTAGCTTACAATTTAACAGCCAGCTGTTGTGTTAAAGGCACAGTTCTTTCTTTTGTCCCTGCACAACCTGTAGACTTTTATCAGATGTCTTCTGGAAGCAGATTCCTATTCTTCTTTGTCTCTTCTTGGGTACTTACAGTTCTCAGTACAGGGAGTGTCAATGCGGTAAGTGTACTGTGTGTGTAGGAGACAATGATGAGAAGTTGTCATTCAGCATTGAAGATGCAAGACTCTGGAAAGCAGTGAATATTTGGGGGGTTACAACAGTGTGATTACCCGGATTAGCATATAGAGTGGGAGCAGAATGCAGTAGAGTATTACAGCAAGAGCTGGAACAGGCTACTTTATTTCAAAATAAAAAGCAGAATTTTTTTTAGCATAGCATTTCATCTCTATAATTAGTCTTGGTGTGTTAGAAATGTGGATACTGCTAACAAGCAATTAAAAATATTCCATAGAAAAGAATCAGGAAAGAAAAACATATCTTTTCAGCAGCATTGTGTAGAAGGAAATCTGTATTTACTTTTCTGCCTACGAGAATATGTGAAGCAGGAGCAGTGAAACTCTTATATTTTATTTTCAGCACTTTGCATGAATTTGTAGTACATTTGTCTGCAAAATCAGTTGTTTATGATTGCACGGACAAATTACACACAAACCAAGGTCAAACCCTGTACCCAATTAGCAATCAATAGGTTCACAGTTTAGTCAGTGGCTTGTTTAATATGTTTCCCTCTCTCAAAAATCTTTTCTGCTTACCATTCTTTTTTTTGAGTCCATGAGAGCTAGGTTGCTCCAGAAAGAAGAACAAACAGCTTTAAACGAGCTATGAAGTATGTTCTCTTCTACTTACACTGTCTTGAATGTAATGGTTACCTAATTTACCTTCTGCCTTGACTGGCTGGATTAATATCCTGGTTACTCATTGTTTGTTTTTATTTTGGTTATGTGTTGTCTTTTTGTTTTATAACAAAAAATAAATAAAAATGACAAAATCGAAGCACTCGAGTATAAAGAATCATTAAAAACACACACACGGAACAAAGCAAGTCATTGGGAAGAAGTCAAAAACTTTTGCCAAGGAGGATTTAGCGGTGTGAAATTGCAACATTTTCCACCTGTATGTGACACCGTGCACTCTGAACTGAAGAAACAGCAAGGTGACTTTATTTTATGGCCTACGTTATCAGTTATTCAGGTAAAAGAAAACCTGTATAAAGTTGTAGTGAATAGGCTTCTTTTCCTGAACTCCTGAATGCTAGTTGCCTAGTCACAAACACAAAACACGTATGTATATCAGGAATTTTGATGTAACCAAGTTAAAGCGTACCTAAACTCAGACTTTTTACTTTACCTAAAAGAGTAGACGACAAATTAAAAATGTTTTTTTTAAGGTGCAACACCCCCCCCCCCCCCTTTTATAAATAAAAGGGTGCATCACCGCCACTTTAATTCTTGATCGCCCCAGTGATCAAGAATTGATAGGAGCGCAGAGCCTCCTGGGATACCTACGTCACGCATCCCGGGAGGCTTTTGGGTGCTCTTTCTGCGCATGCCTGACCACCTTGGGCATGCACAGAAGGAGTCCTTTCATCAGTAGAAAATAAATTGTCGATCTCACGCATGTGCAGTGAAATCTGCAATTTTTTCCCAATCTACGTCACCCGATCTCACGCCTGTGCAGTGCTAGTTTGGGTGATGCAAGAAGAAGAACCAAGAAGAAAGATGAAGACGTTGGAGCATGGCGCTCCGTCTGCGTCAGGCTGAAGATAGATACCGGAACGATGCAGGACCCGATGGAAGAAACCTCCCGATGGATAAACTACCCTGCGGGATTGAAGGTAAGTGTGATTTTTTTTTTTTTTTTTTTTTTTTTTTTGGGTTTACTTACGCTGTAGGCGTTTCAGGTTGCTAACTAGGTATTAGGGCCAAAGATGGCCAGGCAACTAATATTTTCAAAAGGTTAGTGATGACCTCTCCCTATATATTATAAATGTTATGTTTACGCTTTTAATTTATACATACCTATTCCCTGGTAAGGGAAGGGTCATTAGCCCATGCAGAATGGAGGCGGAGGTGTACTGCTGATACCTTCACATCTGGCTTATTAAGGGGCAACAATAGCGATTGGACAAAGCTTTCTAATTTTTCCATTGTGCTTTTAAGAGGCCTTAAGGCCTTCAAGAGAAACTTTCGAAAACCGCTCTGGGCCCTCCAAAATAAGAGATGCTGATGCTGCGTTTAGCCAGATACCCTTCCCTTGTATTTCCAGTGCAGGATAGTAGAACGGAGAAGATTCTGTGATTATCTTTAGAAGTGTTTATCCTTTTCTGCACTCTTTGTGACCCACTTAGCAGTTATCAGTTTTTGTTGTAGCTGTCAGCCTGCTTTGCAAATAGAAGGACATGAACTTGTAAAGGATGTGAGCTAAAAGTGAACCTAGAGGTGGCAGTGTCCATGGGAAGGTGATGAGAGGTGAGAGCTGAGGAAATCCTGAGTCAATATGGGGAAGTGGGTGTGTCTCCTTTTAGAACAACATACATCCAGTTCGCCAACAAAACCAAACTCGCCGACTACTGTTTACATTACTTAACAAATGACTGTAAAGCACTTGGCGACTGTGGTGTTAAAGATTTTTGATTCATAGCCTGAAAGGGTAAACTGTGATTTGAAATATTTTACACAACACTGCGGTGAATAAATGCACCCACACTGTTTAGACTACTATGTGTTAGTTTAACGGTTTGCTGGCAAGTACTGGAGTCTACATTACTCTAAAAAATCCCTGCCAACTTTAACAGAGCTCAAACATTGCTGGACAATGATAAGCACAGGGATATATTTGGAGACCTGCTGAACTTCTTTTCGGGAAAAGGGAAATTAAGAACTGGTAGGGCGGTCATGTGGCATGTTTTCTTTTTTTCTCGGTAAATAGTATGGAATCTGCCTATCCTTTGAAAAAGAAAACATTTATAACTGATAATTGTGCCTAAGCAATCCTCCAAGGATTCCTCCTTACATTTACCTATCTGTAATGCAATTTATCTGTGCACTTTCTGTTCCTATGCACTGCTTGAGCTTAATGAACAGCAGCTGGATATGAAGGCAGATTTGGAAATGACACTACTCACGGTCTTCTTTGCTGGAGGAAAAGCTGTATCTCAGGACCTGCAATGCAAAGATCACCCTGCACAAGATTAATCTATTTTGTGGATATTTTGCTTTATCCTCCTGTTCCAATAGCTTTCCAATGCAGTGTTCCCATCATTTATTTGGGAGGCTGGATTGATTGAGGAAGTTCTATTAAGTGTTTTTTGCTATCTCCCCATTTTAGACATTTCTGTGGGAGATTTGGGTAGTAAAAACAGTTATATTTTTTATTAATAGTTACCTGTGTAATCTTTGTTACTTCTTATCCCAGTGTACAGTATACACATACAATATCTAAGGTATGTCATACAAAAATGAAATCTAACCCTTTTGATTGATAAATGGTTGTTAAAGTCTGTTTTGGTCACAGGCCAGCATTCAAATTGCACTTTTTAACGTCATCTAGTGTTTGTGGGTAGGAACCTGTTTGGTATCTGTAGTTATCTTCATAAGCCATGCATTTACACAGCACATTTATATGCTGCACAATTATTACAGCCTAGCACTTTACAAAGAATACTTTGTGTATATACATTGACCAGTATACAGCTGAAACAAAACCATTCTGTTTACATGCACGCACACACAACCCTAGCATATTGTGTACACACACCCGGATTAGTGTATAGAGTGTGAGCAGAATGCAGTAGAGCAGGTTTGAGCATGGCTGCATCTCAGGAAGGTCATTTATTGCTCAGAGGAGTAAGGCTGGGTTAGTACACAGATGCTGGTCTGGCCATTGTATATGTTATTAAAGCAATGACTGGATCTCCTGTAACAACTGCTTTTTCTAAAGCTGGACTTTACACAAACATGAGCTCAGACATAATCCTCTGCTGAATTACTTAGAAGCTCAAGCAAAGTTAAACCTTTTAAAACGGTTACAGTCAAAAGCAGCCCGACAGCCAGGAGCCCCATGATGTACATTACATCTCCCAGTGCCAGGCCCGGGTGGAAACATCTTGTCTGTATAGTGCAACATATCAGGGAATTGTTATAACCCGCAGCGGACTGACACCCAAAAATGTTGGATTCTGCAAAAAGGTGATGGAGGGACACCTTTGAAGCAAATAAACATATTTGTGCGTGTATTTTACATCCATCTGTAAATTAGTAGCATATTTGCCTTTTGTTAATAATGTCTGATGTTGCTGGCCACATTCAAAGGTTGTTTTAGGATATTTAGTGACTGGTAAGATAATAAAAAGTGCTTTTGGGAGAATGCTGCCATCTAGTGCCACATAGTAGAATTACACCCAAAGTATGTCAACATTTTAATATACTTCATGTACGTAGTGTCACATCTCACGGCACTGTACAATGTGATAACATATTATATGTAATATAAAAATTGTATTTATATGTTTATAAATATAATATATATATATATATATATATATATATATATATATATATAAATAAAACTAAAAAAGTGACACAAACTTCTTATTGGTTAACTTGTTACAATGAAATCTGTCCAAAGAGTGGGATGTTGACAAAGGCCGTATTGTGATGGTCAGTCAGCTAGGTCAGAGCATTTCCTAAACAGGTCCTGTGGGTGGTTCCTGTATGCAGTGGAGGGTATCTACCAAAAGTGGCTCAAAGAACCAGTGTCCCTGTTATGGATGTAGGGAGGGAGCAAAATTGCTAAAAAAACAAAATGCTGGCCAGTAATGCAGAACTGCTAACAATCGCCAATAAAACGTCTGCAAATAGCATGTGAGCTTCAAAATTGGACCATGGAGCAATGAAAGCCTGGTCTGATGATGCTATTGTGTTAGCATTGATTACTTAAGAAAGTAATGGCAGCAGAATTTCCTTGTAAATTTGAAAAGTGTGACCGTTTAAGTCTGGTTTATTTCCGACGCCTTTCGCCAAATTTGGCTTTTTCAGGGGTGTGGTTTGTGGACTGTACGGTCTGTGTAAATTAAAGTAATTTTTTGAATTTGCTAGGAAAACCTCTGTCTAGCATGGATTTTCCAGTCCTGTGATGACACAACGGTACTGGTGATTCTATATGTGATTGTGATATATTATGTATGAATTATTCTTATCAAAATATAATTAATGCTTCAAACAACTCCAGCCTCGGAACCGCTATCTTTTTCTACTCCTCTATATATTTGATTTTTTTTACACAATTTATATTTGATACATAAGATATATGTAAATGTTGTAGAGGTCTTGTGATTTCATGTCACCAATTGACTATAACTATTAATTATTGGTAAATCTTTTTTCTAGGAAAACGCACTGCTGGTCCGGGAAGTTGAAGTAGACAAAGTATCCAGTATGGAAAGAAAACAGGTAGAAGCAATAAAGAAGCTCTGGGAGGACCCTGGCATCCAGGAGTGCTATGACAGGAGAAGAGAGTACCAGCTGTCTGACTCTGCTAAATAGTGAGTACAACACCAGGCACAACTACACCTCCCTGCAAGAAAAGCTTCTTATTGTTCAGGAACACAGTGTCTGCCACTAGTATATGAAACTCTAACACCAGGAGAAGAACAGAAGTATATACACTTGAATTTTTGACATTGTGTCAAATCCATCAAAAACTGTAACAAATTATCATCAATCTAAGGTGTCTTTTGGCTGTAACAAATACAGGTATTCTAAATTTCAAAGGGATCAGTCTCATTCCTATCTTCCAACCATAAAGACACAGCCTGCACACCACCGGTCTCCTTTTGGGACTCCTCCCCTAACCCCTTATTTTTTACAATCCTAACTTTATCTCTTGATTAATAAACAAATGTAACGTTTCTGTATTTCAGCTACCTTACTGACATTGATCGCATTTCCGAACCTTCATATGTACCCACCCAGCAAGATGTACTTCGAGTCAGAGTGCCCACCACCGGCATCATTGAGTATCCATTTGATTTAGAAAACATTATTTTCAGGTAGGTTGTTTTACTTATGGCAGGGAAATATCTTCTAGGAAAAAAGGATAAAGTTAGGGGAAGTTGAGATTAAGTATTGGGTAGCCACTTACACTAATCCAGGACTCCAGTAGCAAGATCTCCAAATAAAATCGATTTTAATGTTGCAAACTATCTTCGGTTTCTTAATTTGTCTTTTGCCAGCCAACATAGGCATGCTCTACACTGAGCAACAATATATGCCAGAGCTAGCCTGATTCTGAGGGGTGGCGGATCTTTCTCTAACTCACGGCAGGTAGACTTGCAACGCTCTCACTCTGGAGAAATACCGTATTTTTCGGACTATAAGACGCTCCGGCCTATAAGACGCACCCAATTTTAAAGGAGAAAAACCTAGAAAAAAAAGATTCTGAACAAAATACTAAAAAATCACTCTGCGTCAATGTATCGCCTTCTAATCACTCTGTGTCAATGTATCCCCTTCTAATCACTCTGACACAGAGTGATCAGAAGGGGATACATTGACACAGAGTGATTAGAAGGGGATACATTGACACAATGTATCCCCTTCTGATCACCCTGTGCCAAAAAATCATACTCACCCGATACCGCGATCCCGCGATGCTGTGGGCTTCTTCTTCTCCTCGCTCTCCTCCTGGCTGCAGCGCGTGTCTCCTCCTCCTCAGAGCGAGGAGAAGCCGACACGCATACCCCAGCGATCCCATAAGCAGGCTGATCCAGCCTGCTTACCGGATCGCGAGGGCACGTGTGCCGGCTTCTCCTCGCTCAGAGGAGGAGGAGGAGACGCGCTGCAGCCAGGAGGAGAGCCAGGAGAAGCCGGCACCCGTGCCCTCGCGATCCCGTAAGCAGGCTGATCCAGCCTGCTTATGGGATCGCTGGGGTATGCGTGTCGGCTTCTCCTCGCTCAGAGGAGGAGGAGACACGCGCTGCAGCCGGGAGGAGAGCGAGGAGAAGAAGCACGCAGCATCGCGGGATCGCGGTATCGGATGAGTATGATTTTTTTTAATTATATTTAACATGTATTCGGTGTATAAGACGCACCCACTTTTCCCCCCCAGTTTTGGGGAAGAAAAAGTGCGTCTTATAGTCCGAAAAATACGGTAAGTGTTTTTTAAGATTCTTTACATGGCCACTAAAAACCCTCACTTCTGTTGATAGTTGACACAGCTAAATGATCACTAAAAATCTATTGGTTAGCTTTTGTTCACATATTCAGGTATATTGTGACCCAACTGTAAAAACAACCAAAAATCTGCCAGGTGGGTACTGAAAAGTGTACCCAGCTAAAGGGGTGGGGAGAATACTACATTTATTGCATTATTTATGCTGGCCCTTGGAGTCTCAATAATGGTATTTTGTATTGACATTGAATGAATGTATGAACTGGCTGTAGTCTTAAGATAGACCTGTGAGGTCCCTTCTGGGACAAGACTACATTTTAGTTCGGTTTCTCATACAGACTGCTGGTAATGGAGTAGATATTTTTTTCTTTTCCCCATTGTAATTATTGGTACAGCATGAAATGCGCAGCACGGCCAATGAAAAGTAAAGAGCTGTGCATAGGCCCTTCATTCACAGACATAAACATAAGATAACGCATGAAGACTCAGACATTCGGAAATTTTTAGTAATTAAGCATTCTCTGCTGTCATTGTTCCATCAGCTTCACTTCAATCTTCCCAGTTCTGTTAGCTCTACACTCCCTTTCTCACTTGAATAAACAACTCACCTACCTGTCTGTGTATACCTTTGTTTCATCCATTCCATCTGATTCACTTCAGTCATCTCAGTACCATAATGGTTCAACCGTGTCACTTATAATTCATCTGCTTACATTGTCATATGATTAAACCAGTTATGCACCCCTCTATCACACCAGTCAGCCAGCTTTACACCACAGGGCTTACCCATTGTTAACCCAAGAGGGAGTGGTAGGGGCACCCAGAAAAGGAAGGCCAGCCCTGTGTTTGAGCACCCCAACATGTTTGCAAAGCTATGTGAAGATGTGCAGGTGGCAGACCCAGTGGTGGCAACTTGTAGATGTTACTGCTACCCCTAACAGCTGGGAGAGCAGCACATCTCGTAGTGGTGGGGAGGGAAACGCAGGATGGAAAAGACAATTGGTTGTCATGGTTGTCAGGAGCACTGACAGAATAGTTTGTCGCCCAGATCCCATCAACCGATGGTTTGCTGTCTCCCTAGTGCCAGGGTTCGGCATGTGGTGGACGGATTGGACAAACTACTGGGAGGGGCTAGCACAGATAGAAAAAGCAGCAAAAAGTGGAAGTGTTCTAATCATGGGAGATTTCAACTACCCTGGCATTGACTGGAGTAATGGCACTACAGGAAGGAAAGGGGGGAAATTTGTGAATCAAATGCAAGATAATTTTATGGTACAGTTTTTATAGATGCCCCAACTGGAAATGATACTCTGCAGGACCTAGTTCTTTCTAACAATGCAGAGCTTATAACAAATGTGCAAATAAAAGAGAATCTGGGTAGCAGTGATCATATTATGATTTCATTTAATGTAAGCTGTAAACAGGAAGCAAAAACAGGAAAGATAAAAACATTTAATTTTAAGAGAGCAAATTTTCCATTATTAAGGACGGCTCTCTGTGACTTGGACTGGAAGACAATATTGTCCCCAAAGAACACAGAACAAAAATAGGAATGTTTCAAGTCTGTCCTACAAAAGCAAACTGAAAAATATATTCCAATGGGTAATAGGTTTAAGAGGCTAAAACTAAAACCTATGTGGCTCACAGCTGACGTTAAAAAAAGCCATAAGGAACAAGAAAAGGGCATTCCAAAAATATAAAAATGAAATATCACCTTCATCATTTGTGACCTACAAATAATATAACAAAAGATGTAAAAAGGAGATAAAATGTGCAAAACTTCAAAGTGAAAGACAGATTGCAAAGGAAAGTAAGGCAAACCCCCCCAAAATTTTTCAAATATATTAATACCTAAAAGTTCAGATCTGAGCATTTAGGCCCCTTAAAGGATGTCGCTAGGTTGGTAACTGGGGATAAAGACAAGGCAGATTTACGAAACACTTTTTTTCAGCTCTTTGTACACTAAGGAAAATGGCAGAGCTCAAGTCCAAATTCATAATAACAATGTCACTGCCTTAAATGAGTCACAATGGCTCAGAACTGATATGATTGAGAAACAGCTGGGAAAAAATGTTTGACAAAGCACCAGGACCTGATGGATTACATCCACATGCCCTCAAAGAGCTGAGCTTGGTTATTTCAAAGACATTATTTCAAATTTTTAGAGACTCTTTAGTCACTGGCAAGGTACCGATGGATTGGCGTAAGGCATTACCAGGTAACTAAAGACCCGTTAGTTTAACGTCCATAGTTGGAAAGGTCTTGGGGAGTTTGATAAAGAACCACATGGAGGAAATTCTGCTAGAAAATAATCTTATAAGTTATAGTCAGCATGGCTTCAAGAAAGACAAAAGTTGTCAAACAAATTTATTCTCTTTTTATGAGGAAGTAAGTAAACAGGTAGACAGTGGAATAGCAGTTGGTATAGTGTACTTGGACTTTGCTAAAGCATTTGACACCGTACCCCACAGACGGTTAATATGCAAGTTAGGGTTGATAGGTTTAGAAAAGTCAATCTGAAAATGGATAGAGAACTGGCTTAAAGATTGCATCCAGAGGGTTGTAATTAATGATTCATACTCTGGATCCTCTAGGGCTATTAGTGGTGTACCCCAGGGTTCAGTGTTGGGACCTTTACTGTTTAACATCTTTATAAATCATATTGAGTTTGGGATTAAAAGTACCATTTCTGTGTTTGCAGATGACACCAAACTAATAGAAAAGGATCTGGGGGTTCTGGTAGATCATAGACTTCATACCAGCATGCAATGCCAAGCTGCAATATCCAAAGCCAGCAAAGTTTATTCTTGTGTTAAAAGTGGAATAGACTGCAGAGATGGAGACATTATCCTGCCCCTGTACAAAGCATTGGTCAGAGCACATCTGGAATATGCAGTCCAGTTTTTGGCACCAGTTCACAAAAAGGACATTGTTGAATTTGAGAGATAAGGGCAGATAAGGGCAACTAAACTAAACTAATAAAAGGAATGGAGGAGCTCAGCTATGAGGAGAGATTAGCTGAACTGATTCTATTCTCCCTTGAGAGGAGACGTTTAAGGGGGGATATGATCACCCTGTATAAGTATATAAACGGTCCATATAGAGAACTCTCTTCCCCATTATTCACTTTGAGATCATTACAAAGGACAAGAGGGCACTCTTTGCGTCTGGAGGAAAAGAAGTTTAAGCTCTGGATAAGGAAGTGATTCTTCACTGTAAGGTCTGTGAAAATGTGGAATCGGCTCCCTCAGGAAGTAGTTTCAGCAACTACTAAAGATTGCTTTAAGAAAAAGCTGGATGTTTTTCTAGAAGCACAGAATATAACTGGATAATAATGCTTTAAAGTAAAAATAACAGTGACTGTTGATCCAGGGAACATCTGATTGCCTCATGGAATCAGGATGATTTTTTTTTTCCTCAGTTGAAGCAAATTGTACCAGGGTTTTTTTTGCCTTCCTCTGGACCAACTTTGTCTTATAGGGTTTTATATCTGGGATATGTTTATTTCCCTAGTGGTTGAACTTAATGGACTTATGTCTTTTTTGAACCTAAACTACTATGCAACGCTAAACATTTGGTTGTCAACTCTAAACAAGTGGTTCCACCAAGTGTTCACCACTATTTCTTTTCTACACAATGTAGTTCAAACCATACAATCATTGGTGGTCCAACTGTGTTAATTGAAAGGGGGTACCATTTACACTTTTTATAGTTTTGGGAACTTTTGTGGTTTTTCTTTAGTTTATTTTTAGATTTGCCACTGAGTGTTTTAAATATTGGTTTACAAATACATTTGCTTATTGCTGGTCATGTTACTTTCTTGTTAACATTCTTTTTTTTTTTTTTTTATTAAAATACTATTGCCTAGTCAGTGATTTATTTTTCACAGCGCCTGTTCATAGATGCTCAGAACAGACATTGGGTCTCTAGATAAGCAGCAGTAATGCATTCTCTTTAAATAACATAGGAGGATGTAACAGGAAACATTGTGTCAGAATGAACACTTCCCATGACCTTATGTTAGCTAAATAATTTCTGAAGTAAATTGTGGTTTGTTTTTTTTATTTCGTACTTTTCATCTCTGAAGTTCAGATGCCCTAATACACAAATTACTCACTGCATTGATATGTTTTAATGTATGAACTTTGTAAACTTTGACCCTTTTAATTTAAAGATAGGGGGTTTTCATTGTAGGCTGTGGAAGGCTAACTTTACAAGAATAATATTAGCCTGAGCAGCTTTAGCATTCCCGTGTCTTTCATGGACTTGTAGAGTGGAAAGCTGCACTCCCAGCAGCCATTCAGGTTTCTTAACCACAAGTCTGTCTGCTTACCTGCTATTTCTGGCAAGTAAGCATCCAGCTACTAAGTAAAAAATGTATAGGAAGCCACAAAACATAAATTACAAAAGAATGATGTTGCTGCAGACGCTACCAAAGCCAAGGATAGTTTGGTGTATAGGTGTCTGGCGCATTGCCATTTACTGCAGAAAATGACACAATAAGGAGCTTTCCTGCCCCTGACAATCATCAGCCAATAGGAATGCTTAATGGGTGTAGGGATACCCTGACGGAAGTGTTCACATTGTTTGAGGGTTGTCGGGGTAAAGGGATCCCCATTATAAAATGTTTTGTGCACTTTGGGCCAGAACAAAAAAGGATTCCAGTACTTGAGATGGTGTAGTGAGAGAAAAGAGGAAGTAAGATGTTGCTGGATTGCATGGAGGAGTAAATCTGTATGATGTATGTTTTGCATAACCTTGCTTTCTGTATAATAAACAATATACATATTCCTACCAAGCAGCAAAAAAGCTTGAAAGCAACCAACCCTTACCTCTGTATCTTCCTGTACTGTGAAGTCATTAACTCTCAAAGGTCACAACAAAGTCAGCCTTCAGTCGGTCAGCAATGTATGTTCTGTCCTCCTGGGGTATCTTCATATACCGCAGAGGGCTTCAGGCATTAAGTCAATGACAAGTAACCAAAAAAGAAATGACTGTGGCTAGTTTACTGGGTGTACATACCTGAAATGTAGTGACAAGTCATCAGGGCTCCTGACCCAGATCCAGCATGGGGGAAGGAAAGGCAGAAGAGTTAGAATTCAAGCTAGATCCTGCTTGTTCAGAATATGTCAATATTTTACTGCATGATCTGGGCACAGGTCCACTTTCTTTACCTTATATGCTGCATTTGTATGTATTTTTCATACAGTTTAATTTTGTTTGCTTAACAGGATGGTGGATGTCGGTGGCCAGAGATCTGAAAGAAGAAAGTGGATTCACTGTTTTGAAAATGTTACTTCTATCATTTTCTTGGTGGCTCTGAGTGAATATGATCAGGTCCTTGCCGAATGTGACAATGAGGTAAATCCCCACATATATGTGTTGCATCAAGGACAGTTTAGCAATGATCTACACAAACATTGGGTATAGCAGCTTAAAAAGGGAAAGCATCATTACACTTCATGTGGACAATACAGTTTTCAAAACTTGACAAGTGTTTGGTAATGTGTAAATCTTTATGAATGTTTCTCTATGCTCCCCTTTGGTCTTAGAACAAAATATTTTAAATAATATATTTAGATCTGTTGAATTCCAAAGACCTGATACAAAAGTCCAGTGCTGTTCACTCCTCAGTCTTTGTTAGCAGTTATTCTTTAATCCACACTTGGCCTATGGTGGGCGCACTGCTCACCAGGAAATAATAAAAAGGGGCAATATTACATTTTACATTTAAAATACTTCATTATTGTCTATTGACTTGCACATTGGTATTTCTTTAATATCTGAAACCTTTTTTTTTTATTTTCCAGAATCGAATGGAAGAAAGTAAGGCTTTGTTCAGGACCATTATAACTTACCCCTGGTTTCAGAATTCGTCTGTCATCCTGTTCTTGAATAAGAAGGATCTTCTAGAGGAAAAAATCCAGTTCTCTCACCTAATTGACTACTTCCCAGAGTTCCCTGGTAAGTATCTGATACAATCACTGTGGAATAGAGCTGGCAAAAGGAAAAACACAGAGCCAGTTTGGATGATGTTCTTGAGCTGGGGGACTTTCTGGTATAATTTATTAAATATCAAATTTGACATTTTATTTAGATATCGGGGATACTCACTGGATTTAAAGCATTTTTTCCCAGTAGAAACCTATTGACTCGGCATATATTTGTGCTCAGTTACCTAAATTTACTGTGAAGATTCAGCCTACCTGCTGAGTGCTCCTTTTCATTCTGACACCCCTGGTATATGTCCAGCTAGCGTCAACTCCAGAATTTATTAGAAGTAACGAAGAGTTAATGAAGGACAAATATAAAAACATGTTTGTTTTCTAAAACATGCATGCATTCTTTTCTTTCTAATTTATTCTGTGTTTGTGAAAAAAGGTCCCAAGCAAGACGCCAAATCAGCTCGGGAATTCATTCTAAAACTCTACCAAGACCAGAACCCAGACAAAGAGAAGGTCATCTATTCTCACTTCACCTGCGCTACAGACACAGAGAATATTCGCTTCGTCTTTGCTGCTGTGAAAGACACTATTCTACAGCTAAACCTTAGAGAGTTCAACCTGGTGTAAGAGAACTGGACAATGCAATCTGTGGATCGTTCAGTCATTCTGTACCAATGACTTGTCCTCTCCGAGGCAAGATGGTACATTTCCCTCCAAATGTACCGATCTGATTTTTAGGAGTATCTCTGGTGAAAATGTAATCAGGAAGAGAAAATATTAATTTCCCCACACGTTTACTGGGTTTTTTATGTGGTATATATACGTTAAATGCGGTTTTACTTTTCCCATATGTTTTAGCTTCTTTTATCCAAGGTTTGTACAAAAGGATATTTAAAAAAAATAGACTGAAATATGAAAAGTGGAAATAGATGACAAGCTTGTTTTCTTTATTTTTTAATGAAAATGATGTTGTGTTTTAGTTTATAACCAGCGTTGCCTTAGCTATTTTAAAGCAACACAACATTTTTAATAATCTTACATTTTTTTAAATAGATTTGGGGTGTTTGACTATCTAATTGTAGAATGTACCTTTTTCTTTGTGAAGAATGAGGATCATTTGGTTATTTAATAGAGCCATAAACAGGACGCTAGATTATCTATTGAGAGGAATGTTAATTGAGGACCTTTTACAATGTCATACCAAAGACAGAATAAATCAGCATTGTAATGATATTTGTAAATATGTATCTCTTTATAAATATTATGTATATGTATATATCTGTAGAAGCATATATACATATATTTACATGTTTTCTTCCAGTCAGGCTGTTTGAATATAAACAAAATATTCAATCTGAAATCGAAAAACACTAAAGGATCTTGACGTGCTGTATATGTTCTGTATTTAATTTTCTAATGAGCTGTTTTATTAGCAGTCCGTCTGCTTTCTGGCCTCCACATCAAAGTGCTTTTTCTTTTTTCATTTCATATTTTAGGAGTTTATGTTCAGAAATACATAGGTGGCCATTATTTTTTTTAATTTTTAAAATTTCTATTCATCTGATTTCTCTTTTCAGCCACTTCTAACCGAGCTGGTAGATGTTTTGTCTTACACACGTATCTATGCAGCCTGTAAGCAATCTTACACACCCAGATGATCAACTTTTATTTATGAGAATCAGATTTAGTCATTGTAGGTTTTGTAACTTATTTTCCTAAATTGCACTATCACTCATGACTTGTATTGCAAAGCCGACATTTGTAAAACCATTACAAATAAGCCTTATAGGAAAACATGGTGATGTCAGTACAGAATTTCTGTAAACTGATGAGCCTCCGATAAACGGACGCTCCAATGTGTAGGATTATTTTACTTTTTTTTTTTTTGTGTATTTTGATATTATTTCATGGTAAACTGCTCAATGGATCAATGTTATTCAGATTTTGATTTTTAAATCTGGTATTCTTTTCCAAGATCATTTTTTTTCTGCTTTAAATGTATTCATAATATGTTAGACCTTTGTAAATAGAAAATGTCCTTTTGCAAGTAATGTTGCTTGTTTGATAACATAATAAGAGCTGATTGTACAGGAAATGGTACTTTTATTTCCTGATGTGTATTGGAAAGTCTTCCCCAACTAAAGAATAGTACAGTGAAGGCTGGCTTGTAATATAAATGATGTAACTTAAGTTCGCAAGGTCTGTAGCTAACGCTAAAGAAGCTCACACTGTTCTGTTGCGGTTGCTATCTGAAATTTGGTTAGAACTCCTCATTGGGATGATAACCATACCTAGGGGTGCGGGGTGCCATAGGCATCTATTCCTCTACATTTGACTTATTTTTCTCTAATAAGCGATCTCCACTCACAATTATGATATTCCAAATGTATAAGATATGAGGTTTTCTTTTGTTCTTTGACAAGGTTACTATGAATTTACTTTAAAACCAGTTACATTGTGTTGTCATCTGTTTCTGGGTTCTGTCAGCCCACTGAAAAGCTGCATCCGAGGAAAGGGGACAGTCTATGTCCTCAATCAGTAATGAATGTCTTGTGTTTAGACCTTAAATGCTATCCCTAATATGAAACCAATGCAAAGCAACTGTAATTATTGTTTTTCAATACCAGAACCATACTTTGAAGATTAGACTGTGTTAGAGCTACTTAATGATTTCTTGGGCCCTCAATATATGCCACACTAAACATGGTGCAGCTGGGATCTGGCTATGAGACTATATCATATTACTGCCAGTGTTTGCTGGCTTATGCAGGGAATCCTTTTTACATACTTCAACTGTATTGTTTTTTTTGTTTTTTTTTGGCGTTTACAATTTCAATAAAGGTATGAAAACATTTTGACTCCTGCATTTTCCTATACCTGCCTCAAGAAAATCCATGTTTTAAAGTGGGATGTTGAACTGTATAAGAATTAAACTGAGTTGTTACAAGATTCAAAATGTTTACCCAAGAATATGCAATTTCATGGGATTTACATTTTGGGAAGCAGCACAGAAAGGGTCATTATGTACAGTGAAGGGTAATGAAGGTCTATGATTTGATGTTTGCATTCACTACTCTTCATACGTTGGTAAAATTAGAACCTAGAGACAAAAGCTGGCCTCATTTCATCCTTTTCCATGTGCTTCCAAGTGTTTCTTATGTCTGGATCCTAGGTGGATAAAATAAAAGGAGAGATGCTAAAGCATAGTTTTATTGTATTTGCCCATCTTCCTTTGAGTATTTGTATCTAACAAACATGCTGAAACAGGTATGACAAGTAGAAAAAAGGAGACTACAAATCATTTTTACAAATCAAGCATTATTTTAAATTTATTGACCTGAAGAAATATTTTCTACATAGATGTCATTGGAGTAACAGATTAATGCACAGAAGTTCAGCCAGGCAAAAGTTCAGGATACATTTCATTCAGTGACAATGTCCACAAAGGTGATAAAACCTATCGGATCTAATACTTGTAAACCAACATATTAATTGACAGCGTGTATTACACTTCATGTATGGCCCTGCGACCTTCTTGGACACCCTGGTGCTGTCACAACTGTCTAATGCATTCAATAGTACGTTCTTCAGTATTCCACATTGTACAATGGTTGTACTGACATAGATAGGTCTGCCAGGTTCTCTAGAAGGTGGTATGGTTCTACCATTTAGCTATCTTGTATTAACCTTCTACAGGCTGTGACTGTTGCTTTGGTGTTTTTGGAGCATAGGGTCCCAGCAAGTTGTGTCAGTTTTTGTTACAAAGTACTGAATCAGTATATGTGTTTCCCCATACATATTTGTCATTGACCCATGAAAAATGCTAATTTGTCAGCCTGGAAAACTACCTTACCTTTACACCCTAACCAAGGATAGGGCTACACAGAAATTATTAACATGAGACTGAATTATTCCATGGCAGTAACCTCCATTGTCATTGTAGCACACTGAAATGAGATATTTACCCGCTCACATAGCCTTAGTTCTATGCTTTCTGCACAGTTGGAACACCTATTTGTGAGTACTGGAGCCTAAAAACAATTTCTTAATTGCAGTTAAAGCTTAACTCCATATTTAAGTGTGAAGGGGTTAGGAAACCTTTCAGACTTGTTTTAAAACAATTCCAATGTTTGCATTGTCCGTTTTATTCTGTGATTTGTCACTTTTATTCTGTGATTTATGTCCTGTTTATGATTACACAAAACACATTTCTGGTACAGAGTATGGTATTTATAATAAAAGTTACAATATAAATGACAAAAAAAATTGCAAAAAAATGGATCTTTTAATGTCATACCCATTGAAGTCTTTTATCCTTATGGGTAAGAATTAAATTTATTTACCTTAACAGGAACAAGAAAACAAACCTAACAGTGGTTACAATTTGTCACCACTGTTTTTTTAATTCTCCCTTTTCCTGTAAATATGTTTACTGTGAAAGCCCAATTGTCTGACATATTTTCAATAATTATATAGTTATATAAAAGTGTAATAACAAAATAACTGACTGCATGAAAAGGTTGTTTTTTTTATATTTGTATGGAATTCAGCTTACCTCAGCCTTAACCCTTAAAACCCCAAGGTCCACCATACTCCTATTGCCAATATTTACAAATCATAATTTGCCAGTACCAATGCTAATATTACTGTTGTGCCAAAACCATGCTCCTGTGCAATTCAGATCTCTATCTAGAGCACTCCACCCAGTGATCATTTCACAACTAGTGTTACGGAAGATAAAATATACAATGATAATGTGTTCTGTTTAAAAGACCTGAAAATCACTATTTTATAAATAGGAAGATTGAGGTATTTACAAATCAAAGGTAATTTTGTATTTATTTTTTGAATTCTGTAAAAATTTTACAGGTATTTAAGTAGTTTTATTATTAATGGTTAAAAAAATTCTAAATAATGAATAATTAGGACATTTAGGACACAAAATTTCACTTGTAAGGTTGCTAGCTGCACATCAAAGGAAATGGTTTAGTTTATTAGTCTATCCACTTATCTAATCCAAAATGTTATTGTTAGCCTGGTAAAAAGTTTGGAGGTTTTTTTTTTTTTATTACAGGAGCTGCGATGGTGAAGAAGTCTAGGGCGGGCATACCTAGTACAGCCAAGGTGCTTGAAAACCTTAACTAGTTTTTGTTTTAAATTAGTTATTTTATTACCAAACCATTAGATCATCGATGTTAGAAACCTGAGGAAATTTGGGGCTTGATGATAAAATTGCTAAAATAGGAGGAATGCTAATGATTTTATCAGTCCTCCTGCACAAATCTAATCAATACTAATCAGCAGTGCTGAAAAACCAACAGCTAAAAATCCACATTGAGCGCTACTGGACATATGAGGCTCCTATATGTCTGAAACTAATCAGCAAGAAAATGTTTTCAAAGTTTGCAAATTCCCTAAAGCTGAACTCGGGACAAACCACTAAATTACACAATATAGATATGGAAGCTTTTTACCTGCCAAAGGATTTGTATTTCTGTTAAATTTTGTTTTCAGATATACACATTCCTATCCGACACCAACAATCCAGCCTGTTATTGGACAGTAAAGAATCAGTCATCACCCTGTGTTCCTCTACTGCAAGATAGTTCTGTGCCAGCTCACACATTCTACATCCCAACCTGATTAGTCCTGCCCCTTCTTCTCCAGACATAGGGGTTCAAGGAGTGTGACACCACCAAATCAGACATTCGAGGTTGGGAATTCAGATTCCATGGGTGTAATATGCAGTGAAAATGCAGAACTGTATATACATTGTGTCTCTAGTTAAGGCTGGATGCAGAAAAGGAAAAACTATATCCCTTCATTATTCAGCTAGTGCAAAAAAAAAGGCCGTAGCACCACATATTCTATATTGAAAACATGCGTACATTCAAACAAATAACTTAAACCATATTAAGGCTATAAAAAGTAAAAGGACATTAAAAGATTAGTCAATGTGTACATTTCAATAAACTATTAACTGGAAATGAATGTAAACTTTTTCTGTAGTAGTACAATATTTTACACAGCAGCATTTCTTTTACTGTACACATTCTACATGTACCAGACAGTGTCATTTATTGAAGCTGCATTATCCTGCTCACTCACATACATAGAACTACTGCAGACAGTATTTATACACATAGTGATAGCAGGGCTTCTACTAGAAATATTTGTCAAAAATCAATTTTAGGTAAGCAGTATATATATGTGTATATAAAAAATCTTTAGCAATCAAACACCAGGGGTGCCCACAACGTCGATCGCGATCTACTGGTTCATCGCAAGGGCAACGCGAGTCGATCGTGGAGCCCTGCCTTACCCCTCTCTGCTGTTTACCCATAGAAATGCTGGGGATGTCTTTCGTCAGACAACACCAGAAGGCTTGTGTAACAGTGGGGAGTGGGGAGGGAGGCAGAGAGGGCAGTCTGAGATGAGCAGTGCTGGGCAGCCAAGTCAGTTCAGGCTCGGGGTCAGGGTACCGAGATACCTTTGTACAGATTAGCAGTTCTTATTCTTGTGCAGCACGTCATTCTCCCATGACAGGTGAACCTGAAGCTTTCCTGTCACTATAGTCTTGTAGTGCAATGTCTGTGCAATGTTCTGCCGTTCAATGTCTAATTAGCTTCAGTCACTTCTGTGTCATACTCGGTATATATATAAATAAATATATGTTTAGCATTTTTGTTGTTGGTAGATCATTTTGACTTTGTCGTTTTAAAAGTAGCTCGCAAGCCAAAAAAGTGTGGGCACCCCTGTCATACACTAATCATTTGGTAAAATAGCTGATTAATACCATTCAAAAATGTTGTACAAATGTTTTGGCAGGCCAGGAAGTCTGAATATTTTCAGGTCCAGCTTGTGGTTACTGGCTACTTCAGGTCCCCTCTCATGGCTTCGGTTGGAGATCTCGGACTTCTTCTAATTTGGATAAAATCCACTGTGGAAATAAATTATGATAAACATTATCTGATTGCATCTGAGCAGCACTGAACAGCAGCTAAAATAAAAAGCATTACATAAAAAGCATTTGTTTCTGTTTGGGCTTTTCTCCTTATTATTACCTGGTAGTCATAAAAGTAGCATACTTCCTATCTTAGGGTGACTACATTAACTACACTATACAGGTAGTCCCCGGGTTACATACAAGATAGGGACTGTAGGTTTGTTCTTAAGTTGAATTTGTTTGTAAGTCGGAACAGGTACATTATTTTATTAAATGCAGTTAGGACAGATGTTTGTCTCAACGTATTATTAAGCGGGGTGGTGTCAGTTATTGTATAAAATCCTCACTCTGATCTAATCACAAACAAAGCAGAAAAAAAACACAAAAACTT
The DNA here is from genome assembly GCF_032062135.1 of Pyxicephalus adspersus. NCBI lineage: Eukaryota > Metazoa > Chordata > Amphibia > Anura > Pyxicephalidae > Pyxicephalus > Pyxicephalus adspersus. Next base: position 30,752,751 of record NC_092860.1, read on the forward strand.
TATGGAGCCTAGACATTCATTAACTCCTGGAGCAAGCTGTGCTTTCATATGCAAAAAAGAAACAACTGCAGAGTTTGTCTTGGTCAATAAAGAGTTACAAGAGCTTGCAGAAGAGCTCAGTCTCAGCTGTGTTTAGAAAAAGATTTTTTCTGCAAGTCATGCAAACCGCCCCCTCCAAGCCTCCGTCCTGCACACCAGGGAGGAGGGAAGCCCCAATCGTATCTAGTAGTTGTCTGTATGTCGGATGTCCTTAACCCAGGGAATACTTGTATTTATAGAGGGAGTCATAGTTATCAAAATAAAGTCTGCATAGGTATTCACTTCCCTAAAGTCAGTACTTTGTACAGACACTTTTTTCTGCATTTTATCTGCAAATCTCTTGGGTTCTCTTTTAGCTTAGAAGATCCACTATGCCAACTGCTTTAAAATGCAGGGGTTGTGTTACTGATTGCCAATTGGATTGAGGTTTGGGCTTTGACCAGGCAATATACTGCACCCCAGTGCTGATTTAGCAGTTTGGGGTCATTGCCCTTCTGGGAGCTTAACCAGTCTGAAATCTATAGATCGAAACAGGTTTTCCCCAAGAAAAGTTAAATTTCAATCTCATCTGACTAGGAAATTTTCTCCTGTGTGTTCGAGGAGTCCGCCACATCTTAGTATAACCACAAAGCTCGTTGTCTTTGTGAAGCTTGCTTAGTGGTGTGGCAGAGTCAGGAGCCTTTCTGTACCGCTCTATTTATTGTATTTATATAGACATCATGTGACAATTTTATTGCACACAGGTTCACCTATCCAAGTAATTATGTGACTTCTGAAGTTAACTGGTTGGACCAGATCTGATTTAGGGGTTATGTAGCAAAGTTTTGCAATAGACTTAACAGCAATACTGTTATGTCCATATTGTTAAGTCTATTACATAAAATAAATAAAAATAAAAGGCTCTGTACCTTGCATTCTGTATAGGTATGAGAATTCAGGCTTCCCTCAGAAAGTATGAGCAATTGTATGAGCAATGAGTATGAGCAAATGAGCAATGTCACACGCTAGAAAGGTCCTCTGTTGTATTGTTATATTATGGACTTATACAGTACAAGGAAAGGTAGAGATGTGGATACCATTTCAGAAAAATAATCCCATGTATTGATTTAAAAAAGAAAAACATGTTTTTTTACTGTAAATGCATTCTCCATCACCCAGCATTACAACAGTGTAATACCATATAAAATACAATACAACAATTGTACAGTACAGAAATGTGTATGAACAGTCTCTATATAACACAAAAGTAAAAAAGTTGCCACCTCCTGGAGTCAGCCAAGCCAATAATCATTCATTTGATGTTGTATTTACCTTGGCATCTTCTGGAGTCTTAAAATTGATTATTTTTCCAAACTCCTTGGCATGAAAAACAGATTTCACTCGTTCCTGCAGAATAAACAATTTCAGCTGTAAGAAACACTCATCATTTTTATCCATGTTTCGCCTAAGGAATCTGCTATGTGGCTCTTGGTAATGCACGCGCATGTTCTGGCCACTTCTTAGAGGAAGTGAAATCTCAGTGTTTGCATTCATTTATGGAATTTTCATCCACTTTAAGCCTGTGATCTTCAAAGAACAGGTTGTACAGTAAACAGGCGCATTTGGAAGTTTTGCTGCACAATAGATCAAAATATCACAATGCTATCTCAGCCAATATTTAAAGTTAGAGCTACAAAGATAAACACTGTAATGATTGGGGATTACAACACATTTATGAATAAAAACTTCCTCTGAAGGACAATCTCAGGGAAATCAAAAATCCAACCATGTATGAACAGTATTCAAAGCAGCCTTGTTTAATCATTTTACACTGGAGGACCCCTTTAATGAATTTTCAGAGTTCATGGAATCTCTGTCTTGCAATAGTATAATAAAGGTAGAAATATGTGAACATATGAGTTCTCAGTATCCCTTTGGAATCCATAGTCAATGAAGAAATGCCTAAAGATGTGGCAGCGTTTTAATACAGAAAGGGACAGGCGTTGTCCCTTCTGCAATAAACAATCCTACTGCCTGATAGCACATTTTAGATGTCAAAATCAGTTAGTTGTCAGGATACCAGGCACATCACTGCTTCCCTATAGGTGCCAGAACTAAAGGAACTCCTGTGCACTGTGTGGGAATTACATCATGCCGGCCCAGGTGACCAAGATGGCCAAAAATAGCACAAAGGAATAAAGCCCTGATGGTACGGGAACAAGGGAGCATACCAGGATTTAGTGGTAGAGTTAAAGAAAGACCCCCATCACATTGGTGGACAGTGAAGAGTCCCCTTACATTGGTGGTCAAAAGGAAGATTGGCTTCCACATTCGATGGTCAGCTGTGAATCAAAAAGTCAGCAAATACAATTATTGGTGTCAGTGGTTACTAACATATGCGAGGAGTAGCTACACTGGTCTTATGCTGCTGGATCTGTGAAGTGGCGTTGGTGCCAGAATTATATATAAACCATTGGTTGGGAGAGCTTTCTGCCACTGCACACTACATAAGAACCACCAGTAACCTCTGGAGGAACTCTAGCTGAGAAATGCTAATCTAATGCATTACTGGTATTGTGCTGATGATAGGCCACAATAGTACTTAGCTTAAGTTGCCATTACATTTAAGCCAAAAGAAGAAAAACATTTACACATAGATTTACTTAAAGTCCTTTTATAGATTTCTTATAGTTTACTGACATGTACTAAGTGTTGTATGACCTTGACTACAAAAGTGCTCTTGTAAGACATACCGCACTGACACATCTTCACAACTATTTAAATTCTGTAAGGGAAATGCGTATCTAAAACTTATATAACATTTTAAATTATTATGATACTTTACAGCTTACATATTCCATAAATGGTTGAGATTTTTTAGCCTGATCAAGAAGTAATGTGCACATATTCATTTATCTATTTGCAGGATTTGTTATAATTCCTTTTTAATGGAAACAAGTAGAAGAACCTTCAGTAACAAAGATGATGTGAAATATTTGCAGTGATACACCACTAATGACCAAGCTATTTTTCATACCATAATTTTTTTTTTGGAATATATAAAAAAGGTGTACTTACCTTTGCTTCAATGCGCAGTCTTCTACCACTCACAATGATTGGCTCTTTGGTAAACTCATCAAAACTGTACTGCCACTCACAAGTAAGTTGTCCAAACGTTCCTTTGGTAACAAACAAAATCCCACTAGGTAATAAAACATCCAAAGGTTAAAAAGTTACGGAACACAACGATAAGAGTTCAAAACAGGATACCATGTTAAATATAAATGTGTGAAATAAACCCTTACCTAATAGCTGGGTATGTTATATGCTAGAGAATACTTTTTATTTTTTAAGCATGCCGTGATTATAAAATGTATATTCCTATTGTAACAGCAACATAATAAAAAATAGTGGCAGCACAACACATTCCCAAGGAGAATTCTCAATAAAACATACATGTAACTTTATGAGCGTCATTCAAATAGTTACTACAAAAAGCAACTGCAAACTGAAAAGAGAAGGAAAAGCTAAACCATAGGGAGTTATCACTTATACAAACATACAACTTTAAGACACAGTCACACATTAGTAAAATGACCATGGAAATGTCAACCATATCAGGACAATCTCTATGCCGTCTGTTACGATTTTTCAGTCCTCAGAAATGCCCTCTACAGAAGAGGAAATGCCCAGCTCTTTATCCACCATGCCCGATCCCCACAGATACCTCTTCACTGTTTGTCACAAAAGTCTCTCTCTAAAGTCCACTATCTACCAGGTTCAGCTAGGATTTATATCAGATTACGATACCAAAGACAACACTTGAAAACGTTGCTCTTTATCCATCATACCCTCTTGGAAACCATTGTGCCGTAGATGCAGAAAAGGCCTTTAGCAGAGATAAATGGCTCAGGCATGCTCCTCACAGGTAAGAGTAGGTCCTAATCTTCTGAATGCAGTTTTAACTGCGTTCTATCTTATTATTTTGCCAATTCTCAGGAGTTTCCATAAATACATCTTTTATTGAAATTCTAAATCATCAATGTACAATCTGTGTTGTCTGTCTCGAATTGTTATGCTATTACCTTTTTCATACAACACCTAAAAGATACCTGTCACATATACATAAAGAACTAACAGTGTTAAATTATGAAAACATACCATCAAATAGAATCAAAATTTGTAGGACCAGGAGCTTCATAATGTCTAAGGAATTTATTTCTAGAAACAGATATAAGAATTATATTCAAACTTACTTCTTCATGATCATAAGTAAATCTGTGTTATTGACCATTACATGGGCAAAATATTTACATTTGGCAAATCTTCCATTTTCAATTTTCTAGAAAAAAAGGAACATGAACATGTTCTGTTAATTAAAAATGAAAGTGTTTGTAATGGAAAAGCAGCAATACTTTAATACCCACTACCAAAAGACAAACTGAGTTTTCATTTTCTAACCAGGAGAGCAAAAACCATTTGGGAAGATACACAAATTCCAGGTAAAGTGGACCTAAAATCTAAAGCTTGGCCCTATGGTTGGTTTATTGAATATATGACAGATTCCCCTATTATTTTTATACTTTCTCATTACTTTTCCACTTTCTTCTCTCCCTTCACCCCTTTGGTTACTTTTATTTTCTGTCTTGTTCATTCTCTTGTTGTGATGCAGCATTGGAAGATATCTATATTGTTGAGGAAGGTTCCGAATTCTTTAGGCAGTTATTATAACAGAATGTTCTTGCTGCTAAACTTACTATATCTTCCATGCATTTAATCTATACCGTTTATTGTTTTTCTGAATCTGACATTTCTAAATTACTCAAAATGTTCAAAAAAATAAAACAGTTGGCTGTTAAAGAATAGCACAGTTTACTTTAGCATATAATGATGATTAGAAGCAGCAGAGCCCTTCCTAAACACACTTTGTTCTTCTAACATAAAGTGAGCCTCTCAGGAGTTTGACAAGCATATCTTGCCTACTTTGTTTTATGATATTTGGCTTTACTGATGGTGTGATCAGAGGATAAGGTCCAGAAACAGAAGAGCTGTTCCACAGAGACACTGCAATGGAAGAAAAAGTGGACCTGGACGAAAGCTATGCTATATCATTCACAACTAACTCACCCTGCGCTGATATATTTGGTCCCATGTGTATAGGCCGCTATAAGGAAGGATTGTAGTTTAAGCTAAATTACTTGTAAGTAAAGAAGCATTTTTATTTTAAAATCGATCCCTAAAAAGCAAAAAAAAAAAAAAAAAAAAAAACAGGCCTTGTCCTTTCTGTGACTGGATAGAGAAGGAGCAGCAAAGTGATGAACTTCTTTAGTACATGAGCACCGTGTACCATGAGAACAGTGTGTGTGACATGATAGTGCATGAATGGGCATCCCAAATATAAACTGTTTTAACTGTTACTATTTATAACTTGCACTTCTTTAACAAACCGTTGTTCAATAAATATATGGCATTGTAAATTTTGTGACAAGTGTTTTACTAATTAAATTTAATAATGGAAAAAGTACAAGGACCCTTAGGGGGGATATGATCTGCCAAGAGTTTAAACTTTGGCTAACCCAAACTTTACAACAAATCCCAGTGAAATCTATATTGAGAGTTCCGCTGTTTTGCAAGCTTTTGAAAAAAAAAAAAAATGACGCGTGGAGCATATTAACAAAGTTTTCAAAAATGACATAAAACAAGTAGAGTTCTTTTTTTAATATTAATTTTAATGTGTATTAATAGGTTTCACTTATGTAATGGATTACAAGGCCCACAAACCTTTGGAGTATAGTGGGAATAAACCTGCTGCAAACATTAGAAATTTTTCATCTGGATTGAGGCTGTAGTAACATTTTGTGGCACTTTTCACAATGCCAGACCAATAGAAGAAGCTGAGGAGCAACTTAGAATTTACTTTGCTATAAACATTGGAACATTTGCAGCACATATTCAGCTGTGTAAAAATTATTTGGCAGCTTTACAGCACTGGAGCACTAGAATAGGCTGCAAACTCCGAACCAGAAGTGGGATTTATCCTGCTGTTAAACTTTGGCTTCAACCCAGCAGTGGAAAAATTGAGTAGCACATTTACAGTGGTGAAGCACCAAAATTGTTCAGAAGAGCAGGCGGGTATAATTTATTTTCAGGTGAACATACACATTTAGTCTATAATATCTGCTCCAAGGGGGTTTGAACCAATTGTTATTACATAATAGGTTCAAGAGAGATGGCTCACACTGTTGGGACCGCTGGATTCACAAAACCTCCTACTGAAATCAGTATTAGACAAGCCAGAAACTTTAGTACATACTATCCAAGCTCTGGACAGTGATTCCGCCAATACAGCCAGGAGTATATGGCTTCCTTACCTCTAAATGTGTACAAATCACCCTTGAACTCAATTCAATTTTCAATCAGTGAATCATGCTATTACCTGAAAGATTTGCTTTCAGCAAGGCCAGTTTCCTATAGCATAAAAAACTTTAGTGGCAGCTCCTGACACAATTACTCCTTCCTTCAGGTATCAAAGAATTGAAGACACATTTGTCATTGGAGGGGATTCTTCCACCATTAGGAAATGTTGCAAAAAGGTTCTTATAAAGCACCTCCCTACAGTTCCACATACTGGTACAGTGGAAGAATAGTATTTTGCCCTTGCATTGAAAATTTAAAAGGGTGAACACCCTCCCTTGCATTGATGAGTCAAATACTGCCCTGACTTTTAGGCATAAAAAGCCCATTTGCCACATACTGATTGCAGCAGAGGACACTGAGCCAAGGGGGACAATGTTGTCCTCAATAACCTAACACCTGAGATTTGACACTCTGAAAGCTCGTCCCATATTTTCCTCACTGCCAAAACATACTCTCCTCTTAATATTTCCTTTCACCTTCCTGCTGCCTCTGCCTAACAATTAAAAACAGCAGCAAGTTCCTCCAGGTACCTGGCCTTCTGTGTCCACTTCATGACACCACAGTGTGTACCAGGTAAAAGGGTGAACGGGAGGGTAGAAAGTTGTCACAAACTACCTTGCCTGGCTAAAGATGGTGTGCGGCATACCACCTCTTGGCTTATCAGTATTCCTGGCTAAGTATAGCTCCTGACCACCAAGTATAAAAGATGCTTATACAGAATAACCATGCTTAGTTTAGGATATTTCATATCACATCCTGTTTCTAAAGGGCTTGAAGGGAACTGCTAGTTAGAGGATGTCAGAAGATGAGGTTAATAAGGAGGAGGTACAGATAAGGTTTACTCATCAATCCACCACTATATGGTAAGATGTATTTGAAGTCATTTTTCAGTTTCATTCTGAAGTATTTCAGTTCATATATGTGTTAGGGGCAACAGCATATCAATGGGATTAAGGTCAGAATCCTGATCTGGTCAGTCTATAATATAGGATTCAAATGGTATGAGCCATTCTACTGGAAGTGTTCATCTGTTAGTTTCCAAATAAAGCTATAACACTTTGCCTTTAATTCATTTACATTATTGATTTTATTTTGCAGATTTAAAAGTGAATTCTCAATACATTGGATAGAAAAGCAACGCTTTTCTATTATGTGTTGCACCTATAATCTGTGCTTAGAATTCAGTAGTTGACTGAGAATTAAGACGTATGTTCCATTTGATGTCTATACACCTTGAGAAGATAGACATACAAATGGAGCTCCAAATTCCTGTAGCCTTTAGGAAAAACTATAATTACTTCAAGGCAGTAAGAGCATTAGGCATTTGACCAAGGTAGAGATAAAAAATGTTCACAAAAATGAAATGCTTCCAGGTAGCAACTGCATGTTGATTCTAAGCCTTTATTTAGCCCCAGGGGAAGAACAGAACAAGACGTTCTGGTAAAACAAGAACCATACAGGGCAATGGATGAAAAGTCAGATGGGGGGTCTAATGGATGAAACTAATGAAAATGACAGCAGGAACCTGCAGCAAATGTGTTCACCAAGTTGATATTTTAAATCTTTATGTAGGTTTTTGCTTTTCAGTAAAATAATTCAAACAATGCACAAAAGGAAACATTTCACTAACCAAGAAAAATATTAAAAAATGTCTAAATATTTTGTAGATCTAGCTATAAAACAAAAAAATAGAATTATACACATTTTTGGATTTTTCATGCAAAAGTTTAACATAAATGTATCCTCTTCACAAGTCTTTACATTGGTACTTTAAAGTAATTAGTGGTCTTACTACCAACATTTTGACTCAAGAGCTGGGAGAGGAAAGTTGAAGCTAGACTTACACAGAAAAAAAACAAGAAATATCTGCATTTACATTCTGTGGTCTATTTCAGGAGTCTCTCACTATTTGACATTTGATTTTAAAAAATGGACAAGTCCAGAGGAATGCTTTTTACCAGGACTACATAATTATCTTTTAAACCTAGGAACCTTTAAATCAGAGGTCAGCAAACTCTGGCCTTTAGGCCCAGCGGGTAGTTTGTTCCGGCCTAACGCCCCCTGGCGGATCCGGCCTAATCCCGGCCGGCAACCAGTGGCGGAGCTGGAACAAACTACCGGAGCCACATGCGGCTCTTGAGCCTCCGTGTGGTGGCTCCCTTCCCTATTTACCGCGGCCAGCATTAACACTTCTGCCGCCAGGGTAAATAGGTAACATTCCCTCTCCTCTGTATGCATTGCGGAGGAGAGGGATTTCCCTTCAGGCAGTGTTCCTTGTGGGGGACGGAGCCATTGGGGTGGGACTCGAGAGCGAGTACGGCCTAGTGTGCTCCTGCCTACCCCTGAAATAGCCTAGTGGCCAAAAAAGTTTGCTGACCTCTGATTTAAATAGTCAGAGTGGTAGCATTAAAGGTGGGGGCATTACATTTTTAAGCCAGATAGACAGTTGACTATATCCTCCTGTAAGGCCGATAACTTTCCGAAAAACACAAGCTGTGTGACTCTATTCTTAAATTTACCAAACAGAAACCAAGGTGATTTTAATGTGTGCATGAGTGTAGGTTTAGCTGGTGTTAGCTTGTTCCTGCAGAAGAAAACACCAAAGGAAATCCGACAGTGTATGATGCAAACATTGGGTCTGATTTATTAAAGCTGGATTTTGTAAAAGTCATTTGGTATTTGTTAGCACATGTTTTCAATCTTGGACCAGATCCATTCCTGGATCACCAAGGTTCACTGATGAAAGTGTATCTTTTCCAGTCTTGGAGAGCTTTAATAAATCTGGTCATTTATGTATATATATTATGAGTGAGAAGTGCCAGTCATACATAGCAGAGAAAAGGTGCAGCAAGATATAGGTGGCTTTTAACAGTGCCAACCTCTGAAATTGGATAAAAGAATGTAGAGAGCAGTGCCATACTATATAAAAGTCCACAATTTAAAGTCCAACAACGAAACTATAGCTAATACATTTTGGAAGTCCAGCAAATTCCCCTTTCATCGGGGCTTGTATATACCTTGGTAGTAATACTGAAATGACTCAGTGCTGACAAAAATGGTCTCAGTGTGGCAGTTTACCACATAAAATGCCCAAAACAGGTGACGCACCAGTGAAGCAGCAATGTCCTGAAATTTCTGGTCACCTTCAGGACTCAACTTGGGCAGCTATCAGTGGGTCCCAGTTAAAACAAAGGCGTTGGGCATTTATACTTTATGATTAATTGAGTATGCATAAGCTGTTAGCCAAGTGGGTGCTGAAATGTTTAAATGCTTATTAAAATATTTGGACCCAAGTAAATTTTGTATTTCAATTGATCAAGTGATACATTTTTGGAACAACTTCACACTGTTGATAAAGCATATAATGATATGCTAACTATGATCTTGAAGCCAAGCCAAAGAAATTAAAAAACAAAAGCATGAAAGCTCATGCCCTCGTTTTTTGACGATAACACTATCTTAGGAAAGCCTATAATACTGTTTTAACTTGCTGAGCCAATAAAACAAGGCATTAAAAAGTTGTAGTCTTTTTGTAGGACAATGTACCTGTTTAAGGGGGATTCTTTAGACAGGGATGTTATTAATGTACAGGCTGGATTTCTTTACAGTATTAGAATATTTAAAGTACATACAGTAATATTAAGACAGGACATGCTCTTTAACCTTTTTTCCGATAAATGAGCATTTTACAGAAAGCCTTAAGGTGTTAGATGGGGGATGCCTTAAACCTTGTTTAGCAGGTTGTTACTAACCAGTTTAAACTGGACTTAAAAAAAAACAAATTTTGTGTAATATATAGTTTCAATTGTATCACTCTTCAAAAAATGCACATAAATAATTAACAAGGTGTGTCCTAGAGCAAGGGAAGATATTTTAAAACACGATAATATACTAAAGTGATGGTCTTTTTACAAATACTAGCAGCGTAAGCAAAGAATGGTAATTGTTTTAAAATGTCCTTGAAAGCTAAGAAAAATATTTTGAGTGAGCTGTACACTAAAAATGTTGTGAGTGTACCTAAATACCTATAAGATATATATACCTATAAGATAAAAGATATAAGAGATAGGAGATATATATAACACAAGTTTGTGAATATCTAGCCTAAATTAAATATGGAACACAACTATTAGTTAACTACTTAAGACAAGCCTCCTTGGCTATCATAAAGCAGTAACAAATGCAAATAAATGAACTGAAACTTATGTCAAATAACCTATAGTTAAACACAATAAAAATGCCCTGTTTTATATAATGTGTTTATTTTTTAATACATTGAAACAAAAGATTAACATAAATGCATAAGCATGCATTAAAAGTGAAAATAAACAATAAATGGATAATGAAATGCTTACTGAACAGAAACATACTATGCAGTTTTAAAAATTCAGAGGATAAAAAAGAAAAGAAATGTTTTAGCATTGTATACACACATACTAAGTGTAATATTCACTCAAAGTATTATAAAATATGTACAAAAACATTCATCCCTCAATAGGTCTATGGTTTTATTGTTTAGATCAGCCATCTGGATGACTAGACACAGACTCCTGATCTAGTTGTTTTAGATGATCTAATTTTTCTAAGCTCTCTTAGTAAAATGGTGATGAGATGGAGAAGAAAACTTGCATCAAGGAGTTTTTAATATAATGCTGCTTTGGGATCAAGGCAACTGAAATTCCTACATTACAAAATTCATCAGGAGTAAGGCAATTAGTCATTGTTCTACAGAACTGGAAAACCATGGAGTAACTCTGAAGCACCACATAAGCCATTTATCAATCCATTACTTCATGCCATTCAAAACACACAGTTATTGAGGGAAAGAAAAGCTAAACCAGTAGAACCTCCCTTACATGAAAAAAAGCGTTTGGGTTTCTTAAGGTCCTCCTCTGTGTTAACTTTCAGATGTACTATTTATTGTGCACATTGGGCACGTTGTAGATTACTTGCCCAGTATAATCATCCAATCAAATTCTGTAAATACTTATGAAAAAAATGTTCATTTTGAGGTGTTGCTTGTTATACCTTAAACCATACAACTTCATTTAGACTCAAAATCCCCAGAGAAAAGTAAAATAACATACTATATAATAGTAATAAAATATGTATTAGTCCTTTTAAGTGTTTACATTTTGAAAGACCATGATAAAAATATATTAGGCAGCATAATACAATAATAAATTATTGTACAGAATCCTTTTCCTTTAGTACTAATCCAATATTGTTTTTTTTTATCATTTTATGCCTTTTTTTCCAAGGTATACTATATGTCTTATAGTATACTTTATGCCAAAATTGATATTTTGCCTCTAGACACCGGAATGAGTTTTGTATAGCTCAGTTCTTATCACCTGTAGCATTTGGCTTCCTGCACCTTCTCTCATCCTATATGGCCTTATGACCCCATCTTCATGTAAGAACCTGGGAGGACGTAGGCTCTCCACCTCATCAGAAGTGTCTGTAGCTCTGTGAAGAAAAGAAACAATCAATAACATTGCTCTGCATCTACTGATATAAAAGGTTGTCTTCTCTTGTACTTTACACCAAAACAGGATTTAACAAAAGAACACTGACTAAACCTTTTTTTCCTGTCTTTACATTCAGCCTACACTAAAGCAGGACAATTTACCTTTAAACATAAACATAAACAAGAGTAGAATTTTTTTCTGTTTATTGTATGAAACTCGTCTGATTGTGGCTTTATGCCTTTGTTAAAAAAAGAAGCCACAAATATTTTTACAGCATTGGTGCATTTTATGCAAAATATATCACACATGTGCAAAGATTTACCTCTTGATGCCCTGAAATGTGCTGCTGGCCATATCAATAATGCCACCTGTTGGCCTGGTTATAGCTCCTACTAATCCTTTGCCAACACCCTTGAAAAATCCTGCTGCTCCTTCCTTCTGGGCACCTAGGAAATGTAACATGTTAAATGTAAGAACCTTCCCACACAAAACCATGCAGCATAATTTCTGCAGCAGACTTATTAATTGACTGTACCTTTAATTGGCTTTGTTACAATCCCGGTTATACCACTGACAAAGCCCTAAAGAAAAGAAAAAACAATGGCTCACATTGAAAGGTGTGTTGATGACCAATACCATTTACATATGCCAGCAACTAAACATTTCTGAACAACGGAGCAGAAGTGAACAGAGTGATGGTTTGGAGGGTATTGCATTAAAATTGGATAACCAGTAACTCATGTAAATACTGATAATAAATCTTCTCACCACCATCAAAATTGATATCATTCTGAACTGCAATCCAGGTATAATTATGACACTAATACTGGATGCACACATATAAAGTAAATGTAATGGATAAATACATTGATCACAGAGATTGAGAGAATAAAAAGTATAAAAAAACTTTAGTCAAAAAGTTTTTTTTTAGCTCACCTCATAAAATGGAATTTGTTTTCAATGTCATCTGTAGGAGTAAAATCCTAAATTCACTACTGTTAGAATAGATGGCAGCCTAAAGAGCAATTAACCTGAACACATAATGCTATAGTTGGTCCACTCCAAGATGATTTTTGATTGTTGCTTTGGGACACTTAAATAACACGTTTAAAAAAGAACTCTTCCTAATTAAGGCCAAAAATGTATTGCCTTATTCAAAATAGACTGCACAATTACAAAGAACTACCAATGTCCAGCAAAAGCTTAAAAACTAAATGCATCACTTTTCCTAACAGTGAACCAACTTAGTTCAGTACACTGTATACTCTATGTAGGTACACTGCATGATGTTTCTAAAAGTGCAATATGCATGCAATATAAAATCTCATTAGTCATCAATCAGCATTAAGAGTTAAAATTATAAATCAGTGTCAGAAACAAGTACGTTTTTACATTTGACAGATTTCCACAAATCTGCACAAAATTAACTACCCAAATCTTCCGAAGGAGAAACCAAATATTCTAAGGATTAAGAGAGGAATATTAAGTTAGAAAAAAGCAGTAATAGCACAGCCGTTAGGAGCAATGCCTGAAGCAACTACTATAAAGCTGTCCCTAGGTATGTGCCCCTAGTGCCAGGGTCTAGCAGCATTCCAGGCATTTACCAATTTTCTTTTACACCCTCAATAACACAATCTTATTAGGCTGCTAATAAAGTATAGAAGGAGAATTATGTTAAGACACCTTGACTGGTGTCAGCAATACAATCCATGTGAGCTCTTTCCGTGGTCTGAAGTTTTAAATGTTAAATGACAGATTTTATTATAATAAATCTATGTGATGAGTGAATAGGGATTTCCAATGGTAATGCTGTCTTTGTTTTTTTTTATTATTACTTACATCCCAAAAAAAATTTAAAAAAAATTTCTTACAGATACAAGGCCTTTGCCTCCTCGGGTAAGACCTTCCCTGATACCACTTGGCTGTTTGTTCATGGCTTCTCTTCTTTTCTGCTGGTATTCTTCATCCATAGTAATGGCTGCAACACCCTTGGCCATAGCACTTGTGATTCGGGATGCTGCTCCAGCTAAGCCGCCTATTACAACAAACATAACTTATGATTAAATCCAGAAACATAAACTAAGGGGCATTGTGAACCGTTACAATACAGAAGGTAGTTGTAAAAAGTGAGAATACAGTTATCCACATTGATAAAACTGAAATGTCTTTACAAAACACATCTTTTGTTGGTCTAGTTTAAAAAGGATATATACATGACACTTATAAAATCAATAGTTATATGATGGTACAATCTAAAAATCAGCAATATATATAAGTATTACGAAATGATGACCATGATCCAGTTATCTTACAATTAGAACTGTAGTTACTAATATTGCTCTGCAATTATATTTGCAGAATATTACATATTCATGAGCACAACACATTTACCTATGGTCACTCAGGTCAACAATCTGGTGGCTAACAAACTCCATCACCACTTGATAAAGAGGGTTTTAATGTTTGGTAATGGCTTTACTATATACTCATGTGACATGAGTATAAAGTACACTTGGCTTATGTTTGGGAAAAGAAAAGTATGTAAAATATAAATTAATAAAAATAACTTGCCCTTAATTGGTCAACTTACCAACTGCTCCACCAACAAGTGCCTTCACTCCTAGTGCCATTCCTTCAACAAATTCTTCAGGACCTTGAATAGCTCCCTATAGTAAATTAATAAAATAACATCACAAAAAAAGAACTATAAGAGAAATGTTTCTTGTTTATTATTATATGCATCTAAAGGGACATGACCCACCATATGTAATGTGTTGGAAACTGGGACAATGATTTTCAAACAATAACCAAACAGGGATAGTATTAGAAAAAATTCTACAGGAATAATGTAGGTATTTTTTAACCCACACTTAGCTAGTAACTGCTATAGGTAGGGAAAACACTTTTATTCTGTTATAAACATGATTGAACTGCTAACGCTAGGGCAACGTTATGGTCTTGGTGCCATTGCATTCTGGTGCACCGCTCCCTATAAAGGAAAGCATGGAGAAATCTATACTGCCAAAAAACCTACACAGGCTTATCTTCTGCATTGGGATTCTCTGTGCTGAAATTACACAATAAATAAGAACTCAATACATATATCACTCTTACTAAATCCTAGTGCTCAGAACATAAATACCAGCAACCTAGGGCAAAATAACTATAAAACATTAGTTTGATTATACTATTGTATTTTTTATTATTATATTAAAGATATTTCTATATCAATATGAAATATTAAACGATTACAAAGCTTTCATTACACCAACAAATTTATTACCTGGTAAGGCTCATAGAAGAAAGCTTCAACTCCCTCAGATAGATCTCGAAACAAACCGAATGGGTTCCCCAGCACATCAAGGCCGAGAACAAGAACGTACATTTGTTTAATGGCCTAAAAAAAGGCAGAATTTCAAAATGTGGAACCAAACAGTCCAACTACCAGCATGAGAGGAGAGGAGAGGAGAGGAGAAACACACATACTTGCAACGACCCCCATTATGGGGAGTTTGCAAACCAGCACACCACAAAACAAACAGTAGAAGTAAGTTACTGTGAAATCTTAATTTAAATTAAGTAAAATTGTCCTTATCCTAAATTATTTGTTGACAAATTGTCTTGTTTGGCAGTATTATAAATTTTGATACTATAGGGCATTTTTCTATCAATCAATAGGTAATGCAAGTTTGTTCCAAGGTATGTGTATGTTAAAATTTACTCACCTGTCGTGAATAATGCCTTATAACTTCCCACTGCAGCTCTTGTGTCGTGTAAATTTGGTTCTGAATCTCAAAAAACGCCAGTCTAAAATGGAAAAAACAAAAATGTCAATAACTTGGGAGACATATTACTATATAGGTGTCAAGCTAAAGAGCACATACTTGAACACAACGTCCTGCACATCAGTCAGTGTAGCACCGATACTCTTTAGAAGAAGATTTAAAGTTTGCACCGGTATAAGTTCTTTGTCCCGAATCTCTTTGTTTCCGTCATCTCCACCAGTACTAAGGGAGAAGCTTAAATGCAACTAATAAAAATGAAAAAATAAGCAGATCAGAATATATATGTATATTTAACATTTAGGCACAAAGTAACACGTCAATCCTACATCTTACCTTTATTGGAGATATATGAAAATTCTCATACAAGCTGAGTTGGGAGATATTAATTGAAGACACTGTGCTTAATTCAGCTTGGAGAGACTCCACGTCTTTCTTGAAGAGTACAACCTATTGAAACATAGTTGACAATCAGTCTTATGTCTAATGTCAAACTGTAATCCTGCTGTTTACATTAAAGAATATTTAGCAGTATAATATGCAAAAGCTGTAAATTGACTCTGCCCAGGGTCTACTTTCTAACTGAAGATCTCATTATCTGCTTCTTCTGAAGGACCCAGCACATAATCTTATCAAGATATTGTTACCTTTCAAATGGCCACCAGAGACCACAGAAAGCAGTTAATTTCAGTATTTTTGACACTGAGGTGACTCAGATAAATCACTTGTATAATTACAGTGCCCTGTTTTCACAATATAAGATAAGAAAGTTAAAGGGGGTAAAAACAGAAATATTTCTTGCATGCAGTATGTTGTCCTAGAATTCTTGTAAACCCCCACCTCACCCCATTTCTTTATTTAATACCTTTATTGAAATTTAATTTATAGTGTTTAAGAAAGTCAGAATTTTGGACTGGTATGCTGGCTTTTTTCTTTTCTCTTTCACAGTGAAATCGGACTGGAGATGCTGGGGAGAAGCTGAAAGGGGAGGCGGATGTGTTGAGTGAGCCACAGCTGATCATCTGATTGGTTTCTGATACTTTGGGGGGTAAATAAACATCCAATCAATACATCTGCCAGCCTTTACATGGAGCTGTTAGTTTGGACCTGTGGAAGTTTTACCTAATACATCAAGCTGCAAGCCTGTCGCCAGGTCACGGTTTATATATATTGTGGGTATTGTTGACCACTTGGTGGGTGTACAGTGTTTAAAACGATTTAAGATGGTCTGGTTTGTTCTGTTTGGCTTTGATTTTGAGCCTGCTTGTTTGATATTGTTGCCCACTTTGTGGGTGGACAGTGTTTTACAAAATTTAAGATGGTCAATTTTATTTGATTTATGGTGCTTGAGTCTGGAATGACTAAGACTGTTGATTATACGATGCTTATTGTTTATGAGTTAATAAAGATCAATTTAAATTTTATTTAAACCCCAAAAAAGGTCCCAGGCCAAACCAAAACGTTTCCACATTCACCTGTCTGATGTTTTATTATTAAATGTGTATATTATACATTTTGGGGTGAAGTGATAGTGGGCATGTAAAAATCCCATGCTACAAGACAAAGTTAGGGTTGAACAGTTTTCAGTAGTAGATTAGGTAAGAGAAGATATTTGTTTGGGTTTCAATGAACAATAGGATCAGGTCAATGTATTAAAACTGATTTTCCTGTTTGTAAAACAAGCTGAAGAGTTACATCTCCCGGTAAATTCTTATATTTTAGGAGATTCTATCAGTGAAATCTTTTTATGTGAGTTTCTGGGCCTGCATGATCACTGTGACTATCATAATTGGGTGCAACATTTCCCGATGAATTTGAAGAGCAACACAAAATAAGAAAAAAAATGTAAAATTCTTCAGATACAAACACAAATACAAGAAAACATTTTTCAGTTTAACACAAATTTTAAAATAAAAATTAAAGAGAAAATAGCACACATGGAGTATTGCAGCCTTACCTCTTGGTCCTTGGACACAACTTCACTCTGAGTAAAGAGCTCCATTAAGGCATACAAAAATCCCAGATCTATTCGGAGATCCATTTCCTGAATTAGAACCCTGAAGTACCTGTCAGATAAGCATACTAGTTTGTAGTACATGCATTTCAGCATTTTTCATGTATCAGAATAATAAAGCTAGACAAAAAATGAAGATAATAATTACAACTCAATGAATTTTAGCATTACCAAATGAGGAAATACAGTACTACATTTTACGTTTAGTTTGATTATATCATATCTATATAGATATTTATGCATTTAGAGGAAAAGTCAAATAGGTTTAAACACTGGGGTGACAGATACCTCACAGCCTACATTAAAGACATGAAAGAGTACAAAGGCTAATTCACTTGTTTGCATTACAAAGCTTAGATTAGAGTTTTGAATGCAGTATAATTTTTACCACTAATTACAAAAATATAATTAAAATGGATATGTTATAATAATAAAACTATTTAGGATCACTGGCTATAGGCAATTTATATTAAACAAAAGATAAAATGTCCTAAATGTAAATTTAAAAAAGCTTTGAAATGTTGTGACTTACTTTACACGTGATATTTCAGAATGTCCAGCTGTTCTCATCACAATGCTCACATCAGTGAAGGGTTTTGGCTCTAAAAAAAAAATAATAATTTGGTAATATAAAAAAATAAAAGCCATTGGAATCACAATATACTACTAGAAATTAATTTAGGTTTTTTCCATTATAATATCTGTTCTAAAATACAATTATTCCTAATTTTCTTGAGTTAATTAAAACTAATGTAACTGAAAGTACAAACCTGAGTCCAAGGTCACTGACTTGGGTGGTTTTACTGGGTAAAATATAAAAGGAAATATGGCTCCAGGAATTTGATTTTGTATCTGCCAGAAAAACATCAAACAGTAACATTATGAATAATAACCTCATATGGGACACATAGGAAAAAACAAGATTTCTATTTAATCATTAAAATTGGAATAACTATCACCTAAAGAAATTTTGGCTCATATTTATATAAAGAAAAAATGAATAGATATTTTACATAAATATTGTATTTTAGCTATACAACTATATACTGTAAGCAATTTCTGGATGAGCAGTTACTGCTATCCAATAAACATTGCAATTCTGCTGAAGACAGAAAATTTATTTAGTTTATCTTAACAATATATGGCCTTTCCATATGAGGCCAGGTTGATGCAAATGTTAAATGTTCAAGTTAATGTTTAATGATTATTAAGCTAATAAAGTCTAATTAAATGTTTTTTATGTGAATACCGAGGATCTGCTTATTGCTTTGCAATGCTACCCAGTGGTTAGCTTTACTACATGCAATGCAAATCTATGCATCAGCCATCTTTACTGGTGGCCAATCTACATATTATTACATTTACCACAACAGCATTGCAATAGTACATCATACTTTGTGAACACATACAAAACGTCATTTATCTGCTTTCTGTCTAATCTACTGCAGCTAGATTTCAGAGATCTTTTCAAAACATGTTGAGTATGTGGATTTACTTATTAAGGCCTTTGCTGTAAAACCTCTGTCTGCCTGAATAATTGCCAGATTGAAACGTTCAGTACTAATGAAAAATTCCCAGACCTAATTTTTTTATGTAATAAACCTTTCAAGACAGTTTGTTCTAGTGCCTTGACATCAGCAAAGTTAATTATAAATATAAGTTGTTGGTTGTGAACAGAGGTTTATACTCTCGCTGACAACAGGTCTGAATGCAGAGATTTTTGTCTCTTCACTTGAGTAATATATCTGCAAAGATCCTCTGTGGCAACCGTGGCTGATATAACTGTTTTGCAATGCTTTTCTACCATTCCCATGAAATCTAAACCACTGGTCGCCAACTTTATAGACCTAATGGACCACTAATTTCACGGTCTCTGGACCGCGCATGTGTGGGGAGATATGTGTCATTGAAAGGGGGAAGACACTTCCCCCAAGGTGACGTCATGATGTCAGAACTCGCGCACTCTCCCATCGCAGGCTCAGACCTGGGCAGGTTCTGACATCAAGAGACATAACCCGCCCACCGTCCAAGCCGTACGGGGAACATGGTTTTGGCGATTGCTGATCTGAACCTTTTTTCCCCATGAGGGAAGGATGTAATGTATAAGAACTGAATTCTTCAGACAGACTAAGAATTCTAGTTATAAACGTCCCTAATGTTTTTAAAAAGTCTTTGTTGTCAAATCAACCAACTTGTTACTTAAAAAGCATTTAATGGAGCAGGTCTCCTGTACATACTTGTATTCTGTAGAGCTGTAGTCTGATTGAAGTCTGGTGAGCAGAGGCAGAGTATTCTATCTTTAAAGCTGGCAAGAAGCTTCTTCTCACTGGTGCTTGTGATGGCTGTACAAATTTCATGCCAGTAAAAGTAGGCGTTAGGCATACCTACAAAAAAAAGGGGGGTTTCAAAAGTAAATACAGAGGTAAAAATGGAGCTTTTGCTCATGACAATCAACTCCATTTCATAAAAATTTTTTTTCTTGGCAAATCATAAAAGCATATGTTTTAGCTCAACTGATCCACACCAAACTGTTTATGGGCCGGTGTCATGTCAGAACTGCTTCTCTTCCAGTAGGAGGTAAAGGAAATAAAAAAGCAGCTTAATTCAGATGGAGAAGTCAAAAGTAGGTAAATTGCATGTCAAATCCATCTGTAAATGAACTGATCTTAGAAACATTTCAAGCTGATCTCAAATGTGGAATCTCTGTGGAAGCAAGCTGCCTTTCCAAAAGACTAATAAAAGCAAATTCTGAAGACCTATTTTCACATTATCCATGGATGTTTACAAGAGAAGGATCGCCCTAACAACTAGTGTTGGACCTTCCCATTTATTGTGTGGAAGAGCTACTAATCTAATGAGCATTAAAGCGTCATATAAATGAGTTCCATGGGGTGAAGATTTAAGACTGAAAATCCTTTTACCATGCTATAATGCTGGAACCTATCCTAGTACTGCCATAATCCTCTTTCTTGCTTCTATGATTCTAATACAAAATAACACTAAAATACAAATAAAGACAACATATCTAATATTTTTTATTATATTCTGTGTATGAATATGCAGTTTTTGTTAACTTTTATTACCAAAAACATCCAATCTGCACTTGTATAATATTATCAAGTTGTTATCATTTAGAATAAAAAGGATACTTTACAAGAATTACCTGGGCATTGGGATCCAACTCCACAATTTTAACATCTGTGGGGCCAGACTCACTGTATTCCTTGTAGGCTACTTCCAACTTTTCTGTTTCCTTCACACTTAAGGGCCTCCATCTGGTTTTCTTCTTAGTCTCCCAAACCACATCTGAACTATATGACACAAGTGCCACAAGATATTATTTAACCGTGCTCTTTCAAAATGTTACAGTATACAAACGTAACATGTAAATTTCAGGAATAAAGTATTAAAAAATAGACTGAACTTCCTATCATAAATAAAGGGAAATATTTTGTAATTAAGACTACAGAGTACATTTATAGAGACGTTAATGGGACTATTCACCAAACATTCACTGTAGGAGTTTCAATATCATTACCATGCATTTATAAAGTGCCAACATATTATGTAAATCTTTTACTGTGTCTATACTCAGGGAACCTCACATTCTAATGCCTAATGGCAAATTTAGGGAAAGTTAACATGCCAGTATCTTTTTTTTTTTTTTTGGGGGGGGGGATGCGGAAGAAAATCTACACAAACACAGGGAGAACAAATAAAATCCTTGCAGATAGTGGCATGGGATTATAGAGCTGCAGGGCATGAATGCTAGCTACCAAGCAGACAACACTGCCCGTTTTTCTGCAATGAGCTTCACATTCATTGCTTTATAAATTTACATCATGCCTCTTTATTATTATTAGGAATGTGATGACAACATGGTAAAATAAACAGTTTACCTGGTGAGTCCAATATAGCACACTTCTTGTTTGGAATAGTTATTTACTAGAGAAATGCCAACATTTGACAATGATATTGTCACTTCTTGCTCTGCTAATTCTGCCTTTTCATTATCATATGTGACATTGAAAACATGCTCATCTTCTGTGAAAAGCACAATCCGCTGTAAACCTTCCAAGAATGACACCATGTAGATAATGCAGTTCTCCAGTCGGTGGTATTCAACTCTGTCCTAAACATAGAAAATAGCAATATTTATACTTTTCATATTTGAATTTGTCAGTTGTTGATATTGGCCTTTTGCACCAAGGCTGGTGGGAAAGAAAGGACTAGAACTAGTAGCCAAGTGTTGCCATGCAAATATGCTAACAGGAAAGAGCAATGACACCTCAGTGTGCTGCTTCTCAATCACTGTCCAATCCACAGGCTCATTGTATGTTTTAAACAAGATGTACTGGCACTACAGTGGAGGTCCAGCACCAGGATGTGCTTGATAAAGAATGGTTAGATACACACTTTACATATGCATTTCAACAATACATTTAAGCTGCAAGCTGCAGTGCAACCCTCCTCATAGTTGGTCAGAAAATTACTTGAGGGTTTCTGTCTACATTAGATGCAACATGAGTTAAAAATCTTAGAGATGAGACCTAGGGAGCGATTTGCAAGTTAAGAGATACATTACACTGAAGCAAGGCAAATTGAAGGTGATGGCTTGAAGGTGTAGTGACAACTGACAAATTCACTGTGGGTTAGGTAGAGGACATACTGCAAAAGATGGATGTTGTGCACAATTTAAACCCCATTTTAAAATAACAATATAACATA
The DNA here is from genome assembly GCF_032062135.1 of Pyxicephalus adspersus. NCBI lineage: Eukaryota > Metazoa > Chordata > Amphibia > Anura > Pyxicephalidae > Pyxicephalus > Pyxicephalus adspersus. Next base: position 30,775,181 of record NC_092860.1, read on the forward strand.
TTTTGGAGGTAAATCAGATATAATATATATATATCTGATATCATATATAAATATTAGTATGAACAACAATTATTACATTTCCTGCTAGTATGTATCTCATTAATAAAAATAAAAAATAAAACAAATATATCTATTTTGTAGAAAGTGTGCTGCACTGCAGCATAAACATTACTTCTGTCAACCTAAATGCAAACCAAAAAGGAAAAATGAGCAAATGTGAAATGTGCAAATTATTAACAGAAATAAAATAGAAAATTATAATGACCTCAGTCTGAATGACATTTCCTGTGCTTGTTCCACATTTCCAAGACAATTCCCTCTGACTAGTAGGGTCCTCCCAGGCATATAATGCGGCTTTTCCAGGTGCTAATGTGTCTGGTACTGCATTGATGGTGCTGGGAATAACACAATGGATAGTCAATATTTATTTGTGTTAAAGGAAGACAAACACTATAAGAAGCATGCAAACAACTATTAATACATAAATATTTGCATTACAAATAATTGTGCCAAACATGCAAAAAAGTCTAGAAGAAACTCTAGAAGAAACCAACAATTAATATTATCACTGTATTACCTTTGGTAAAATTCAATGGTCTCTGCCTTTGTATCGTTAATGATAAGAAATGGAGCTGACCCTGCAAAGTAGTCTGAAAAGGTGACAACAGTTGAATGGTCTTTTGGGGTGACATCTACTAGGATGCCTCCAAACTGTAATTAAAAGCAAAAAATACTAATCAGATATATTGGTATAACCTCCAACACTGCATAATCTTAGGTAATGGTGGGCAAATGTTTGATTCACTGGGGAAAAGCTCTTCATGCAAACCTAGAGCCCATTGCTAAGGTACACAATGGGAAACATCCCAGTTCTAGTTTTAGTTATTTTACAGCTGTTTACGTTTAACTTTCAGTCAATGGGAGTCAATTATTACTATACAAGATGAATAGCATTACCACTGACTGCCAATAGGAATAGGAATAGGATTTTAGAAACTGGCCAGGTGCTAATATACATGGCAGGTAGTCTTCAGCATCTGGTTCCTATCTACCTGACAATGGGAACACAGTCCCCAGTGAATGTTAGCAGCCACTTTTGTATTGACCAAAATTTGCAAATAACCAGTAGAAGAAAAAGTTACATGCAAAAATGTGCAAATAGGTGAACAGCGAACATGTAAAATTTACTGCAAACCAAACCAAATCCCTAATTCCCTAAGCAGCTAATATAGGCACCTAGCATATCTTACAAACTTGAGAAATCGGTGTAGTTAAAAGTTTTTGGGAATTTTACAGATTGCAAAATTAAAAAAATTAAAAACAACCTTGATTTATCATTCTGAACAAATATATTGTACTAATTTATTTTGGAGTAGGCTTTAGTGAACCAAACATCTAAGACTGCCTTTATCAGTCTGAAATACCCCATATTACTTAACTATAATGGTGTGGAATTCATTGATAGCTGTAAGAATGTCTTTTTGATTGTTTAATAGTACAGCATAATTTAATAGAATAGCATATTTTACCAATAATATGATTGTTTAATAGTAAAGCATTGGCATAAGTTTTATGTTAGCATAATGTATTATCTCCTTGATACATTTGTCCTTTTTACATAACACAAATGTATACTGAAGTGAATAAGCCCATGTGTGCTCAAATAGTGGATACTACTAAATACACAACAAATTAAAACATTGTAAAGCTCTATTGATACTACTGCTAGTATTGAATAATGTCAAACTGACAAAGCTAAACAAAAGAGATGACCTTATCATCAAGATGAAGCAGAGTGCAGTTGTCCTGTTTGTCGAAGTGTATTGCCTTTGGAGGAGCCTGGCAGCCTTCAACCTCAACGATCAGTTTATTTTTCACACAATCAGGCCAAAATGGTACACACTAAAAAAAAAAAAAAAAAAAAAAAATTATTTTCTTTCATCATTATTTATTACATGCATCCATGGCTACTTTATGCTAGGGAAACTATTTTCGCTGAGAAATAATCAGCTGACTGTTTCTCCAAAGCTGAAGTATTACTGACTGCAACTTTCATATACAGAAATTTATACCAGCGATTTCTCTATAGATAAGCAGGGACATTGCTATGCTCTGGCACCTAAAACATATGCCCCTCTACTTTTACTGACTTCCCGGGTCATGTAAAGGATAAAAAACATACTCATTTTGGCGAAAATTTAGTTTTGAGATTTTTGTGTATCTTGTACGAATGTTTTTACAAACCCCACATTATTCACTGTATTTTCCCCACGTAGTAATTTTTTTAGGTAGTAAATTAGAGCACCTGGCACCATTACCAAGTAGATGCTTTTGGCTATGCCAGCAATTCCTTTTTTCACAGTAATAATGGTTTGATTTTTAAATTTGTCATAATAAGTATAAGTACAATTAGGACTGTTGAACACCAATTTGTTTTTTGTCAGATATAAAAATGTTAAATCTCTAAAATTTAGTTCTGTGGGAGTACAGAGGGAAATAGGAAAGTGACCAATTTTTATTATGTTATTATTCAAGTTCGACTTCATTCCATTTAGGTGCCCAAAGGAGCTTCAGGAGATTGGGGAATTTAGCAACACCCATTGTAAATAGGTAAACAGATACAAAAAAGAATAAATATAGCAATGGACAAAAAGACAGTACCAAAAAACTTTAAAATTCCTAATTTGCTATATTCATTTGTAAAAATAAATAGAAGAATACTGACCTGTCCAGATGGAACTTTAATTACTCTCATTGTATTTTCTTCAGCCACATTCACATTATAAATGCTTCTATTTGTGATCATAAAAAATGGGGTAAATGTGACAATTCTAGTGAGCTTAAAGCTGCTGGCATAAATAGATACACCGACCTATAAAAACAATAAAAAAGGTTATCATGTAAAAATTCATCTGAAGATCATAAAAACAATATGCTAATTCTCTAAACAAGTTCATTAACTTACTTGGTAATCCAGATGTTTGCTCTTGCACTTGACAGCACCATGAGTGCCTATTGTATCTATAGAGAAGGGGTCTGACAAATCACTGTCTGTTATCATGAGCTGGACCTAAAAAACACCAAAATAATAAGTATGGGCCAACAACTAGCGCTGACAAACCAAACACAAGAAAAGTCTGTTAGTATTTTTCAAATAATACCAAAAGATTTGTACAGAAAAGCAATGTTGCCATACAGACCAATCATTATTTACCTTGATTGTACAATATCTGCTTGGACATTGTCCTAAATAAAACTTTATACAAAATATTGTAATTCGGACCAAATGTCAACATTTTTTTGGTAATTTAAGGTGATGGAATGCACATCAGCATAACTACCCATTTTACACTATATGCCTAATATATACTTATATATCATAATAAGTATAAAGTACGCATATAGTATAAAATAAAATATGAAGAAAATATGCTGTAATTCCATTGCTGCTAAATTACACAAATGTAAGTCCACCATAATATGCACTCATAACGTGTGTTATGTAGTTGATGTGTAAAGGTTGTTAATTCACAAAATTCAACTCTTCCTATTTTGTTAAATCATATTATTTTTTAAAGAAACAGTATAAAAACATGTTAGGCTTTACTTTACCCATACAGACAGTAATTTAACAACCAGAAAAATAAGATAAACTTAAAAAGCAATTCAAGCTTTGCAAAGTGTTATCTGCACTGTGATAAAACACCATTTTAAAATAAGGAGTGGTTCAACTTTTTTGGTTATATGTGATACCTTATTATTTTTGTTGAAATTCTTAGGCTTGTATGAAAAGAGAAGAGGCTTCTTGTGGTCAGCAGGATGTTTTCGGTGGATGTCATCAGCTTTGTATTGTAGCATCCTTCCAGTCTTATTGACCATCCAATATGGACTGTGAATTGCAAGGATGGTTTGCCCTGTGGTGTAAGTGACATGGATAGCAATGTCCAGTTCCATCTTGTCAAGATCTGACACACAGCGCAATGTGGCAAAATGAATCTCTGGCTGATTGCTTTTGATTGCATACATGGCTTCCCAGTTCATATCTTGGTAATTTAATAAACGTAACTTCAATTTAGTCTGGTCTATTACAGCAGTGTGTATTTGGACCAAACAACCATCTTCAATTGGAATATGTCCATCTTCCTTGCCCTAAAAAAATCAAATAACAAAATGATATTGATTTACTACAATATTATTTTTGTTACAGAAAAGATTAAAAATGCAATAATATTAATGCCTACATCTTCCTTGGGGGCTAGAAGTTCAGGTCACAGTTTGTGATATAAAAGAGCACTAAGTGGGGCTAGCACATATGAGAGAATCTGTGTTATGAGCTACATTAGGCTTATAGTTACCTTAGCATTTTAGTATATGAAGTAGGACATAGCTACCAAGTAAACCAACAACTACAAGGGGCACAAAATATACTGTAGCATATCATATGCTTCTAGGGAGGGTATGTAACCAGAGCATATTATAAATGATAAGCAGATCATTTGAGCTAATTCTACCATTGATAAAAATTGATTCATTTTGTGAGTTTTCAGGCTGGCAAATAAACCAGACAGAATGCTCACAATATTACCGAAAGTTGTTTGTTATTATAGCTGCTCTTTAGGAGGTGGCATGCACACTTCCATGTCTGTTACATTAAACTACCATTTGTAAATCAGTGTAATTAAAATGAAGCCACATACCTCCAGTGAATATGTCATTTGGTAAGGAAGCATGTTGCGAAGGATAACACTGGGCCACAGATGAACAACATATGGCAGGTCCCACTTCTCATCAGTGCAAACTGAGGATATCAGGACATCCATCACCGGCACAATGTTCACAACAAGGGATTCCATGTTATTTTTACGAGACTGACATTTTGCTGCAAGTAATGAGCCTTGTTTTTTCAGGAAATCTTCAAAGTCAATCTCCTCACATTTTTCATATTCACCTGATACTGGCTTTAAGCATAGCGTTGATCTGCCAGCATTGAAAATAAAAAAATTAAGGAAAGTCCAAAATACCAGAGTTTAGGTAGTCAGAAAGCTCCATCAGCTCACAATTAGTTTACCTGAATTATAGTCAAGAAATAAATCAACAGTTTTGCTACACTATTAGTATCATATAAAAAAAGGAACACATTCCTGTCTTGTTTCATATATTTGTCTTGGAATACTGCATGTACAAAACATTCCACTGCTATATACATAAAGTAGAAGCGATTCCTCCACCTCTTATAAGCTCTTCAGGGCAGGGTCCTCTCCTCTTCCTGTGTCACTGTCTATCTGTCTGTCATTTGCAACCCCTATTTAATATTCAGTGCTGTGTAATAATAATAATAATAATAGTGACACAATGTACTAACATAATTATTGATGAACATGTGCATTATGCTAAGTATGCTAAGCCATGAGATCCATACATTACATAACGTTTACTAGCATAGAAAAACACCAATCACATAACACATGTTCTGATACTTTCCTGACAGTCAGTCATAAAAGTATACATTCATTTTTTTTAACAAAAAGAATACATTTTTAATCATACATTAATTGCATGTACCGACATCTGATGCTAAAAGAAGACTCCAGAAAAAAACAAAACTGTTTTGGGGGATAAGCAAGTGACTGTGGAAATAGCTGGTATCAAAGTGATTGCAACTATGATCACAAAGAGATTGCACCAATTTAACCAGAATGAGAGGTGCACCAGGAAAAAACATTTGTTGTCCATAAAGCACATTACAACTAGGTTACAGTTTGTCATAAACATATAGGCGAAACCCATACTAAACACACAAGTAAAGATTGAGCTATCCACAGTACCAGTTGGCATGTTCGACACAAAAGGAAGACAGCATTTAGTTGAGAAAAACATATGCAAACTGTGAATCAAGGTGGTAAAAATATTAAGGATTTGGGGCTTTGCAGCTTGGAGAGGTTACAGTTATTAAGTCAACTATAAATGATTTACTGCATCAAAGTCTGCTTGATAAGAATGTGGGGCCATTTGTCTGAAAGTCAAAGTTGATCTAGAAATGAATCTATATACACAATGTGATCCGAAGCACACTAGCAAATTATGCGCAGAATGGATGAAAACAAAAAAATAGAGAATTATAGGCTGATGTAATTAAACCCTTGATTTGAATTCTAGAAGTGTTTTAAAATGGCCAGTTCTTGCAAAAGAAATTCACAAACATCTTGCAACAGAAGGAGTTTATCTTGAAGGACTGGACAAAGACTGCTGGGCAGTCATTCAAAGCAAGTTATTGTTTGTTAAAGGTGGTGATAACAGCTTCCGAGACCAAAGTTCTTTTCTACAGTACAATATAACCTCTATTGATATTTTTTTTTTCTAACAAAAGGTAAAGTTTCCTGTGATTTTTTTCAAGTGTATCACATCTACCAGTAGATACTGTATTAGTTTTTTCACCATTTTAGCCTGCTCAGATATTCTATTATATGTTATATATATAAAATATATATGTGTGAATTATATGAAAATGCCTGTTATAGGGAAAAACTTACAACTGTTCCACTGTAACCGAACCAAATGAACCCCCTAAAGTGTATGCAAACATTTCCCAGAGTTGGTGGCCCTGATTTATGAAAGCTCTCCAAGGCTGGAGAGAATACACTTTCAGAAGTGAACTGGGTGATCCAGAAAACATGGAATGGATTTTTAAAAATAATTTTCTATTTGCTAGCAAATGTTTTGAATCCTGGACCAGATCCATTCCAGGTTTGCTGGATCACCCAGTTCACTTCTGAAAGTGTATTCTCTCCAGCCTTGGAGAGCTTTCATAAATCAGGGTCACTGTGTCAACTTTGCTGTATACTTACAAACCTTCAATCTGTATAAAGCAAAACTGTGCTAATACAGCATCTAAATTACTATTTAGACGATAATGCACTGCATGAATTAGTATAATATTCTCATATTGGTAAGAAGGGCAATTAACAAAGAAAAATAGACAGACCATAACAGTCGTTAAAAGTGTGTTCTTCAACATCCAAACAGATTCAAATTGCACATTAATTGCACAACTAATTCCATTATTTCATTTCGATCTCCAATTGTTTATTAGATCTATGGTTTATCCACAGAGTATATGTACACACTTCAAAGTAAAGAAATAAAGGGCTGGAAAAGCTAAAGAAGAACTGCACCCTGGAAAGTTTCCCCAAAAAAGCAGACAGAAGGTAAAAGACTAGTGACCAGTATTCTCCTTGCAACTAACCCTTCCTCATCCTCCCTTTTCCTACTGACTTTATTGACTATGCCTTGTTTTCCACTGTGTCTTAATAAAAAGATGGCTATCTAGATAAAGAAATAACTGCTTCATTACAATTACAAAACCACACAATTTCACTCCAAACCTTCTAGGACTAGAAGATCTTACACTGCAGATATACAGTTTTATTTTAGGAGGCAATTAAAACAAAACATATATTTTTACCTAGTCATCAAAGACATAATGAATTAAAAAATCTAAAGGTACCAAGGAATAGCAAAGCATTATCATTTCATGAATTTAGATCTTATATAGGATTACCTATAGGATGACAGTGGGATGTTAAAATCATCTTCTGGTTCAGCAGTCCCAAGACATGTATCTTCATGATAAACGTGAAATCCAATAGTAAAATGATTTCTGATCTACAAAGAAAAACAAAAAAATATAAGTCAACCAAGGGGGTTCAAGGTTTCATTGGTGGGAAAGAGATGTATGTACTTCAGAAACTCAAACTGGCAGCCATTATATGTATAAATGCTTATTTTCACTTGGAAACAAATACATTATAAACATTGGATTTTAAACTTACTATGCATACTAAATAAAAATACCTCGAAAAACAATGTATTTTTTTAATTTTAAAAAGGATCTGACTTAAAGAAAAGCATCTGTCCATGAAGACTGGAGTAAGCAAATCCCTGTCTTGTTTTCTGCATACTAGTTTTGGAGAAGTAAAGTTTAGCATTGTCTTTGCCTCTAAACTAATTTTCATTTAGAGTTTCCTTACATGTTTGCAACATGGATGCTAAAGTAATTTTTAACCTCCTGGGCGGTACCCCCGAGTGTGACTCGGGGTAGAAAAAGATGCTAAACGTGGTAACCCCGAGTCACACGGTGACGTCGATGTGTGCGCACGTTGCTGGCGGGGCGGGAAATTCAAAATCCATTTGTATTGCATTCAATACAAAATAACTGTATAGAATGCAATACAGTGGATTTTTATGTGTAAAAGCAGTACATTGTCTTTCATGAACATTTATTTTACAGTATATTATTAATAGTATGAGTATATTATTTATTTTTTTTATATATATTTTTTTTTTTAATATTTAGTTTATTATTTTGACCTGATTTTGTGTTTCCAATTTTTTTTTTTATATTCATACTATTAATATACTGTAAAATAAATTTTTGTGAAAAACAATGTACCGCTTTTAGACAGAACTGTACCACTCAGGAGGTTAATACAACATGGTTGCATAATATTCACTATTAATACTAAGATAAATAAAAACTGAATACTAGAATTTCATCTTTTTTTATTATATACAATAACAATATTTGCACAGTACACACCTGTAATGGGGATCTTATTGTTGTGCATTTGGCTCCTTCCACAGTATCAATCTGGCAAACAACATATCGCTCAACACCAGAATCTGAATGTCTCACGCTGTAAAGACTTCGACCAACTTTAGTTAAGGGAATTTTTTCAGTAAAAGAGTGATTCTGAGGAACTAGAACAGAAGACAAATGAATTATTACAAGAGAGTGGGGCGGACTGAAATTATATCTTTACCAGTTGAGCAGGAAGGCAATACTCCCTGTATGCAATTTATCAATTCTGATAAACTTGACAAACTATTACATGAATTAGAAAAACAGTATTTCAATATCTGGTGGATTTCACTTACTGAGCTGGATGTAAAAATGTTTGCTGCTGAGGCTGGTCATGGCAGAGAACTGATCAGTTTGGCTCTTCGCACGAACATAATCCAAATTAAGACTCTCCCCATTTTGCAGTTCTAGACTCTTCAATCCATGGCCAGCATTCAAAGGAGTGAATGATTCACTAGGGCTAACACAAACTGGAAGACCCAAACAATTTTTAACTACAAAGGGAGCTTGGTCTTTCTTGAAGATATCAGATGTTTTGCTGGCTGCTTCAGTAAATGCCTATGGGGAACAAAATAATAGGAGAAAATCACTGTCTAGCATGTAAACCTTACTTCAAGGTATGTTGACATCTACCCTATATATATTAAAAAAGGGCATAGCAGCTTGGACTGCATCTACACAGATGAGGAATGGCAAAACGTTTTCATGTAAGCACAAAGATCATACATACCAAGCTATATTCAGGGAAAAACATGTAGGATCCTTTAAGATGGTACAGAGATGAGATGTAGATGTAGAGAATGTAGATGCAGAGAATGCGAGTGTGCTAACCTTCATATCTGGTGGAGCTGTCCTTTGATCCAACCATATTGGGCTGACATCTTCTACATATATTATGAACTATACTATGTACCCTTTAAACCCTCTATGCAAGTGGCCATACTTTCTCTTTTCCTGGGATCATTAACATCCCAAAAAAACTTTTATATCACATTTACAGGTTGTTCCTAGACAGCTTATATCATTTTTGGGGAAAAAACATTTCCTCCTTGTTGCTTCAGAGGACAAGGTTAATTATCAAAATGGATGAACTCAAAGCAATAGACTATGACAGATTCAACAATACCTACCCCTACAACATCTCCCCCGTATCGTTGACATAATTTAGCATTTACTAAAAGCTGGTGCTTTAGGGCAAGTGGGCAGTGGTAGCAAGTCTTAGTTTGGGAAGAAGGAACACTTTGTTTAAACCCCTCCACCTCTTTATCAATGTTACCAGTGTTCCCACTGTGGCCAGACCCTCACACATATATTACATATCTATGGCATCCCCAATTTCCTCCATTTTTACACTAATTTGTCAGTTGCTAAGCAGTTGTACCAAACGCTAGCTACTGGGACAAATTCCATGACCCTAATGCTCCATGGCTTTATCAGTGACATAGATATTTGCATAATAACAGTTTGGTCAGCAATGGTTACCAGGAAGGGTCCAAAATTACACAACCATTGGAAACCCCCCTACTGTGACTCATCATGAGTGATGAGTGGAGTGGGGGGTAAGCAGATTTTATATATCCTATTCCTATATAATATAATTTTCCTACCTGGGACAGGTTGCCAAGCATTACTATACCACATTTAGAGAGTGTGATATTTAGCTGGTCTTTGGAAAATATGTTGATTACTGTAACATAATCTGGTATTTTGTAATTCTCCTCTTCTCCATCGGTTTCAGTCTGTTTCCTTAACTTCTTTTTCATCTAAAATAAAAGACACACGTTAAATGTATTTTCCTAAAGGCATTTTTTAAAATAAAATTCACATCTAATCATTTTTCGCAATACACTACATTATCCAAATATACTGTGTAGACACTAATGGCATGGTGAAGACAGACCATCAAAACACCATTCTGGTATACAATATTTTTTTTCAGAATGGAGGGAGTCTGGTTAGTTAAAAAGATTATTCCAATCCCTTCAACAAATATATGAGATTCTTATAACAGAATTTTACCTACCTCAGAATATGACATTGCTTAACTGCATACCCAATGCATTCTAGACTTTCTATTGAAAGTTCTATATCTTCTTTAACAACCCCCATTTCAGGAAATGGGAATCACAATGTTTTATACCATTTAAACCAAAAAGCGGTTTTCAGCAAAACTCAACCCATAATAAAATGAGAACAAGGTCTGGAAGTCACTATACTTCCCCTCTAAATGGTCATTACCCCTAACTATTACATATAAAAATACTAGATGTGTGGACCATTGGGATTATTACCTTAGACTAATTAACCAATGGTACCTAACACCAATTAAAATGTCACATATTTCTGAACAACGCTTGAAGGAATGCTGGAGTGTTTGCAGAAGTGTAGGTATAATTCAACATTTAGTTCGATACTGCAAATCCATCTGTTCTTTTTGGAATCGTGTTTTTATAATGCTGTCAGACATTGTTATAAATGTTAGTATGTTGTATTTTCATTTTCCTTCCCTAGCACACCGTTTCTTCCCTTCCTAATCCTTTTCTTTATATAATCTATGGTATAGATAAGATAGATCTTTTGTAAAATGGATCTGATATATATTTTGGCAACTGTTTTTGTAAATGACGATATTATCATTAACCTTCTAATAAAGAAATATTGAAAAATTTTCTGTGAGGTGTAAAACGTCATCTGTGTCCTTATAAAGGAGATTTCTCCATCTGTTCTTCTTGACACGGATTATCTGGACTGGAAATGGGTAAAAATTTCCCTATGGATTACAATGAGCAATAAATCCCTAGCAGGCTTTTTGTTGGAAGGAGGAAGTGCTTCATGCAGAAGGACGAGGGAATTGACAGTTTCTTAGGGATTTCCAGGCAGCAACTTTAAACATTAAAGCAGTGTTTAGTTGTAAGAACAACAATAGTAGGCACATTTGTTGACATTTGCTAGCTGTCTAGTCAACACTAAGCAAGTCATACAAATACATGTAGCTTTCTCTCCACTAACACCTACATTAGGTTTAAATCTACTATGTGTGGGCAGCGCAAACAGTACATATTTCAGAAGACTTCTGTTACCCAGACATACTGTCATGTGAATACCTTAAGTTCAAGGCTCCAGGGTCTAAAGTCATCACTTCTTTCCACTTCCAAAGGTTCAAGTAATGGCTCCCAGACACCCAACATTTCATTGAAATAATGCACCTGTAAGAAAACAAAATTAACCTGTAAAATACTGCAAAATATATATATATATATATATATATATACACACACACACACACACGTTCTGTACATGAATTAACCCTATCTGCCAAAGAAATACCAAGAATATGAAAAAACCCAATTAATTATTTATTAAAAATGAAGACTGTACCTCAAGTTCAAGCTGACAGTAAAGATTAATAAGTGTGCTCCAGTTCTTCACATTCCCCTTGAATGAAGACTTGGCTAGGAGCATGGGCAGGGTCCTGTGACCAATACCAGCTTCTAAAGTAACAATGATTGATTCAATGCTGAGGTTTAAGGTCTCTCCTGTTGGGACCAACGCATTTGCTTCCCCAGATTTCTTATTATTCTCTGTCTGTTCTTCCAGAAACCACATTTTTAAATCTTCCACATTTTTTTTCTTCCACAGGTCTGCTGGAACAGGACTAGTTGCTTCACTTATTGATTCCTTACTAGGAGATGAAAGGGCTGAAGTGATCGTGATAACGGTGTTTATAATGACTGGAGAAACCTGTAAAATGTAAGTTGTATATGCAGATGTAAGAAACATACCACACAAAAATAAAAAAATTCACCAATACAAAAATAATATCATACAGGCAGAATAATATATGCTGTACAGGATCTGCCAAGCACAGTAATCATGTCTCCTTGGGGACATGCTTTAATCCTGGGCCATCTGCAGGACAGGCTGCAGTGTAAGTAGGTTATTGGGAGTCACTACTGTAGTACTGTAAGAGTATGCAGAACACATGGATTAAGACTATGAAGGCAGGTGAACAGAGGCCATATACTGTCAGGGTAAATGGATTGTTCATACAGGGTCCAATAAGTTTTGAGACCAATGCAGCACAGTGACCTAACAAAACCAATATATACAAACACAGCAGCCTGCTCTTCTGTCCTGCAGAACTCTGCACTCCCTACACCCAATTAGTTTCATGTACACATATTGCCTGCTATGTGACCTATGTTAGGTACACTACTGTCCATATGTATTTAAGCTATCCTCCAGGCATGAGATGAGAAGGACCAACTAACTGAAGCGAATCAATGTTAAAGAGAGAAACTGTACAACTGTGCAAGACTGGGGCTTTGCTTTAAGGCTGCTTATAAAGCACATAAATATGTAGCAATTACAGTGCAGCTACAAAAAGACTACATGTCTTTCCAAAAAAATAAAATAGAGTATTGCTATTTAAAACTTAAAAAAGCACTTTCCATTATTAATTAATCAGAACAGACAAAATCTATTACTATTTTCTGGCACTTACAATTTTATAACTGCATTTTCTAAAAAAGGTTTTACTTTAATGACTATTTGTTAATTCCCAGTAAATCTCATGACAGTTTTTTTTTTATTGCTAGATGGGAAGCAATATCCCAGATCATTTTTCTGATGGAATGTCCTGCATTAATATTCGCCATGTGATATAGCCAAGTTCATCTAAAACATTAATTTATCATAGGCCTATACTTTACATCAAAGAATTCCTAATCGAAAATCTTACCTTTAACATGAGTGATTTTATGGACAGTTCAATCTTCTGTGGCTCACCAGTAAGCTGATTACTTTGGAAAAAGAGATCACACGGCTGCAATACCTGTGAGAAACAATATGAAAATGTACCATCTGCACGCACTTGTATTGCACTACTTTCCACATTAAAAGCTTTTATGGTAGAGCAAGTTAAGGGAAGTTTTTTTTACACTCTATATATACAGCTGGAAATCACATACCAATATTAAAAGTTTTATAATATATATTTATAACAAAAAAAGTATTGGTAAACTAGTTCTAGAGAAATGCAAGAATCAGGTTTACTGCTACTAATTACAGAACTACAGTTGGCATATCAATTCCATCTCTGTGCAAATGGACTGAAAGAACTGACCAGTGGTGTTTCAAATATACGTTTACTGAAATAGTTTCATGCACGCATTCCTTGCTCTTCCTACTGGAATGCAGTGGTCATAGATGGGGAATGTAGTTTACCACTGTGTATGACATAATGTTCATAATGTTACACTACTCTACCACTATGGGGAAAATTGTCACTAATGGAGCCTGCAGGGTCATGCAGATTTTATCTGCTTTATTATGATGTTTTAGGTTTGAGTTCAGAAATACTTAATTGTGGTAATGACGTGCAATCACAGGTTAATCACGCAAAGCCTTGATCTACTACACAAAAAAAGATTCTACTAATTAACTTTTCTCTCTTTTTGTTAGATTGCAATGGAAAAAAGAAAATGGAATGACCTGTCAATGTGGGAGGCATTCTTCCAACTGACCACCACACTAATTTATTATTTGATGTGGACATGCTTGTGGATATAGTAATTATATATTGTAATTCTAGCAGGGGTTCCCTGAAGACATGGAATTATTTGAAGGGGTTCCCTTAAGTTAGAAAAGATGAGAAACACGGGTGTAAACGGTAATATAAAAATATGCTAGCATAAAGCTAGGATTACATGTTTAGAAATTAGCGTGAAGGTGATGACTGAGATCAAGAATATTTAATATTGCACTACACTTACATATGTAGTATTTTTCACTCATACAGAAAGATCAAACACAATCTAGAGCAATTAGAATAGAGTTGCTGATCCACTATCCACTGATCCACTATCCCTAAAAAGAAGTTGGCTGCAGAGGACAGGAGTGGAAGCAGCAGAATGAAGAATGATATCTCAGGCTTCCTGCTTCCACTCTAGTCCCGTGCAGCCAACTTCTTTCTGAGGATAGTGGAACAGACCTCTATTCCAGATGCTCAAGAATATGTTTGCTCTTGCTGTATGAGTGAGAAAACTAACATATGTAAGTGTAGTGTAATAATAAATAAAGATAATCTGCATGGAATTGGCTGGATGGGGGGAAGTATAATTAATAAATGCTTATTACCTGAAAAGGTAAGTGAAGTTTATCAAATAGAGGAATGCCTAAATACTAGATGCTAGATAATAGAAATATAGGAATTTAGCAGCAAACTTAAAGAGGGGTAAAGTAGAATCAAAGTGCCTGATTGTAGATCAGAAAGGAGAGTATTACAATATTAGATATGGTGTGATGGTTAATCATGCATTAGTATTTCATTTGTTTAGGCATAAAGAAGAGACACAGATTGAGTAGTTTTTTAAATGGATGTGACAAGAAGTGGTTGGTGAGTGAATCATTTAAAAAGGTTGATTAGAACTGTAAATTATTAAAAGGGTTTTATTAGAGTGGAATTAAGGCCTCCTTGAAAAGCTTTGGTTACTAGGGTATTGCCAAAATTTATTTTTCTTTCAGGAAAGAAAGTCAAGATAAGGTAAAAGTTATTTTTCATAATAATTTTAGGCATGTGGACCATCCTTCCCGTGTGCTTCCATGCATAAAGGTGGAATAAACCAACTTCTATCTCATTCTGAATGAATCTACCAAAATGATTCCTTTTCAATCAGGACACAACATTAGTACACATATGCCATAAACCTCATCTCACCGTAGTGATCTTCCCCATTCTCTTTTCTGGCAGGAAGGGACAGGCCTTCATGTGAAGATTCCTTACTGCAGCTGACATGTGCTGCTGTTCAGGGCCGTTTTTAATTGACAGCTCACACTGCATTGTAAGTACTAATGCCGGGGCATCTGCTCTTGACAAATCAGCCACAAAGACAAACTCCGGATTTTTAACAACTACATTCATTTCCATTCTAGAAACTTGTTGTGCAGGAGCTGAAAGTACAAACAACCAGATATTCACTTAAAACTATTGAATTTGCAATTGTAATCTTAAGTTTGGTAAACGGAATAAATTTATACTAAACCTGCTTCTTTAATATCTGATGATATCTGCTTGCTACTCTTCAGTGCAGCAGAACTTTGCTCATAAGCTTTAAGAAATATTTCTGCCACAGTGAGCAGAAACTCAATGCTGGCACATAGATAAACATCATAGACAGCCACATCCATGGCTGTGCCTTCTCTGCCTTGTTTATAGGAGACATCTATCATGACACTTTTCTCCTGTCCACGTTTCATTTCCAGCATTCTAAAAAAGATGCACATATCAATGTTTAAACCAATTTACATATCAATCAATATAGAAATGCAGCATATACTGTTATCACACATTTTATGTTTTTTTTTAAAAGTACAGCTCCTAGTTTTTACTGAACAATTGGATACCACACAAAAAAACTAATACATGACGGCAATTTTACCTTAACTATCCCTAATACCAAGGACAGTTTGTGTCTTTGTGAGCAAAGCAATCATTCTCAAAAAGCTAAGCTAATTTTTTTCCATGAAATCTGCTACAAAAAGTCCTTTGGAAGTTTGATTCTCACATAAATGCATGACAAAAAAAACTGCTTACACAATATTGATTTTTAAGGTGATTGCAGATAGATGCAACTGAGCCAGTAGTTTCAGATCTCAGCCCTTTCAAAGTAACCTCCAATAGTAAGGCCAGTGTGACACCAAGGCAAGACTGGAGGTGGAAGGGAGATATATTTGCCCAAGATTCCTCTTTTATGAGATATATTTGCTCAAGATTCCTCTTTTATGTGAGGTATATTTGCCCAAGATTCCTATTCTGTGTGACGTAGCAGGTGGAAGACTCTCATCCGTGAGATAATTAATGAAGAAGCACTAAGGTTGGGGATATAACATAGAGCCAGGAGCTCAGTCAGTAGCTTGGCTTGGTGAGACACAGACAGGGGTCTGTGCGAGTTCAGCTTGGCTTGGAGAGACACAGACAGGGATTTGTGTCAGGGCAGCTCTATTTGGAGAGACACAGCCAGGTGGACTGTGTGAGAGAGCTCTGTTTGGAGACACAGCCAAGTGGACTGTGTGAGTGAGCTCTACTGGAGACACAAACAGTCGGTCTGTGAGGGAGCTCGGCTGAGAGACTCAGAAAGTCAGTCTGGGTAAGTGAGCTGAAAAGGGAGTAGAAGGTGGCTGAAAGCTTGGTTTTGAGCTGACAGGGAGAAGCCCTCCAGCTGATAGACAGGGATGTCTGATGTATAGTAAGTGCCAGACAGGCAAGGTTTTCTTTTGCTGTTTTGGTATTTTGTCTGCAACCTTCAATAAACCTGGCTGCAATCCAGCTTAAAGCTGATACCTTAGTGTGTGATCTGAGTTGGATGAACCAGACAAGTCTACTTAGACCCTAGCAACGGCGATCCTGAGCGTAAACCCTCACACCAGGTACACATGTGCAATAATTGTCGTTGGAATGGATCTTTCATGATCCTTTCCAATGACAAAAGACTGCACAATGCATGAACAAGCGCTGTACATACAGCACCATTCTGCTCCATGGAGAGGGGAGAGGGAGACTGACCCCGCTGCGCTCCCTCACCTTTACTTTTATTACGATCGTTCGTCGTCCGTGGATCTGCCAGGACCGTCGTCGGAACGACGGACAACGAGCGCTGTACATGCGCCAGATTCTAGGCCGATATCAGCCCTGAGGTGATTATACGACAAAAATCATCTGACGTGTGTACAGCTGGGATGAAGCACAAACACAAACAAAGCCTGTAACCTGTTGCTCAGATACATTAGAACATATATGTAAACAAAAATTATGAGATCTCACACAGCATAACTCGCATACAATAAAATTAATAAAAAGTAAAATAAAGCTGCCCCTTTATGTACGTTGTACTGGTATACATAGCAAAAAAGATCAGAATCTCAATTTTCAGAACCTTATCATTTTCATTTTATCACTTAAATATTGTTGGCCCATCTATAGGATCATGACTGGCAAGTGAAATTCTATATAAAAATATTTTTTATGAACTCCATGTAGCCTATGTAAGAACAAAGGTTACGGTGGAATAAGGAATATCAAGACAAATACCAAACAACTTTGAACATTAGCATCACTAGTATAATTGTAGCACTGTACCGTGGAGTTGCTTTCTGGATGGCTTGTCTTGTGTCATCTAACATACAATTTTTGAGTTTAACAGCAGCACTCATTGACCCATCAGATGACATTTTCACTGCTGCTGAAATCAAACCCAGTGTGAACTCTGCAAGTTTTAGTGATTTGTCCCTTTCAATTGACTTCATCTATTATTCAAAATAAAAAAAAAAATTATAATTTGCTAATAGATTGTGCCATTAATGAATGCTTACAAAATCTGCCAAAAAAAACATTACCAGAGGGGAATTTGGACTGGAGCTTAATAAATTCAAGGAGAGCGAGTCAAACTGAAAATCGACCTTCAGTGTTGTCCGAACTTTAGTAGGTGTGTAGGTTTCAACTACAGCTGCTGTCACTACAGTTGTGCCTATAGGGCAAGACAAAACAGTAAATTATACCATATTCAATGACTAGTAGATGTTTTTTCAAAGCATAAAAGAAAAAAAAAGGTAATAAAAATTGCACATTCTATTCAAAGCTAAAAACAATTATTAGGTAAATTAAAGGATTGTTTAAAATTTGTTTTATTTATTCTCAATGATCCCAACAAGATTCTAAGATTGAGGTTTTAGTTCATTTCTAACAGGGTAAGAACACTTTCTGTCTTTACATAAGCGGTCTGAAAGGCTACCAAATTTCTGGTACAAAAAATTGGAATTGGGGAAAAAAGCTCTAAAGGTATTAATGTCTTTGTTGTGAACTTTGAACATGGTTTTCATTACAATACTTATAAATACAAAGGTGCTTGACTAAAAGAGCTTGTACAGCCTGTTTATCATATAAAATAGATTATCATGAAGAGCCTGGACACAGATTTACCAACCACCCAACCAAAAAAACAAAAACAAAGGGTTTCTTTTTAAGAACCTAGCTTACAGAAGCTGGTATACAGAGTATATATGATTTAGTGCTAATGGTAACCTGATTCTGTTTCATGCCCTGAACCTTTTCATTATGTAGATTGACAAATGATGTAGATTGACAGAAACTGAGTTAAAGGAACCCCTGTATTAGATGTGCATGATGGGAGTATTTATCAGAACAGCAAAGACAGTAGAGAGAGTTTAGTACAAATTTTGTCTGGGAAATTAGATATTTAAAAAAAAAAATCTGGTATATACAAGCTATGTCTCTAGAAATTGTATACAGTAGTAAGGATGTGTATTGATAGTAAGTGGAAGATAAGAGTAGAATAGACAAGAAACTCATAAATGTACCTGAAGATATTGGAGATGTGTTGTTCCCACCACTGCTAGATCCATTAGCATTATTTTTCTCTGGGTCAGCTTTTTCTGATGTTTCTCCCAAATTCTCATTCAGTGTCCTAAGAATAACAGTCAAATCCTCTTGTCCTAGAATGAGCTGAAGGTTAACAAAAAAAAACTTTTAATATCTATCTTCTTAATTTTTTTATGCATTTACATAGAGCTACTACAATCCAACGCCCCTACGGTAGTCATATGTCATTAACATAGTCTAAAGCCAGTTTGAGGAGAAGCAATTTAACCTACTAGTATGTTTTTGGGATGTGGGAGGAAACCCACAGAAACCCACAAGTTCCCACAGAAAACCCATGTAAACATGTGGAGAATTTATAAACACCATGCAGATAATTTCTGGACTGAGATTTAACACATAATAGAAATTACCCAATTCCCCGGATATTTTCTCATTGGAGGTTTCCATAGATAGCCACACTCAGGGATCTTGTCAAGCCAAATTCCCCCCCAAGTACGGCCTTGCACCTACCACTTCACATTGCTGTTGTACGTACTGAGGGAAAAGCTAACCCTTATTGTTATTTAGATTTTTGGTATACTATGCCATGTCTATGGCTCCCTGGCTATCTTATACAGTTAGTTTTTTAAGTTGTTGTTACTTTGCACCTTGTATGAACCCATTTACATGTTTGTAAATTGTTTGTATTTCTTTACTTGTTTCCTTGTGTATATGTATACTCATATGTTTGTTTAATAAAAAAAAACTATTTCAAAGGAAATCACCCAATTCGGGAACATATATTTAGCTCTAATTTATTGAAAACACCAAACTATCATCATACAGTGTATTGCTGGTGCACAGATATCAATTTGCTTACAAACTATATTACTATATGACATAACAAGTTATTGTAATTCTGCCAATAATGTTTGTATGCATTAATTGCAAGTCACAAATATAGTCATGTGAAAAAGTGCACCTTATTGTTGACTTTTTCAACATATTTGAACAGGCAAACAGATAAAGGAGATATAGTTAAACATATGGAACTCAAACCTGACATGGTGTATTCATAGTGTCATGTGGATAAAAGGAGTATACCAGTACGTTTGCTCGGCTACAGTAACAGTAGACTTCAACACAAAAGTAGCATTTTGGGAGAACTATCTCATACCAGTTATGGTTTGGGATTGTTCTGCTGTTTCGGGGACTTGGCGAATATGGGACTATTAGGCTTAGTCTACACAGACGTTTTCTCCAGCGTTTAACCTGCATTTTAGCCCATGTTTAAAATTCCTATGCATTCCAATGGGCTAATCTACACCTGGACGTTCCCTTGAGGCACATTCATGAGCGTTATCTATATCACTGATTGTAACGTTTAAAAAATTAAAAGGTGTGGTTAACACAGGAAGACGCCGAAAAACACAGGTAAACGTTTCCATTGATTTCAGCGTTTGAAACGTAAACTCGGTAAAATGTGGGAAAACGCGGCATAGACATTTTCCAGCGTTTTAAAGGCAAGCTTTAAAACTCTAATAAAAGTACATATAAACGTGGTAGGAACCTTTACATGAGTTTCTAAAAACGTCCATGTAGACCCAGCCTTAGATATCTAAATAGCAATACATTCTGCATTATATCAATATGTGCTTGACATAAATGTGAGGCCATATGTCTAAAAGTTGAAGTAAAACCAGAAATGCGTAATAATCCAAAGCACACTAACAAATCCACTGAGAAATGGCACAAAATAAAGAAACGGAGGTTATGAACTGGCCTAATAAAAGCCCTGATTTAAGTCCCAATAGAATAGTGTTGTGGATTTAAAACAGGTAGTTAATGAAAGAAAACAATCTGCATCAGTGATGCCTGGATATTATTGGTTTCATTTTTATGTTTAAACTACATTAGTGATCTTCAGAAGGATAGTGGTGAATCCAGAGGAATCTCTTGTTCTATCTGGAACCAAAAAACATAAAAGACCAACAGGATAGCAATACATTTAACCAACATATTGGTATATTAAATTAGATTTAGGGGCAGGTCATTTGTAAGCTCTGTCTTTTATCCCCATACGGAGGTAAATAAAACTTACACTCATGGGTTTGAGATGTCCAATGATTTTAATATCAGGAACGTCATTGTACCAGGCGGCTGCCAAATTGCGTTCAATTGTGATGTCCATGTTTAGAGGCTGCAGAAGTTCTATTTCTGATAGCAATGAACCCTTTTCATAAACTGTTCTGTAAAAGAGAAGAAATGATGGTCAACCTAAATTAAAATATTAATTTATGCTTACATACTTGTTCTTACTTACATTCTTAGTGTAACTAATCAATGGGCCTGATATATTAAAGCTCTCCAAGTCTGGAGAAGATATCACGTGAGAACCTTGGATATCCAGCAAACCTGGAATAGATGTCTTAAAAATAATTTACTATTAGTTGGTAAATGCTTTGAGTCCTGGATCAGATCCATTTCAGGTGTCCCGAATCACACAGGTTCTCCCATCATATCCCGTCTATCTTCTCCAGTCTTGGGAGAGCTTTAATAAATCAGACCCAATGTGTTTCTTGTTTTTCTATCTGGATTTTGCCTGGCATTATCCATGGCAATCATTATAAGCCCCCACTTACAACAGTAGGAACTGTACATAGTGCACCATTAACAAAACAACGGTTTATACCAGACAAACACTTTAATTAGGTACTTAAATAAGACATATTTAGCTACTAACAATGTTTATCTGTTAGCAAAGCTTTATATCTATGTCTATGTGCCATATGCATCAACTTTGTTAAGCACACAGTTTTGTTGCCTACCTATATAACTTCAGGTTACTCAGTTTGACTGTCATACAGTCCATCACCGGAGGAAGATTACTTCGAATTTTGGGTGCTACCAAGGAGAATTTGTTCTTAATTGTGATGAGACCTAAATCTGCCACCAAAACATCTGTGGATGTAGAAGACTGTGGTACAATCACTACAGGGGCTTTAATGTTAATATCCAAAGAAAGTCGAAAACTCTGCTGAGCCAACTCTTTCACACCACTTGCAGCTTTTTCTGCAGCATGTACCGTTGCGTCTGTTAATGCCTCCTTAGCTGCTTGAAAGTTATTCACAAAAGCCTAGAAGTAAATAAAAAAAATTAGAATGGCTCCATTCCATATTTGAAAAATGCATTGCAAACAGCTTAATGAAATCTGTCCAGGCTATCTACCGTGCTGTAGTTGGGAGTATGGTTGGGTTTAAAGCAGACACAGACTAGATAGAGGTACTTAAGTTAATGAGACCCTGTTGTCACACTGTGGTTTAAAAAAAACCTTGCAGCAAAACTTGCATGTTTCTACACTCTTTTTTAAAGATTTTGGGGTTTTTCATTGTGACTCATATAATTTTTGCAGAAATCTGACTGCTTTCTGAAAGTGTTAATTCCTTCCTATGACAAGCCCTGCTTTTGCCCCCACCCCTGCTGCTATGTGGGAAGACTGCAGAAGCCTTTTACATCCACGTTAGCAAAATAGGATTTCACACAAGTTTATCTCTGCGCCCATAAAGTAAAGGAAAATGCAGGGACCAGAGTGGTGGTGATGCACTAAAGGTGAGAATCTTTCAGAAAATCTTGCTAAAAATCATTACTTTACCGCAGTTTCTCTAAGCAGAGTGGCATACATCACAGTATAAAGAGACAAGAAGTTTGGTGTATTTGCACGCTTTAACTGTATCTGCTTACTTTTCACAAAAGAAACACTAAAAACTATTTTAATGTATCAAGCATAAAAAGGTCCCAATAAAATCTGCATATGATATCTGTACTCTAGAAAAGATAATCAATCATCTGCACATGATAATACAAAACTCTTTATTAATAAGTAGAATTCTCACTACATCGCAACATTTCTGGAACAGCTTTGTCAATTAGAAGATTGTCTAAAAGTTAAAAATAAATACTTACCAATATCGCTGAAATAAATTTGTTGACAAAGATGACTTGTATGCATCCAACTGTTAAAGTGATGGCACTATCCACTACGTTCATATTGGTGTAGGCATCACCTTCAGTGGCATCAACAAAAGAAACCATCTTAAAACTGAAAACTTCTTTTCCAATGATGTATACAGCCTATATCAGTGACAACAAAAAGAATTAAGAATATTATAATGCAACATATGACCACATTTTTGGTATGTAAAACATATGCAAGTTCAGGCAGAGTACATAACATTACACTCCATACAGTTTACATTTCACTGTACGCAATAAAAAATAGTTTATTTGTCATTAGAGTCAAATTCAGTTTACAAATATAGATAGGAGGGTTTAGAAGTTTATAAATTGGTAGGATACAGAACCGTGTATATGCTCTACCCCTCTGGTTTGCACAGTTCTTAGAGATTCCAGTTCATGCCAGAGCAGTAAGCATACAGAATAGTAGGTGTATGTTGTATACCTAATTATTTACTACTACATAAAATCCTACAATATTTACTGGGGGGCATACTAGCATTGTGACGTATGTAGGAACAGTGGGAAAAGAAAGCAACAGCTTCAGTCAACCCATTTTTACAGTGCAGTGACAAAGGTAACTAATAAAGCGTACCTAAACTCAGAACTTTAACTTTACATAAAAGGGTAGACAACCCCTTTATGTAAAGTAAAAATTCTGTTTGTTTTTTTTTGTTTTTTTGCAACTAATTCTAGCCTAGGCGATCGAGAATGAATGGGAGGGCAGAGCCTACCAGGATACCTATGTCACACATCCCAGGAGGCTCTTAGGTGCTTCTTCTGCACATGCCCAAGCATCTCAGGCATGTGCAGAAGGAGCCCTTTCGTCAAAAGGGAAAAAATTCCTGATCTCATGCATGCGCAATGAGATCGGCAAGTTTTATCCCATCTACCGTACCCGATGTTGAGCCTGGGTCGGGTGACGTAGGAAGATAAATCCTGAAGAAGATGAGAAGATGGCGGCACCCCGGGCACCGGCCCAAAGACAGATGCCGGGACGAAGCAGGACCTGATGGAAGACACCTCCGGACTTATTGATTGCTCTGCGGAAATGAAGGTAAGTGGATTTTTTTGGGTGACTTTTCAGTTTGGTTCCTCTTTAAACAAAATTAGCAGTTGATTATGATGAACAAAAGATGCCTAACCCGTGAAGTCAGTAGCCCCTATAGTGGAACACGTTTTCCAGTAAATGATAAGTGTAACAACATTAGAAGGCAAAGTATTGCTCAATTAATGACTTACCTGCTTAAAGACAAAAAAACAAAACAAAATATATTCACCTTTTTATATAGGGCACCACTGTCAGAATCTAAGATTGCAATGTTTTTCAATTTTGCAAGAACTTCCATTGATTTCTTCTTCATTGTCACTTGAGCATCAAGTCCTAAATTCAGAATATGACAGTTTTAAGTGCAATTTAAACATTTTTGTAACAAATTTAGGTGACTTCTTATGAAAGACAAATAATGGGTTTGATCAACAAACAAATCAATTATTCCATGAATACTTTCTGCAAAAAAAAAATTCTAAAATAAAAGCAAACTATACATGGGGGTCTATTTATAAAAAAAATTGAATCTGACATATCCTGAAATGTGTTTCAATGGCAGCAATTGATTCTCCACCCAGGAATATTTCAGCGAATGTCCGATTCACTGCTTGATAAATCACAGAAAACTATTGAATAAATTGAAAAAAATTACAAGGAAAACATGAAGTTGTAGAATTTGTATTTTTAACATTCCCTGCACAAGAAATCTACTTCTAGAAAAGAAGGCAATCTTCAGAAAGAAACACAAGTTGTTATATCAGTTGGCTTGACCAGTAAAGGGTTTCCTATACATACCGCAGTCGTTAAAATAAAATGTAAACTAAGAAACTAAAATCTTTCAGATCTACAATTTAATTAATACTGGCTTGAGCATGTTTTAGTCTCTATAACCCCACTGGAAGTTCAAGCAGCAAAAAAAGCAAAGGGGAGAGTGTGTTAGGGAGAGAAAAAAAAGCTTCTTTATTTTATATATGATGTAATGTGGCAATACAGCGCCAGCATCAAAGACCCAGAAAAAATTGAACCTCATATATTTAATTATGGAATATTTTAATGATTGACAATAGCAATATTTTGTTAATCCTTATGATAATTAATAATAGATTCCACCTATTTACAAATGTTCCATTTTCAGCCAGTGTGTTAGCATATTCATAGTCATTATTTTCTGAAAAAATAACCACCTCTTACAAATAACTATAATTACAAAAATTTGGCTGTAAAACTGGAAGACCTGAAAAACAGAGCACACATGAAGCTAGCTTACACACCCTGATGTCATACTCCATTTCACAACTGTTTTAAAAGAAAGAAATCAGACATATCACTTAAAAAAGGTAAATAATTTGACTGTGATGCCTTTAGCCACAAGCACACATTCCATATGAGCATCCACCATATCCTTGGGTAAACTTTTTAATTGGCTCCAGAACCCCAACTTGACAGCTATGCTAAGAAAGAGGAAGGAAAGCACAGACAGGCCTGATGAGACATGTAATTTCTCTTTAGGCCAAACGGAACCAAGAAATGAATGTGTCATTCCACCTGTTCCTCTCATCTTGATTCAACGTCACCAGGTTGGCCAGTCATAGACCCAGTAAGGCATTTGGTTCATTCTAATTCTATGCTACCAAAGTGCCCCAACAAACCCTAATTGAACTAAAGGTCTTACATTCAGGCACTACCCACCTGAACCAATATAAAGGCCTAACTGCTAAAATTGAAGTCAATAATCAGGTGGCTATATGTAATGTGAGGTAATGTAAAGTTACAGGGAGGAGAGAACAGCAAGTTGAGACATATCCTTAAAACATTTGGAGCACATGCTCTTTATAAGACCATATTAGCCATTGGGGAACACTCCTGCTTCCTGGTTGAACTTGTGTGCTGTGCCCCTGTTCTGAGGATCCTGAAAGGCCACAGGAAGTTATATGCAGAGCTCAATACCATAACATTAAGGAGCCATCGTGAGGGCGGCTTGGGGGAAAGGCTCAGTTAAATACAATTTGAGTCCAAGTTAATCTCTTTGATATTTCACGCAAAACTCTCCAGATGAGGCATCATTTGAAGCCATTTCTGGACAAAGTAAACAAGACAGGCACTGCATTACACTGGAGATTCTCAGATTGTCCTTTTTTTTTTAGTTTGATTGAACATGAATCAGGGACTACTTGCAATGACCCTTAGATGACTGGGACTCCCTTCTGCATCTGCTACGCTTTGGGATTACTTCCTGTAACTCAAAGATAACAGCAATTTGGGGCATCAAATTGATAAGTACATACATCCTGTACTGGTCTATTTGATGTTCTTTTCGCACTTTAAATAAAGTTATAATATAAATGTACATGCTACTTCACCTTCAATGCTTATTTCTGAGATTTTACACTTCTGTTCACGAATAAAAACCCGAAGACAGGACAACTCAGCACATACGTAAAGATTAATAACATCATCATATTTTGATTTCTTCAGGGCTGGAAAAAGATAAAGCATAAATTAGGTACCATACAGTTTGGACAGTTTTTAGAGTAATATAAACCTGAGGTATACAAAACCTACTCTTCAGCTAAAACTTCAGGTTTGCATGGCTAGTAGCAAGCTATATCATAAGCTGTCATTTAATATCTTAAAAAAACACTAGAATCAAAATATCCTCATTATAATCATGGCCGTAACAAGGTTAAACAACGGTTTTCCACAGTTTGGAATAAATACATGAAGAATCTAAATTTGTGAGCCATGAAGATGTGAAAAGAGACACACGCTACTGTAAAAAACATGAAATATGTAGGTTTTAATAATGTAAAAAATAAAAATAAAGGACATCCGACATACAGACGCCTCCTGGATACAAACGGAGCTTTCCTGCTTGTTCTCGTTTGCATTCTCAGACAAAACATCCATTGGACAGGTTAGAAAACACTATTGCTATAGGAGGAATCATCTTTGCTGAAACCTTTGTGCTGATCTGCTTGGACACACTAAGGCAGTTAATTCAGTCCTGCATTTCTATTTACAAGCACCCTTGTTAAAAGTATCTTACAAATTTTCTTTTTTTGATCTTCCTTTTTATCTTCCTCTGTATCTTGAGAAAACTGTTCCACTTGTTCCTTGTTTTCAGATTGTGGCAACAGGTTAGTGAGGAAGCTCATTGTACTTAGCAGGGCTTCAGTATGGAGATGAACATCCAAGGATGAAAAGTTCACCTATTTGGCAAGAAAACAGATAAGTGGGTTCCATATAAAATGTTTTTGACAGTAATTTATTTTTTAAATATTTTACAGCTACAAGTACATATTTAGACAGATTTACAGGTAATTCACAGACAAGAGAAAAAAACGGATCAGTGAGCATTAGAGAAAAAGGGTAATATTTATTTTCCTCCAATCCTACATCTAGTATCTCTGGCCATTTTGAGACAGACATAAGAACTGGTAATCTTGGAAAAAGGAAGCAGCAGTGCCAGCTTCAAAAAATTGCTCCATGTAATTGCCATACCAAAGTAAGACTTTGAAGGCCTCAATAAACAATGTTGTTAATGTAACAGGTAAAGTAGACTTTTGATGATATGTAGGAAAGTTGAAAGGCCAGTAACTTGTGGAAGGTGTCATACAAAATGTCCTTTATCAGGAAGTTTCTGGATATGGTTCTAAAGCTATATTGTAAACTAATAGACAGATACAAATATGCAAAATGATATCTTGTTTTTAGGAACATGTTGCAAAAGCTTTCTAATAAAATCGTTTGGGCAGTATCTACAGATGCTTCAGGTTTGGTTTGTTTCACTGCAATTTTAACACAACATACTGATTTGCCCTGTGTCACATCTGCATGAGCCAGTCTTGCCTTATGTATTAATGGGATTGAAGCAAAGCAAAAGTGAACCATCTATATTTTCCTCATTATGTAGACTAAAGCTTGCTGATAACCAGTGAAGACTAGGCCTTAAAGCGAAACTAACCTCTAGAAATAAAAACAAAAAAATGTGACCAGTCCCTTTATTGCAGTAGAAACAAGCTCAGCTTTTTTTTTTCCCATTGAAAGACTGCAATTAAGCTGGTAAGTATGTTTTATTGCAGAAGGGACGTTGTCTGTCCCTTTCTGCAATAAAGATCTGTCTGATCACAAATTTGCAAAGTGGAAGTTTAGTTAAAATGATTTTATAATCCCAAGATAGCATATAGAGTTAAATTTCAAAATTATAAAAGCACTATATTTTTTCTTTTTACATTATATAGTGCTAACCTAATTTTTACAAATGTTCTGAAGTTCTGTGTTCCGAAAATAACCCAAGGGAGGAGTTTTAAAGCCTTCATTGTATCTGCAATATACATATAATATAATTCAGGAAAATGATAAGAACAACTTTAGAGTTAAGTCAAAACAGTAACAATAGTGCCTAGGCACTTTTGCTTTTGCTCTTTTTGCTTTTACTTTAATTGAAACTTTTCAGAGGTTCTGCCTATAGAGTAGAGCCATTGTTAGAAGGAAATATTCTGGGACTTTCAGATCTGCAAACTTAGGATGTTTACTTCACGTTAGCATTCTGACAGCACACTTTGCAGTCACCTTAAATATACAATACATCTTATACATAAATCCTATATGACTTATACATAAACCTATACTCACATGATCCAAGACTACAAAACATACCTTTATCATTTGTTCAATGCTGCTATAAGTAGTTTTAAATTCTGGTCCATTTATGTCTGCCTGCATGACAAAAAAACATTAAAAAAACATTAGAAAGACCAAACAACCTATGCTACCCCATTAGGGACATAACACACTTTTAAAAATAAGTGTTGCAATAAGACGCGTGAAAAAGAGCAGATTACTGTAACACAGGTTATAAGCATGAAAAGACTGCAGTGCCAATTATTTTAATGACATCCAAAGCACTAAAGCAATGCAGCTCTAATTATATGAACTGTAGTGCAACACACAACAGTGTGTTGTCACTGTTTTACGTATGTCCTTTGGTCATTCATGTGCATTAATAACAAACAAAAAATGAATAGGCTGCCTAACACATTTCAATAAGAGAAACAATGTATTAAAGTTTGTAGGTTAATGTAAAGCACAAGGCCCATAATGTTTTATCTTATTTTAACACAATAAGTCTCAACCTTTATGTACTCCATTAATAACAGATCATCAGTGGTATTATCCAGTGTCGTGATGAGGTGAACTGGCTTTTCTTCATCATCTTTAAAATGAAAAACAAAGAAACAAAGTAAATATATTTGTCAATTTTTAAACCCAGAAATTATCAATTTTAAGTTAAACTCAATGCAACCTGGGTAAAGATAGTGAAAATAGATACACGTATATTACAAAGTACTGAAAATTCTGTTCTGACAGTTTTATGAATTTTGTGTCTACTACACTGTGCAACCAAGAAAATAATTGTACTGCTTCCTGTTGATTTACAGTTTTTTGTTTCACTCAAGTTCTTCCATAGAAGATGGACCAGCTGTATAATTATGCAAAAGAATGCCCTGGGCCCAGGAAAAGAACAAAGAGGTTACATAGGAAGCTGCAATGCTAAAGCAGGTCTGCACTGTGTCTCATGTATGAACCAAATGATCAATTGCACAAAATTACAAATTCTCATGTAGGTAAAACAGCTAAAACACATAAGAATCAACTGTGTATTTAGTTGTATGCCTGGAGGTCAGCTTTAGAAAGAAATAAACCTACCAGTGTATTGAGGACATTTTAGGGAGATTTCTTTCAAAAATGCATTTGCTGACATATCAAATGTACGAATATTGAGCTCCGTGCCCAAGCCCAAAATCTCCATTTGCAGTACAGTCTTCTCTTCATCTTCAGACAGGCTACACAATGCCAGTACCACCTATTGGTTAAAAATAAATACAGAAAATAAAACAATCTGCTGAAAATATGAACCCACATACAGGTCAACCATTATTCACTAGTTTATCAAATAAAAAAAGACATATGAATATTACTTATGAATTCAATGTTTGATATCCTTGGCAATGTATGAGGTAACATGACCCATCCTAGTCTATGCAAACCTGGTAATAGTGAAGCAGTAACAACCAGCAGTGGTAATAATAAAGGGCTATAAGGTAAGAACATTGGCTTTCAGATGGCTATCATCATCATCTAACAAATTTGTTTTACAAAATCTTACTGTCATATAGCAAAGACAAAGAAAGACACCTACAATACGCCTTATGCCAAATGTTCAAAATAAAGCAAAACCCTTATAAAAGATCTTTGATTGAGAAGGAACAAATGAATTAATCTTCCAAATGTAACACTTACAACTGGTATTTCAAATCTCATTTGAAATTCTGTCATGTTTTTCAGTGTTTCCTGCTTTACTAATTTCTTCCTCTTGCTATTGGACCTTGTCAGTGAGCCACCGGAGTCCTGGAAGAAAGGCAAGTCTTCCACAGGGCTGGTGGGAGCATCATAAAACTCATCACATTCTGACTCCAAATCTGAAAGTAAAAAAGTAAGAACTAGATCACCTGATCACAAAAAAAAACAATATGGTTTTAATTAAATTAGACAATATCACTATCAATAATGCAATAAAATTGATATAACACTGAATTGTTCTAAATATGTTTAGGGCTTTCTTGCATGTGAAAGTAAAATGTAAAAAATTAAAATATGATAAATGTAACAGACCTATTTAAGAAGGTTGTTCTAGAGCAGGGGTGCCCAAAAAGTCCATCACAATCTACCAGTCGATCGCAAAGGCAACCTGAGTCGATGGCAGAGCCCTGCTTTACCCCTCCCTGCTGTTAACCAGCAGCCGGCTGCTACGTCTATAGGGATGCTGGGATGTCTTTCTGTATAAGAAGGCTCCGTGTAACGGTGGGGAGTGGGGAGGGAGGCAGAGAGGACAGGAGGGCAGTCTGAGGTGAGGAGCACTGGTTAGCAGTTCTTATTCTTGTGCAGCACGTCATTCTCCTATGACAGGTGAACTGTAGCTTTCCTGTCACTATAGTCTTGTAGTGCAATGTCTGTCCAATGTTCTGCCCTTCAATGTCTCATTAGCTTCAGTCACTTATTTGTCATACTTGGTATATATATATACCAAGGTATATATAATGACCAAGTGAAAATGATCTATATAAATGTTTAGAATGTTTTTGTTGGTAGATCATTTTCACTTGGTTATTTAAAAAGTAGCTTGCGAGCCACAAAAGTGTGGGCACCCCTTTTCTAGGGAAATGGCTGTGTGTATGTACAGAAACTAGAATCACGTAATAATTTGACTGAGGTCCTCTAACTACTGAACTGAGTACTCATTTCAGTAAAAGCAACTTAGTTCTTTATATACGTGTTACTTTAATTAACCACACAAAACATAATAATTACTTTTTTCAGACATAAAATGACAAATTAAGAATCATATGACATAGGACATATATTTATAAAGGAGGGAATCAAACATTTCCTTAAAGACTTAAAGACAAGTGGGAAATGTCCAGGTCCATGAGTTTCAATGGCAGTAACTGATTCCCACCAGAGAATGTTTGAGGACATGTCAGATGCCCTCTTTTATAAAAAGAGCCCTTAGAGCTCCATACATTTTATACTAATTCTTCACACAGAATTTTTTTTTTTAAACCTAAAGTCATATTGAAGGTTAAATTCATCATGGATGGAAAATATTATAATTTAGATATTGATGAGCAGATTACCAGAATCAATAATGGACTGGAGATCCCTTAAAACCGGACGTCTTGATACAAGCTGCGGTGTGTTCAAAGGTGGGGACTTTTGTATCTGCAATAAAGTTTGAAAGTATAAAAAGACTAAATGCACGTTTTGTTTTTCTGCAAAATAATATATTTATTAAGATTTGTCCGGAACTAACATTGCTACATTACAGTATAACTGTTCAAATTATAACAACCAAAACATAAAAATCTATTTCAGTAACAAAATGGACTAAAATACTGCATAGAATTTTACTTTATGAATTTGTTTTAAAACAATATTTTGCCGATTTACCAACAAACTCAATGTACTAACCATCAAACTGGTACTTAGTTATTATGCATAAACAGAAGTAGATTTAAAAACATATGGTTTGTTAGCGCTATGTAAAGAAGTCCTAAAAACATATCTTATTGTACAGCGCTGCATAATATGTTGGCGCTATATAAATCCTGTTTATTAATTATAATAATATCTTAGTATAAATATTTGCTGAAATAATTAAAGAACATTTACAAGTATTTCATCCCATAGATTGATTGCTTAAATCTTACATTCTGCATTTAAGCAGAGAAATCTACAATCTTCCTGGGCACAGAAATCTTTCTATGTGCTGTCAGGAGCTGTCAGAAATCTTTTTTTTTTTTTATTTAATCTGATGAATAAATGTAGCAGTATATAAGTAATCTCCATAATAAAAATAAAAGAAATGCATAACACATGTTCATTTACTTATGCACACATTCAACATCTAATACAGATACTAACTTGAAGTTTTTGGGGAGAAGCAGATGGTGCTGGAGGACTTTCTGGTTTTGGAATGCTGTCTATCAGTTCCAGTATACCTCTAAACTTTTGGTCAGAAATACGTACAGAAAGCAAAGGCAACTCCCCAAACAGCTTAAACCTGAGAAGGGAACAATTAAACGAGAATATTAAGAATTACAAACTAAAAGAGATTTCTTTTTAAAATAGCAAAAGTATTAAGAAAATTGCTTTTTTTTTAGATTTGTATGTCAATATCTGATATAATTCCCAAAACCATGTAAATGTTACTATAAATCTATTAACCTGCCTAAGAAAGAGTACTACCATCAAAGTGCCGGTCATTAGGTTTGTTACTCAGGTACTTTTGTGTTGCTCTTTTTATCCTTGTTTAACTTTGTTAGTAAGTACTTCCATTATCTCTCATCCCGGAGATAAGACTCACTAAGCCCTATCGACTGTCCCCGTTTCGTGAGAGAGAATGTTCTTGTCAACTGTCAAGAGATGCGAAGGGGATGGGCATATCAAGCATAAAAATATTTAAATTTTTTGGACTTTTTTTCTTCTTCTTGATTCGCAACCTTTTTTTTGCTTGCTTCAAATTAACCTAATTATTGTCATATATTGTTTCATGATAAGAATAGTAAATGTTATCTCTATCTGTATATTGGGGAATGCCATAGTCATTCCCTCCTTTAAGCAAAAGTATAAGCTATTTGTTTACTGATGTCTGTATCTATGCTCTAGGGCTTGCCCTTTATTTCCTATTCCAATTCATTGTGAAAACTGAGAAATAAACAATGAAATGACTCTTCAATTCCTGTTTTCCAATTACCGATGCCACCCAGAAATTAAAATCACAATGGGGACAGGCAAATTAATAAAACAGATGCTCTAAGGCTTCCCTAAGATATCCAAAATCAAACATTTTCTGGGGTATACTTTTACTTTATTGGCTGTAGCAATTAGATCAGTAAGCCAATGAGACTATTGATTATATCCAGGTCAGACCTGTCTCATACTCTAAGAAAGAATCGTTACGTTAGCATTATAAACAAACTATACTTATAGATGTATAAATAAAAGTTTAATTACAGCTTTTTACAAGAAAAGCCTATTACAATAATAAGTGTCTAACCATACTGTAAATAGAACTGTAGCCAACTGTCCTACATTTCAGGTAGGATAGTATTGAGAAGAATTCACAGTCAAGTTATCACTGTTTCTATTTTCCCTAATGCTTCCCTAAAAATTTACTTATACAGAAGATACAAATAGCTGTAAAAAACAGACAGGTACTACTCTTTCCCCTCTTCAACCAAATCATAGAAAGTTTTGATATAGGAATGTTAATTATATTGTGACCTGTACTGACAGAGCCTGTGGGTATACATCAGATGCATGTATGTGAAAGAATACATTTTAATGTGCATACCTTGCACATCGTTCCCCATTATATCCAAGACTAAAAAAATAGTTTTGGCTGGGCATAAACTGTAAAATATATTACTTTGAAATTTTTAACCAGCTTACTTTGGCATCCTTGAATCAGTCACTACCATGGCCCGACTAAAATCAACTCTTAGATCCATTGGCTCCAAAATATGTTGAGAAGAATGTTTCTGTTTGCGAGCTTCCTTCCAGTCTTCATCTAAAGAAAACAATATTTAGCAAACGATAAGTATACTCAAATCAGTTTTCAGCAGTGGCAGTTTAGCATAGTTTTTCAAATGAATGACTTACAATGCTTGCTATACAGCAGCTGCATACTGCTGAGCTGCACATCAAAACTTTCATAGGCCCGAGACATAATATCTTCAATGCTGGTTTGGCCTGCCTTAAGCAGGGGAAGGTTTGAGCGACTTTTGCTGGTCATCTCAAAGGCAAAAAATAAACAAGTTAAGAAGAATTACAATTATTCTAATATCCTTCAAAAACTGTGAAAAGTATGAAGAATTTAGGCAACATCATGAAAAGGTCAGTCATCCTATAACAGATTTTTTAATTACACATGGGGCCTGGATAAATATACTTCTAATGTAGTAATTTTTTATAGCTAAATAGAAAAAATGTTCATTTAGGGTAGTGGAAGTTTTGTTGGATTTCATTGTTTAGTGTCATTCATTGATATGTACATCAAATGAACAGCCCTTGGTCTAACTGCTTCTACTGTGTGTACAGCTGCAGAGAGGATACATATAGAAGCAGAAACAAAGGAGAGGAACACAAATGGTTGTGCTTGATCAACTAAACCTATGGAACTGAAGACCCTGACTTAAAGCTGAGTAATGAATAATTGTGTAAATTATTTTAGTAAAGTAGAGTAATATTTGGATATCGTGGATAGCGATGAAAATCTTTACAATAGTCAGATGTTCAGAAAGTATTATGTTTAAAATTCTTTCTAAATATAGCTGTTTACTTTTGTAACGGTATTTACATTGGTAAACACAAGCCAATATTATTTTAACAAAAATATTAAGCAAGTTTATATAATAAAGTTGTAAACACTTACCAGTAAACTACCTAAATCCAAAATAAGCAAGTTAGATGTGCTCTCATAAAACCCATTCTGGGGAACCAGTATATACGAAGCCTGGAGGTTGATTTTTAAATCAAGAACTTTCTGTGTCTCTATAACGTACAGCAACCCTGGAAGTACAAACAAAGGCCATTAAAGAGCTGAAAACTATTCACAAGAGAAAATCTGCAGTAGTGTACACGTGAATGCTGTAAACCCAACCAATACATTTTTTTCTATGTACACATTTCTATGCCCTGATAGAAGTTTAGTAAGCTAATTTAAGGTTATGTTTTATCAATAATTAATAATAATTAACTTAATCATGTCAGCTATTGCTTTAGTCTGTCAGGTAAAAACTGCATTTTGTTGATATTCAGGAAGTATTAAGTCCTCCTAACCCTTCGAGTATTTATTGCTGTCCACTCTCTATTTATACTGGACCCCATGGTCAATGAGGCAAAGTATGGGGATTTCAAACATTTTGCAGATATGTCCATGGCAGGGGGTGTAGTTATATCCTCAAATGGGATCCCAGGATGGAAACAAGCTAGATCTAGTGACCAAGGGAAGATTGTCACCGCTTGCATTACTAGGACACTAGGTTTAGGCACGTTGAGGTGTTTTATGTTAAATAAAGGTTGGAGTGTCCTTTAGATGCCTGTATTTCATGGGTAGTACAAGTGAGTACAAGTTTCATGGGAGTGCAAATGAGCTAAAGAACTGCTTCAAAATGTGCATGGCCTAGATTATCCGTAAACCTGACCTCTTCAGATGATCTGGAGGTATGGGTTCCACATTATATTATTTTGTTTTTTTCCAAATCATTAGAGATTGGAACTTTAATATAGATTGTGGATACAATATGTCCTTCTGAGGAAGCCTTTGGGTGAAAGGCATTAAGAACAAATAAAATTGAATATGTAAACGTATATAATTTACAGATGATATGATATCATGAAAATTTATTATGTGCATAAGTTGAATCTATGTATAGAAGTTCAAGGTTTTATAATGTTTATTTTTAAGATTTGTGAAATAATAAAGTATGTACATTTTTATAAAACAGATGTATGTATTGATGTAGAAGCACCCAGGAGTCCCAGAAAGAAGAAATTGTATTTTGAATTGTGAATAGGGGGATGTCGTGCCAGTTAATGAAATCCCCCATTCAAAAAAATCAGGGTGTTCCACATTTTACATCTATTTTAAAGAGCTTTACAAGATATTACAAAAGATTAGGATATAAGTGGAGCCATTGGCTAGTTGTACACAATACCCAAAAATTCACTGAGAACAGGAAAAATTATTTCATGACGTGTGATGCAGCAAAGAACATCTGAAAAGAAATGTACCGCAAAAATACATAAAACAAAATGTGCTTGCCTGTTGAAGTTTTATCTCGAAACTCTTCTAATTTTGTTAAAGTGGCTGAAGTCAGTTGTTCAAGATGAACATCTTGTGGAGGCCGGAAAAAATCTGCTAAACTGTTGATTGTTCTCTAAATACGACACAATACAATTTTTTAGTACAATAAAACCATCTTAACGTGCATCTAAAAGGAAATCACAAAGATGTGTAAAGTTATTTGAATGGTACTTACAGCATCATATATTATTTCTAGAGGCTGAGAATCCACTATAAGTCTTTGGTCTGCACGCTCATCTAGGGGATTTGTTTCAAACATGAGGCTTAGCAATGAAATATCATGGTCTTTTACAATATTCCTAGAAGACAGCAGACAAGGAATGGCCTTGTCATGTGGAATACCAGTTACCTCAAATGTGCCAATCTGGGCTTCAAACCTAGACGTGAATATGGGAGATACAAATGTCATAATTTAGTCAGCAAAAAAGATCTAATACAAAAAGATGTCCTGCAGAAAAAAAGACTCCTGGCCATAAACAGAAATCAACTTTGTGCAGTGTAAAAAGAATGGAACATATAACTCTATAATGGAACGATGTTTAGCAGACTCACCTAATTGCCTGTGCTCCTGGTCGTTGTTTTAAAACTGTGCTCAGATCAGTTATAGCCAAATTAATCAATTCAGGCTTCCCCTTATCTTCTCTCAACTGAATTGACATACTTAACAACTTTACACATAAAACCACTGCTTCATACTAGAAGAAAACACAAAACAATTTGATTTAAATGTATATTTCAGGTGCTGAAAAAAAATTCCACTTAAAAGATTACCAGCTAATCGTTTTAAACTCTCCATATGAGTTGTGTAAAGACATAACTAGGACTGCATCAATATGAAGAAAGACCAAACCTTCCAGAGATTAAGAGACTTTGGGCCTGATTTATTAAAGCTCTCCAAGGCTGGAGAAGACATACTTTCATCGGTGAACCTGGGTGATCCAGGAAACCTGGAATGGATCTAGTCCAGGATTGAAAACATTTGCTAATAGTAAATAACTTTTAAGAAACCCATTCTAAGTTTGCTGGATTACCCAGGATCAATGATGAAAATGCATCCTCTCCAGCCTTGAAGAGCTTTCATAAATCAGGCTCCTTGGGCCTCTGCAATACCGTAGCAGTTCGACTTTCATCAGAGAACCTAGGTGATCCAGCAAACTAGTTATATTAGCATAACCTCTATATTGTACTCACTGTTTTTGGTAAAGTTGGGTCAACTGCCGTTTCACTGTATCCTATTGCCGCATACAACTTTCCTTTCTCTTCAGATGTCATCAGCTCTTCCAAACCTTCAAAGAACAAATCTATGAATCACCACTATGCAATAATATCACATTTCTGTTCAATATAGTTTATAAAGGTGTTAGATTTAACCAACTAAATCATCAGAGTAATGTTTTTATTCAGATGGAAATGTTGATATACAATATATGCAATGAGATAACCCAAACTAGTAAAAGACACCTTTATACATCATGCCTTACAATTACCAACCATAAAATAGAAATAATAAATAATACAACAAACTATAAAATTCACGTACTTCCAGATTTTGCCTCCTGCTTTATTTCTGTGCTGTCTCCAGACCAGCCCCACATCCAGCCAAACCATCCCTTAGAGTTGCTGTCCTCATCTTTTGCTCCTGGCCTGTATATTTTAAGGCCACTTTTGCTTGCCTAGACAGTAAAACAATAGAACCAGCAACATTTTCTTATTTGGCAATGCTTTTACATTTGTATTACTTAATCAATAAAAGTTTCTTGTTGTACAGGACTAGAGACAATGTACATTTTTTTAACAGAGGTGGTGCATAAGGCACACAGCAAGATACAATTTGTAAGATAAAACAAAGAATTGAAAAAGCTTATATATGTCACAAAGGTTAAATAATTTACGAAAGCCTTTAAAAATTCTGAAAACAACTCAAACATATTGCTCTACCTGAAGTCATTCACAAACATACTAGCCCCCCTTATCCACAGTGATTGTAAAAACTGTTGCCAAGTGGAAACCATTTTCCAAGCACTTCGGGTAACTTGATTTAGTATAGTCAGGACAACTAAAGAGTTAAAACTCAACTAACCAGCAGCAAGAAGAACCAAAACCTTTAATAAAGTGTTTTCCCACCTCAGGCACAGGGAGACAAAATCTCTCTGGTATGTTGCAGTACTGGTTAAAGCCAAGTACACCTTGCTGGTTTACAAGTTAACATATTTAACTACTCAAAAAATTTAATTTCATGCCTAAATGTTTCATATTTTATTCTCTATTCAGTATGTAACTTGCATTTCTTGTTTTTTTTTTTATTTATTTCCATTGGATTGCTTGAGATAAGGTGATCTTCACACGCATAGAGAAATAAATCAAAGTGGGAAGAAGAGTAACTCTCTGTTGCCCTAAAGTGTATTTCAAGCTAATACATTACAGTTTCCTTTTTTTTTTTTTTAACCTCCCTGGCGGGATGATTATTTTAGTATTTTTAAATGTCAAAGCGGTACATTTGCCATTTTAAAAATACTTATTTTAAATTTTCCGCTGGTCTCGCTGGCCAGCGCACGCCGACAGCACGCACACACATCGCATGCCCGGCATCTGCATCCCATGGCCTCGTCCGTCCCAAAGTTCACACGCCGGGGATGCAAGGCCAGGAGACACAGATCTTGGGCATCTCCAAGGGGACACCGCAGGCTCATGGGAACCAGGTAACCCCTCAGTTCCACACCTCAGTGTGGCTCAGGGTTACCGCTTTTTGTAATGAAAATTAACCCCGAGCCACACTCGGGATTACCACCAGAAAGGTTAATTTGCAAATTGGTAAAATCCATCATTTTTAAAACTCTTTAAATTAAGGAAAACCCGTCCTGAAAGTTACGACAGAAATAGGTGTTTCCACAGGAAGCTTTAACATCTGCTTCTGTTTTGGTGACAGCTGTAAAGATTCAGGTTCCCTATAACTTTCTGCTTCAATAACAATAATCACCCATTGCACATCCCATCAAATGATTACAACTGTAAAAATCTAGCATGGCGATAAAACCAAAAACTAGCAGACACTAAAAAAACAGTCATTTTAAAGTCTGTGATAAACAGATTAACAGTCACGGCACATGTCAAAATGCAATGGGTCTGCTTTATAAAAAATCTCCAAGGCTGAAGAAGGTACACTTTCATTAGTGAACCTAAGTGATCTAGCAAACCTGTAATGGGTCTGGTCCAGAAATGAAACATTTTCTAACAAAAAGCAAATTACTTTTAAGAAATTCATTCCAGGTTTTCTGAATCACTCATGTTCACTGATGAAAGTGTATCCTCTCCAGCCTTGGAGAGCTTTAATAAATCAGGTCTAATATATCACCAGGATCTAAACTATACTATCTAATCATGAACACTGTACATTAAGTGTGTCAAACTTCACAATGCCTTAAATCTACAAGAAGCAAGATGCCACAGCCTGTAGCATTACTATAAAAAATACAATTCCCAGATGCACAATGCATCCAGATTGTGTCTACATGGTTCTACCATAGTACATGCAGAATGTGTAATTGCAAAGAAAATTACAACATTAAATCAAACAATTTATTATCTTTATTATTTATGTCCAAAGTAACTTATACTTTCAGCATTTCCAGTGCAGGAACCTACTGTTATACACAACACTATTTAAGTCTTTCTGCCAGAAGACACAATTCAATAGACATTTGAGTGGAATGAAGATGTATAGGAAGTATATAAAGCACAACAATAAATATCTTATGTGCTCCCTTTAACAGAACGTAGTAAGTGCAAAAAATACCTTTTAATTGTGCCAGAAATGTAGTTATTTGAGGACTTACTGAACTCTCTGCCTCTGCTACATTGTATTATAATTAACATAATTTCATGCTTTAAGCCAGTGGTCACCAACCTTTTTGGAGGAGGAGCAGGGAGTCACTCAAAAGAGAAGAAACTTCCCCCATAGTGACTTCATGATGCCAGAACCTGCCCACCGACACAACCCTGCCACTTCCCTGAGCCTGTGATCTGTACGGGGACATGGAACCGCAGACCACCAAAATATTCTCGAGGACCACCACTGGTTAACGACTGCTGCTCTAAGCTACAGAACACTTCCCTTATGTAGTAGTCCTGTGACCTGTAGTCCTTTTCTAATTTGTTAACACTGCTCCTCCATAGATACAGTACAGTTAGTAAGTTTGATCACACTAGGACTGCAGACACATCCAAGGACAGATAAGTTCCAAATGTTTTGTTTTTGGGTTTAAGATACTTCAAAATACCTTTTATAATCATTATTTAATGTAAATTACAACTCTGACTGTTTATCACTACTGTGCTACGTAGGGGGTCTAATTATTAAGCACAATCTTATGTGATTCACTGCTTAAGCCCCTTTGTGTTTCAAATGTTTGAAATCGAAATTCAAAAAAAATCTCTTACCTCTACTTCAGCTTGTTGTCTTGCCAATGTGATACAAAATATATCCAGAGCTTTTTCATGCTCCTGTGGAGGATTAAAACAATGGTTTCGGTCATGCAAGGTAAACAGACATAAACTCTAACATCAGACTTAATATTACAAATCTTTTCTCACTCACTTGCATGTCAGTCCCCTTAGTGGTGCTGACTGCTTCAGCTTGCATCCATCAAAAATGAAACACCAGTTATATATATAAAAGCAGCCATCTTGTGTGTGGCACTGTTTATCTTGCCATCCACCCACATTCCTCCCTCACTGCCTTAACCCCCCCCCAAGCAACCAACTTGCGTGGGGATGTCACTTGTATAGAGATGTCGCTGTGCAGCTGGGCTGTGCTGAGATCTCATGTTCTGCTCCCCTGCAGACTCTGCCTAATCTGACAGTGCTGAAGGCACTAATGAATGATATCCAAAAGAACAGCACAAGGCCATCCCCACAATGATATAGGGCTTCAGCTCACCTCTACCAGATGACATATAACTCAAAACCACTGACCCATTCTCCCAGTAGCAGTAGCAGCCTCCCGGACACTGCTGTGGCAATGGGAGACTGCTGGGGTGGGGTCAGAAGGAAGATGTACCTGAGTAAGGTAGGAAACCTCATTTTTGACAGCAGTGTCACAACTACTTGAATAGAACTTGGGCCTATGATACACATCAACCCAAGTTGCAAACTTCACTTTTGAGGTCTGCTAAAAGTATTTAAAAGAAAAAAAAAATCCAGTACCTCCGCCCTGCAGATAACGTCATCTGTTGGTTTCTTTGATGTAATCTTGACTCTGTACACCTCTTTGTAACTCTTCACTTGTTGACGGTGCTTTCGAATATGTTTCCAGGACCACATATGGAGATGTGGCTTTACATTAACATCAAGGATACCAGTTATAGCATAATTCCACCTTTTAAAACAAAAATTATGTCAATAAGTCCATATGTAAAATACAAACATCATTAAGTACATTAACACAGCTTTTTAGCATTAGGAAATATTTCACAAAATTTACACTGATTTTATATTAGACTTTAGGAAAACAGCAAACATTTGTTGTCGTTTTTTTTAATTAATTCTTCAAGGCTTCGTTTTATAGTTAGATTAGAGTAAGTTACCAAAAATGCCAACTTTGCCAAAACATTAGAAGAATAGTGCTGCAGTAGTTTTTTTGAGACTGGAAAACCAAAAATAAATTAAAACCCCAAGGTTTCCCCTAACTAAAATGAAGAGTGTTAATAACCGAGCACCCCAAACACACCCTATCTATCCTACTTACTGCCAAAATCCTAAATAATGCTCTCACATTTAAACCACCAACACTTAACCTAACCTTACTAACTTGGTCTGACTTAATTTTTATCCTAATCCAATTTCCAAAGTAAGACCTAGACTTTATTTCTCCCCAACCCTTAACCAATTCTTTAAATTGTACCTTAACCCCGCTGGCGGTGTAATTCTGTCCATATTTTCATGCAAAAAGCATTACATTGCTTTGCATGGAAATTTATTTTACATTGTAGGCTTATTATTTTTAGGCATAACTCACCGAAATATGTCCAATGTTTATTACATTTAATAATAAACTTTAAAAAATAAAAAAAAAAAAATCCGGTAAAACAAGGGTGCATAAAAATACTGAAAACTGTAATATATCTGAACAGTAGCATGTATAATATAAATATATTATAATATATATTATATATTATAATAATATAATATATATTATATAAAGATTTCTTTGTATTGGATTCAATACAGCTATTTTGTATTGAATCCAAATCAAAATTATCTGAATTTCCCGCCGCCCCTTATGCCCACACTGTGCTCCATGCACCAATGTCATCGGGAAACGTCACTGCATTAGCCATCTGAAGATTGGAGGAAGAGGATGCCGCCCGAGGATGAGATCCATCGGGCAGGACACTGGGGGACATGATGGGCAAGGTAAGTGTGGATTTTTTAATTTTTTTTAGCTACCCTGAGTGAGGTTTGGGGTTACCGCTTTGTGCACGTTTTTTTACCCCGCGCCACACTTGGGAATACTGCCAGGGGAGGTTAATCTTAAAAATTAACAAAAAAAGTACTTCTGAACCCCTACACTGGATTAAAGCATAAAAATTACATAACTACATTTGATATACCATTAAGGACAGAAACATTGCCACAATTGAAGTCCTAAGTAATAGTGATGTCATTCCCTGTGCATCCAGAAGCCACAAGTTAGAAAGGTAGTGGGGCTTCTGATGGTAGAAGGATGGGAGTAGTATACAGCTGTGATGATGGGAGGCCGCCCTTGACTAGCAGAATCTCCATTTTTTGCCACCAGAAGCCTACTTACTGCATACCTTCTAGCTTCTTTCATTATTTCTATGTTAATCATAGAAAAAAAGCAAATAATGCAGCACTAGACCAGTGGTCACTAACCGATGGTCCACAAGAACATTTTGGTTGTCCACAGTAAATTTGGACATAATTTGCAATTTTTTTTTTAATAACATTAAAACAAAAAAGATAGTCTAATAAATTCCTATATTCTGAATGACAATTTTCACCTTTATATTGCACTAAATTCACGAACTGTACTACAGATGAGAAGGCGCTGCGTGACGTCAGTGTAGCCATAGTTTCAGTATTGTTTCCACCATTACAACAGTCACCCCGCTCCACGAGTACCGATTCTCATCCGATTGTTTTGTTTTGTTTATTTCTCAGATGCTCTTTTATGTAAGCATGACCTTAACTGTGTATTTTCTTTAACTGTTATATTTAATACCACCAAATAGTTTGACTTTGATAACTATCATTTCTTGTTTGGTGTCAGATTTGAATTAAATCAACCCATGAGTGAGAAAAAGCAAACAAATAGTTTGCATTTATTTAGTAATACCAAAGATAATGCAACTAATGCTAATAGTAACAAAAGTAATACTTCACTTAACTGTGAGCTAATCAATGAATCAGAGTCTCCACAGTCCTTAGTAAGATCATTATGTTACAAATGTATTTATCTTTAAAAAAAAAAAAAAAAAACATAATATTGGTCCGTGGGATTTAAAATTATGAATTTAGTAGTCTGTGAGGTCCGAAAGGTTGGCAACCACTGCACTAGAATACAGTGACAAGGCAAAGAAAGGAAAATAAACTTAAAAAAAAAGGCTGAGCATAATACACAAACAATACATTTAATTAAAAAATAACTAAGCATTTTACAGCAATCATAAGACTATGTCTGAACATAAACAAAGACACTTCTATTTTTCCAGTTTTTATAAATTAGTCCTTGTGATGTAAATTTAATACACGGAGCAACCAAGCCAACCTAAACTTACCAGTACCAAGGAATTATAGGCAATTTAATACCCCCTAATGTGGTTCAACACAAGTATGAACTATTGTCTCAAAGCAGCAATAAATTACCAAAGAATTCCACAACAGTCCATTACACAAAACCATCCACAATGACTGATTCACCATCCCAAATTGATTTGACATAAAATATGTAAAAGATTGGGGAAATGCCAGACATGTAAATAAGCTTGCATTGAAAGCAATTGCTTTTTTTTAGAAGATCAATTTACCTTGCACAGATTATTTACCTTAGTTCTCTGTGACTGGAAGAGTGCCATCTCTTTTTG
Source organism: Pyxicephalus adspersus (assembly GCF_032062135.1). Taxonomy (NCBI): domain Eukaryota; kingdom Metazoa; phylum Chordata; class Amphibia; order Anura; family Pyxicephalidae; genus Pyxicephalus; species Pyxicephalus adspersus. The sequence goes on from NC_092860.1 coordinate 30,819,791, forward strand.
TGATATTTGCATTTTTACACTTGTACTGCAGTCAGCTCAAGCAAATAGGCTTACTATGGATGGGAAATATGTCCTTGAAAATTGCTTCAACAGTATCTGTGAAGTAATATATACTGTGTGGGCATTTAGTATTTTAATACTTAGACAGCAGATTGGGCTTTAAGCTCTTTAAATCCTTTACAGACCTCAATAGCTTAAGCAGCAACGGGTCAAAAAATCATTTAGCTCTCTCCTCCTATATAGACAATAGGAGCTTTTATTCAGAAAAGGTATTAAAAGGAAACAAATATGTGCTGCTCACCTTTACAATCTATTAGGAAGGCTGCAGCTACATTTATCTATCTCTTCCATTAATACTTATCTCTCTAAATGTCTACACTGGATTCCATTTCACCTAAGAATCAAATTAAAGTTATTGTGCTTTGTTTTTAAATTATTCCATGGCCCTTGTCCCACCTATATATTTAAGACCTATTACACAAATACACCCCTAGACACCCACTCTCTTTTATTGACCTACTAATGATTGCCTCACTCATACCCTTAGCAATGCACAGCTACGTGACTTTCCTAAAGTTTCTTTCATTCTATTTGCCCTCTTTTCCTTCTCCTTATATGATTCAACACATTTAAAAACTAAACCCACCCTTTAAAACTTGCCAACTCACCTTTATCTGTCTCCTATTACTAATTAGGCACCGTTCCTTATCCACCTCTTACTGTATTCTACTCTCCCCTACCTCTGAGTATGTATACTTTCTTGGGCAGGGTCCTTTTCTCCTCCTGTGTCATTGGGGCTGATTTATGAAATCTCTCCAAGGCTGGAGAGGATACACTTTCATCAGCGAACCTGGGTTATCCAGCAAACCTGGAATGCCTTGGAGAGATTTAATAAATCAGGCCCATTGCTTGTACTTGTCTTATATGCAAGTTTGTCATCTGTGACCCCTTTATTTTGTACAGCATTGTGTATTATGCTAGTACCTTAAAGCAGTGGTGGTCAACCTTTTGGAGCTCATGGACCACTACATTTACGGACTCCGGTAGAGAGCGGTGTGTCAATCAAAGAGGAAGAAACTCCTCCCAGAGTGATGTCATTGTGCAAAAACCCACCCACTCTCCCATCGCAGGTCTGAGCCTGCCATGGTAGAGTGGGTGGGTTGTGTTCAGAGACACAACCCGCCCTGAGCCTGCGATCCATACGGGGGACATAGTCCGCGGCTTTGGACGGTGCACCCGCTGGAGGGCGCACCAGCTAGAGCTGCAGATCACCAAACTTTTCTCATGGCTAACAAGATTTCGAATGTGATCCTGGAACAAATTATCTTTTTTAGCCGGGGTATCATTGTAGTACTATCACTATGTTTTCACAAAAGCTCATTTTGTACAAGCAATTGGAAAACATATTCATACACCCATGACGACTACAATTTGCAGAATTTTTAGTAAAACATTCAACAGAACCTTTTAAATTGTTTTATACCAAAATACATCAGAATATACTGTACTTGCAGCTGATAAACTTGAAAAAGATGTACAGTAGCAGTGCTCAACCCAGAATTTTTTTTAAGCCTGGTAGGAAGAAATTGTAGGTGGGTGGCAGCCCCTGTATTGTGACCAAACTCTTTAGTAACCAACCAAAAACAGCCGGGTGGGTGCTGAAAAGTGCCAGGTGGTGCGCCCAGCTAAAAGGGCCTGGGGAGAACCCTGCAGTAGCAACACAATAACAGTTATGGCACTTCACATAAGTGATCTGAAATACAGTACTTTGAACCCTCAGGCCATTGGATGTTCCAGATATTCAACTGATACTTTTCTAGCAATAGAAATAAAATAAGCAAGCTGAAATATTCATATCAGTAAATGGTCATCAAACCTGTGACTGCCACTAACAAAGGTGAATCATAGTCTAACATGCCAGGGGTCATGAGAACTGAACAGATCAAATGAGCAAGATAACATTTAGCTGAGTGGATCTTACATACCATTTTCTTGCATTATTATGAACAGGAACATTCGGTCTGTACTTTCTATATGGAAGATTTTTAGACATCATGTCAATGGATTCAAGAAGCTCCATGACACTATGGTACTGCAAGAAAGAACAAAATTAGGAAAGTACATTCATTTATTACATGACCTTATACAGTATGTGGGAGTCCAGAGTTATATAGGAAAAGTTACATATTTCAAAACATTAGGCTCAGACTGGTGGTGAGGTTGTAATGCAGTTTCCTTTTCCTTATGTCACTGAACTGCTTCCTCGCATGAGACATAGAATCTCACCAAGGTAGCCTAATAGAGAATAAATAGGGGTGGCAGTGAGTGGTTCATAAGAACCAGTGCTCCAGTTTGGGTGGCTGAACATATATAGAAGTAAATGAGATATCTATATAAGATATAGGTCTATAAGGCTTTCTTACTTATAGAGCCTGAAATATTAAAACCCTCGGCTGGAGAAGATACACTTTCATCAGTGAACCTGGGTGATCCAGCAAACTTGGACTTCTTCAAAGTCCTTCGCTATTATGCTAGCAAATGGTTTGAATCCTGGACCAGATCCATTCCAGGTTTGCTGGATGACCCAGCTTCACTGATGAAAGTGTATCCTCTCCAGCAATGGAGAGCTTTAATAAATCAGGCCCATAGTGTTTTTTGTGAAGCAGGCATTTTTATCCTCACCTGAGGCTTGTTAAATTCAATTGCAATGTCTTGAAGATTGACATCAAGATCAATTTTTGGTGAAGAGAAGTCAAACTCTGAACGAGGATTCATACGAAGTTTTGCTCTCCCTGAGATTGGACGGAAAACTAGACAAAAATAAAAGAAAACAGGATAAACTTGTAAATATAGTAAAACTTTTTTAAATAAAATTTTGAAGCAGCACTCTCAGGTATACTTCGCTGTGAGTTATATTTCTGTCTGGATTTACAATACACTTCTAACAGTGGTATATTAGAATGTTTGCTGCATTAGTAGTAGTATTGTTACACTCCTGGCAAAAAACAGAACTAACAAACACAGATATTATCAGTGATTACTGATGAAAATGAAGAATAAATAAATAATTAAAAAAAAAGAATAATATAAAATAATTAAAAATAGGAACTATTTTTTTTCCTTTTTTTCTACAGGCATCTGACCAAGACAATTTTTTTTAGGCAGATTACATTGCATTTTGCAGAACCTATGCCAATAAAATGCAGTGTGCAATGGTTAGGAATTAACTGATAGCACATTGAATGTGAAAAATTCTGCTTAATAACAATATCCTAAACCCTAATAACAGAAGCAGTTATGTAAAAAGAGCATACCAAAATTATAGCCTTCAGGGATCGTGTTGTTAGAAGCAACTCCATATTTCAAAACACCCTGAAAAGCAAAGGGAAACTTCAGTTAAGTTGTTACTTTATAAAAAATGACTAATTTACTTCATTTTAGAAAAATAAGTTTCATTTTTAATATACCTGGTGTAAATTGGGAACATATAAAATGAAAAATATACTATTTAATCATTCAATACATTTTTGGGACGAAAAAGCTTTACAACAGTAAAGTCAATGAGATCTCAGTTAATTGGTAAAATGGAACTTAAAACATCATAGTAGAAATACCGGGCCTGATTTATTAAAGCCCTTCAAGGCTGGGGACGATACACTTTTATCAGTAAACCTGGGTGATCCAGCAAACCTCGAACAGATTTCTTCAGTCATTTGCTATTTGTCAGCAAATATTTTGAATCCTGGACCAGATCCATATTCCAGGTTTGCTGTGTCACCCAGCTTCACTAATAAAAGTGTAACCTTTCCAGCCTTGGAGAGCTTTAATAATAAATCAGACCCACTAAATGTGAGTGAGAACAATGAATAATATGAACACACATAAACACAGAAGAAGAACATACAAGATTAGATTTACTTTACTAACTTCCACCAACATTTTAAGGCTGCAATCATGGTGGCAACCCGCACACAGTAGGAGCAGCTAAAGTTATCATAATCATGTAAGACTAAAGATCAAACAGCAAAACCTCCTATAAAAGATATATAACATTTTGCATTTTTCACACTAAATTCAATAAAAAAAGAATTTTAACTGAACTTTTTTTTTCAAAATATTGTAAATACCATACCAAAGCTTCATTGTAACTTCGATGGTAATACATCTCAGATTTCACATTCCAATAAGCAAAGAGGTTGTCAAGACGCACAATCTAGAATTAAATATATGGGAAAAAATCAATCATCAAACACAGCTGACACTTTGGCACTCTGGACCTAAATACATTTAAGTTAAATAATTTCACATATACTTGTTGGCCTCAGTTGAAGCTTGCTATAGGTATACACTAGGACAGTCACCAAATCCCAAAACACATTGCAGAAGAGTTTCTGGGGGATACGAAAAGTATCTTCTGGACACCTCAGTTTTTGTGTCATGAACACTTTGGATGGCAAACTCTGGGCTTTAGGCCAGATACGGCCCAGCCGGTAGTTCGTTCCGGCCTAACGCCCCCTGGCCAATGCGGCCTAATGTCAGCCGGAGCTGCGGGTTGCTAGACGGATCTGCCAGGGGGCTTTAGGAACTACCAGAGATGCCAGAGCTCCGATGCCGCCTCCTTGCTGTTGCTCCCCTATTTACCGCGGCCGGAGGAGAGGGATTTCACTTCAGGGGGCATTCCCTGGTGGTGGGCGTTCCCATAAGGGTGGGACTCAAAGTCGGGCCCTAGTGTGATCCCGCCCACCTCTGAAATGACCTAGTGGCCATAAAACTTTGCCTACCCCTGTAATAGGGTATCGACGAGGCACTATTCCCTTGGAAGCTCTCCAGCAAGTTGCCTTGAAATGCAGTGACTATCCCTGTCTTTACCTAAAGCCTAAAGTGTACCTAAACTCAACATTTTTACTTTACATAGAAGGGTAGACAACAGGCAGTAAAAATGTTGTTTTTTTTTGTGCAGCACCACCCCTTTAAGTCTTGATCGTCATGTCAATCAAGACTTAATCGGAGCACAGGGGGACTCCCGGGGTACCAGGTCATGCATCCTGGGAGGCTCTGGCTGCAAGTGGAAAGAGATGCCAAACGCATAGCGGCTACTTCACCAGATCTCGCACCTGTGCAGTGTGAGATAGGGGTGATGGAGCAAGAAGACGGCAAGAGAAAGCGGAAGATGGCGGTGACAAAGAGCAATCCCAGGAGGACACAGGACCAGATCACAAGAAGGACCGACGCCAAAGAGGGATTTCTGGGATTAAAGATAAGAGTCATTTTTTTTGTTTTTAGCTTACACTTTAACAAAGATACACCCTATAGAAAAATTGTTGGATGTATATTAATTTAAAGCTTCACTCTCCTGAGGAAGCAGTATCTTTAAAGAGTACAGAAGAATATTTGTTTAAAGACTGTCTTTTTTAAGATAAACTTCCATATGAAAAAATTAGAGGTGACAAATATTTACAAGTATATTTAGTGTAGGTGAACATCTAATTTACTTGTTCATGCTTAAGGACATGTTTCATCACATGCTCATGATGATTTCTGCATAATTTGGAATTGTGTTTGTATAACATATTTAAACTTTTTTATCATGTGTAACCAAGTTTTAATTGTTTTTGTGATTATTGAACATGACTTTATCCAACTAGAAAAATGTTATTGTTAGGCCAAACAAAAAGTGCCTCCCTTTTGAGCTAATTATGAACCTTTTTTAATCGAAATATAGTTTATATGGGATGCGGTACTGTGGACCAGATAGGACCATTTCTTATCTCTATCTTGATGTTCCAGTACAACTAAAGCTACGTACACACTTCCAATTATTATCGTTGGAAAACCAACGACGAACGATCCTGCACGATATCTACGAACGATCGTATAGCACCGATCCTGTACATAGAGATAACGACACGATCGTTCGTAGATATTGTACACACAATAGATACGATCGTTTGAGCGATAGAGGAACTATGTGCACGACAGGAAAGTAAACGAACGTTCGTTCATTACGCATGCTCAGACCATGGACGATCAACGAACGATCGTACACACGAACGATGTTCAACGATCGTCGTCCAATCCGATCCGCCGGTCCGGTCGTTCGTTTCCAACGACTTTCCTCGTTTGTCGGCTACTTTTTTTACGAACGATTTTTGCCCAATCGATCGTTCGTTCGTGGTTCATTTTGAACGATAAAAGTTGTGTACGCAGCTTAAGTCCTTTAACTGAGTAAGACTCATCAATTATACAGCACTATCAGGTAAATTTACCTCAAAGGTAACATATCATTGGAGTAATATGAAGGCTGTCCTTTCTTTCCTTCAGCAAAAATTATGTAGCTTAATTCTACTTGTAAATATTATCATCCAAGAGTTACCCAAAGTTTGCTCAACATTTACACAATAAATTGAATTTAAAAAGTGTCTATCATTTTTTTTAACATGATTCATACAATTTTCTAAATGTCTACATTTTAGTTACATTTACAAATGAACCCCAATTACTGATAGGAAACCATTAGGAATATCAGGAAGAGATGGTAAATATGGCAGGTTTTATATTTAGTTCAATAGATGTTTCCTTTAAAAGTTTGTTAGTGATATTCATCTAAAAGAAAACAGTATAATCCTGAATGTTCATATAAAAAATTACCAAACAATCCCCAGATCCCCGTTTCATCCAGAACAGTACAAACTGACCGCACAGCGGACAACATAATAACTACTGCAATATGATTTTAATTAGAAACACAACAAGGAAACAATGGCCTTTCTAGCAGTTTAATTACCTTGTAAAACAACTTGGCGGATTCATCATGAAGGCATGGATTCCAATTTTTATCAGATGTCTACAAAAAAAAGTATTTTGTGAAAAATATTTGGGGCATTTTCAATAAATATAAAAAGTATAATAAACCACAAATATCCATAATAAAATAATAGCAAGCATATTTTTTAAGCATATGATTTTTTTTTTATATGCAAGCAACACAAGTACACAACTGAAAGAGTAAAAATACAAAGCAAAATAGATTAAAATTAATCAAAACTAAAATAAAGGATAACTGTACTTCACAATCCCTCTGTAAGCATATCCGGGGATACCAATTATAACTGCCAATACAAACTTTTATCTCAACTTTCCTTGTTCTCATCATAGGATTAAGCTGGTGTATAGATTTCACAGTTTACATTTAGGCTGTATGTGATTGCAATATAACTGATAACAAGAGTAACAATGAACTGATAACAATGTCTTTCCTACACTACCGACTGATCAATATTTTTATTAGTAGCAGTCATAAATTACTGTTTCTTTACCTTTGATGTAATAACTAGATATCACAGAATGCTAAAATATGGCGTTTGTTCATGGTCTATAATGCTTTTACTACAATAAGCAAAAGCAGTGTTAAAATTGTATAACTTGTAGACACTGTTCGTAGCAAACCTATTTCATATTGTTTTGGGGGCTCTTCTTTCTGAATTTCACATATGGACTATATTCCAAGCCACTGCGCACACAAAAAATGCTTTCCCTAATGTACCACAAATAGCAAGTAATTCTGGTTCCAGAGTAGACAAGATTGATGTTATGGTAGGTGGTAAACACAGATTTCTCTGAATTACGAACAAAATGTAGAATATAAACTTGTGATTAAGTAGAAAACTATTCCTCTTTTATTATAAAGCAGTAAAACAGATGCTTGATACATAGGCTGCCATAAACCACATAAATACTAAGCTTCATTAAACTTTGTTGAAAGATGGCAAATAAAATGATGATGGATGAAAGCACCTTATCTTTTCAAATATTTAAACAGCAAAAGAGACAAAAATTTAGAAAATCATTACTTTAGAATGCTTCCAATATGTTTTCTGGTCTTACCTGCAAACTGAGGTTTTGAAGTGAAAGGCCAAATGAGAGAGGACACTGAGGATTAGTGATCTACAATAAAAAAATAAATACATAAATAAAAACAGAATACAATATACAGGTAGTCCCCGGGTTAAGGACATCCGACATATGGAGGACTCCTAGATACAAACAGGGTTTCACCGCTTGATTCTGTACAGGACAAAGCTGAAGAGGGAGGTTTACATGGCTTGCAAAAGAAATCTTTTGCTAAACACAGCTGAGGTTGTGGGTGACCTTAGGGGGTGAGCTCTTCTGCAGCCTCTTGTAACTCTATAATGACTAAAGCTACGTACACACGTCAGATTTTTATCGCCCGATAATCGGCATCGGCCAATTATCGGGCGAAAATCTGCCGTGTGTACAGTCGGTGTCGTCCATCGTCCGGACGACCGACCTGCCGGATCCACGGACGATGGACGACAGCCGATCGTAATGAAAGTGAAGGGGAGAGCGCGCAGCAGGGTGCCGCTCCGTCGCTCTCCCCCTCCCCTCTCCCCTCTCCATAGAGCATGAACGGTGCTGTATGTACAGCATCGTTCATGCATCTTGCAGCCCCTTGTCGTTGGAAAGGATCGTGAAAGATCCTTTCCAACGACAAAAATTGCAAGTGTGTACGCAGCTTAAGACAAATTCTGCAGTTGTTTATTTTTCCATATCAAAGCACAGCTGCAGAAGTTAATAATTGTCTAGGCTCCATAAAGTTTTTTTGTTTTTTTTTTTGATTTGTTTGTGATTAGCTCACAGTGAGGATTTTATACAGTAACTGACACCACTCTGCCTAACATTATGTATGTCCTAATTGCATTTATTAAAAAAATGTACCTGTTCCACCTTACATACAAATTCAACTTAAGAACAAGCCTACAATCCCTATCTCGTATGTACCCCGGGGACTACCTGTATTATAATGTAGGATGACAGTACAAAAGGACAAAGAAAACATACACAGTTCTGTCACACCATTTAAGTAAATGAATTAAGTTCATTAAGTTCAAAATCATTTAAGTTCTAATGTAATTTTTTTGTAGCTTTATTACAATTACATTTCTGGTGCTATATTGGATGTATATAAATGTATTTTTTACAATTTATTGAAGATGAGGCCACATATGTAAAAGAAAATAGTTTCAATAACAATAAATTATAAAATGACTGACGCAGCAACTTTATATGCTATATTAATTTTTAATAGGCTATAATTTTTCAAGGAAATGGAGTTACCCTGTAATATTAAATACCAATTGAAGGCATCATTCGTAATTTTTTTATTTCATAAATTACCATTTACTATTCTCAGATTAGACAGTATGCTTCTCTACTATTCTCTCTTTATGTCTGGATTAGAATGGAAAAATGTACAGTATATATGAACTGGCAGCTGTGGAAGAGAAGCCATTAAATTAGTGAAATCCTTCACAGAATGGGCTGTATTCACCAAACCTTTTTTTTTGTGTTCCGTCATAATCACCTGACTAATCCCCAATTTTTTTGAATGCATCCTAAAATAAGGATATGTAAAAAACACATACATTATTGTATGTTTGTATCGTACATTTGACAGCACACTTTTTTAGACCAGGAGTTACCTGTGCTGTAACAGTATACTGTAATGTTTCTGGCTTGCAGAAAAATCTATTGCATCTAAAAATAATCTTTACAAATGTAATTTTCCAACCAAGAGCTGTTTATGTAAAAGCCGAATAATTGTATGAGATGACGGGAATACATATTACCTCTTTTAAAGATAACTGCCAAGTTCAGAGTGATGAAGATATACCTGAACAGAATTCAGCTATACAAAATACTTCTAACTGCCTAAAAGAATGAGACTAGTTTTTGTTAACAGTTGCTTCTTTTTATTATATTGGTTTTAATGTGTTGCAAAGGACTAATCAGTCAACAAAGGTTTAAGTTCTTTCTACTAAGCATTGCAAATCTCACAAGAAGCTAAGCTCTAAATCACATTGCTGTAGTAAGAACAGAAATCCAGAGCTAAACAGCAGCAACTTTGTTTTACTCACATCATCTTCATAGCGGACATGAATATTGGAGATCTTCACTTGAAGATTCTTGATAACCTGAGTTACTAATTTCTCTACAAAAGTATCCTGTTTTTCTTCCTTTGGCTTTTCTTTATGAGAAAAGAAAGAAGCAGCACATGTTAGATAAAGGAGAACCTCTAATGCTTGCAGAAAAATATAGCCTGAATATAAAATTATTTACATACCTTGGTCTGCTACTTTTTGTTTGGCCTCCTCAATGCGTAAAAGCTCACGTTGCTTTGCTTCTAAAAGCTGTTTTTCCTCTTTTTCTGCATCATATTTAATACCTTAAAAGAAACATAAATATGCTGAGAATAATCTAAATGTAGAAGTAAAAACTGATAAAATACTGAACTATGGCTAGCATCTAATCTTTTAGGTCACTAACAGCTCTCACATGTCCATTCAATGTAAAACAAGCACATTTGCTTTGCCATTGTGTAGCAAGTTTCAAATTCATGACAATTAATAATTTCAATAATTTGATTTTGTAGAATTAGTTAAGTGGGATAGCTGACACTACATGATTCCCTAAAGCCCACATTTTTTTTTCCTTAGATGGACTTAGGAAGGCTAACTACTACTAAACCTAATGCTGTTTTATGTAATCTAGTTAGAAAGATTTCATCTCACTTCCTGTGAATACCCAGGGACTACTAAATTACTTTAACTCATTAACTGATTCCTATGCTTCATCTTTCAGATCACTTTCATGCAAAGGTTACTGCCAATACTATTTTTCTCATCCCCTCCCCACTTCGGAATCTATGTTCACCTATGCTCTGTGCTGGGGATTAAACAGTCTTGCCTTTATCTGTTATTGTATTGCAATGGAGAAAAAAGGGGCAGGACTGACAAAAATAAAGACTGAACAGAAGTGTTTTGGGCTTTAAACTAAGAGCAAAGGATAAAGAAAACAGAAGGGAATCAGTATTAATGGACATGTAAAAAGCCAAGCATTTTCTTTAATAACAGGTAAGGTTTAAGAGGTCCACACAAAGGCAGGACAAGGAAAATAGAGGAAGACAGAGAAAATATAGCAACAAGAAAGACGTGCAAAGTATTGGGAGCTGGGGAAAACGCAGCTATGGATGATTTAATTTATATTTTATTATTTTATGTGGCATTGCTCTGTTCCCTCTGGGTTTTGTGAGCTTCTATTTTTTTTTATTTTTATATTTCTATTTTTATTTCTATAAGTTTTTCTTGAACTGTTTAATCCGATAGGCATATGCATAATATCCACAACTTTTTTGGGGGGAAAATATAGTAGAAATGCCTTTTAACTACCACACATCTTTTACAGTTTAATATACAAAGAATAGAAACCATGAACCTACTAGCAATAGGCACTATTAGCAAGTAAACACCATCCAAAACAGCTTCTACTGGCTGGGTATAAAGATTTTTCCAAGGAATTTTAAGATCAAGTTTTCCTGAAAAAGAAAAAACCAAGATTGATTACTTGCAAGGTAAAATATTCTAACATTCTGACAATTACCATATAAATCATTTTACTAGATGTGACGCATGGCTCCTTTTTAATCAATGTGCTAATAGAAATTTTAATATGTCGCATGTAATAAAACCTTAATCATCGGTTGTTGGCAAACTGTATACACCTGTACCATACATGGACCATGGTCTTTAAGTAGCAGAATCGCTTGCTTTCAACACAATGTAATTTCCTCAGAGTATGGGCAGATAATATTAACAAAGAGCCAAATTAGCCAAACACTAGCAAGGCAGATCAAGTTTTTCATAGTTTGACATACAGCTGTATACATATAGTAGATGTAAAGTGTTCACGTTACCTTCCAAATGACTTGTTTCAAGAACAGGCTTCAAATTAAAATGTTAAAGCTAAACAATTTCTAAAATAAATATTTGTCATAAAATGGTTTAACCAAGCCCATAAAATAATAAAGGTATAAACAAGCTACTGAGTAAAAGGATTATTACACCACCAGTACTTATTATAATTATTTTAAGTATGTATTATTACTATTATTATATTATGTAATATTAACAATGTAATTAATTTATTAATGCAGACACATAAACCAAAAAAAAACTTTACTTGGAGGGAACCGAGGGAGGTCCACAGTTTATGTTGCAGTACATACTACACACCAACAATACTGTGCTCTAATACTTCATATTGCTAATTACAGTATTGTCATATCAATTGATGGAAGTTTTTTTGTACCACTAAGACTTTCACATTCCCTTCTATTCAACAAATGGACAAAGGATGGCTAATTTATAAAATAAGTCTAACAAATACTTTGACTGAACAAGAACTTAGGATGTAGTATACACATCACCAACAACTTTTTCACTAACAGTGAATTGCTAAATTTAGTTTTTGACAATATATGGCTGTCGGCAAAATTGTCCAGTCTTCTTCAACTCACCAATATGTCCGGCTTTCACCTTAAAAGGCACATCAAGTTGACTCTTTAAAAGAAAAAAAAAGACCATTAATATGTTGTATAAGTTTTAATATAAAAATGCATGTGTATATGTATGGCTGAACCCTAATTCAGCTAGCACATGTACAGACAGCAGTACCACTGTGGGACCATCAAAAGTAATGTAAGTGCCCAAAAGTGATTTCAATCATCCAAACAAATTGAACCTAGAATACTGGTTCTTGACAAATCTAAATGGTTCTATTACACTAATAAATCTGTATAAATATGAATACATTTGTGGCCAGAATATGTTATGTAAATATATAAAAGTACTATTTTACTTAATAGGCAATGGAAAACACATCATATCATTTATGTAAAAATAACACAAAATGCATAAATATTGCTTTTGACCAGTGGTCCCCAACCTTCTGGACGTCACGGACCACTAAATTTACGGACTCTGGACCGTGCATGCGCGGAGAGCATCATGATGCCAGAACCTGCCACTCTCCCATCACAGGTCTGACTCCAGAGACACAACGGGCCCACCGCCCTGAGCCTGCGATGTATACATGAGACATGGTCACCGGCTATGGCCAGGGCCCCCCCTCGCCTCTCGCGGACCACAGGTTGGGGACCGCTGTTTTAGACCATTCAATGAAGCCATGACTAACAGTTATAGAAATTATGCGTACCAATGCATTTTCTTTAATCTCCAGATTCTTCAGTGCAACAGCACCTAGAAGATAGAAAGATTTTATCATAAATCAATCCAAAAGAGCAAAGAAATATATTAGAAGCAGAAATCTACTAGAAAAAAATAGGCCATTTAAACTTTAAAATAATAAAAGCAGCTTCGCACATGTTCCATGATAAGCGCGGGGTATACATTTAAGTTGCACACCTTCAGGTTATGACTGGCCCAGCAGATGACCAGAGAATTTCCCAGTGGGGCACTGATCTCTACTAGAACTGGCGCATTGGCTGAAACTGACAGTGAGGTAAGCTGTCAGTTGTTAAGTTAATTCTGCTTCCAAATCAATGGCTAACCCACAGATGATGTTTCAGAGAGGCCTGGATGAAATTATTGGTTCAGGTTTCTTACCAGTAACAGGATTGGCCCACTTGTGGTTAAAGACATCGGCCCTGATTTATTAAAGCTCTCCAAATACATTTTCATCAGCAAACCAGCAAACTTTGATCCAGCAAACCTGGTATGAACTTCTTCAAAGTTGTTTTCTTACTGCTAGCAAATGTTTTGAATCCTGGACCAGATCCATTCCAGGTTTGTTGGATAACCCAGCTTCATGGATGAAAGTGTATTCTCCCCAGCCTCGGAGAGCTTTAATAAATCAGGAATCTAGTGAAAATGACAGCTGCAGCAGTATTATTAAAGGAAAACCCCTGCATTTTCATTGGACTGGTACTGGTCTAAAGGTGCCAGAATAGGTGCTGATCTGAGGTCTATCGGGCTCTGTTGTTCACTGAAAAGGTAAAAACCACATTCTAAATCATCAGCTGATTGCACAGCTATAGGCCTGACGTCCCCACATTAAACAATGAACAACTTTTTTTTTATTCAACATACCGGGGTCTATTTATAAAGTGGTGAATCTGACATTTACTGAAACATTCCCTGGTGGAGAATCTTCCAGGCCAATGTGTTTCACAGGCATTTATTTCCACCAGGGAATGGTTTCACTGATTAATAAATGACCCCATATAGTATTTAGCTTATTTAAACTGGGAGCTTAGTTGGGCTTAAAGAAAATTCTTGAACGATTCTGCTCCTAATAAATAAATATACTGTTAATCACCAATATCCCAAAGTCCTTTGGTGACATATTTTACAGACTCTAACCAAGCAAATAGCTACTTAAAACATTTTAGCACTTTCAACCTTTACAATGTGTTAATTAAAATAAATGTTTCTTCCTACAGCTCTAATTTCAATATTTGCATCTGTTTCTTGCACCCTTGAGATGTTTCATTTCAGAAAAAATGAACAAAACCATACAGACTGCAGTTTTTAGAAATCTCTACCATTTTCTGATATGATGATACCACAATTTCTCTCAATAATTAATGTTTTGCAAAGAGCTGATTATGATTAAGGCCTAAATAGTTTTGCTTAGAAATTAAAACTTTTTCCCATAGGTATAATTGTTACTATATAACTCATTTACAGGTTTTCCTTTTTTAAAGAAAAGTTGCATGTAGTATTGCTACACAGTGTGTGCATGACAAATACCTTACAAATATGCATGTGTGTAAAAATTATATACAAAATAAGTGAGCATTAAAAATACATGGTATAAACAAGAAATTATAAAATCAAAAAATGATTAAATACTGTTAATACTGCTAATAATAATCGCACTATTTTTGGTTGTACTCCTTGGGACTTTCCTATAAAACCATATTTAAAAGCGTACCTAAACTCAATATTTTCACTTTACATAAAAGGGTAAACAACCATTATATGTAAAGGGAAAGTGTTATTCACTTTTTATTTTTTTAAGTGCAACACCCTTTAAAAAAAAAAATCACCTCTGTGATCAAGACTAAATGGGAGTGCAGAGCCTCCCGGGATACCTATGTCACGAATCGCGGGAGACGTGCCAAGAAGATCGAAGAAAAGACATAAGAGAAGAATGAAGATGGAAGCGCCATTGTCTTGTCATGTTTGACTGCCTAATACAGTAGTCACCATTACCAATACAGTACAGTAAACCACCCATTATCCAGCGGATGTTTGAAAGTCAGCAAAGGACATTTACACTGAGATGTCACAAACACTGGGGGAGAAGTGTGAATGTCCTTTGCTGACTTTCCCCCGGAGAAACAAAAACTTAAAGACGGCTTGTAACTCCAACGACGTGAAACTTGCTTGTGCCTCTGCCATCAGAAGAATCGCAATGACCTGTGATTTATTTGCACAAGATATTAGGCTGTCATATGCCCCCACACTCATTTTTCTATTTCATCTGAAAGGGGGCAAAGCAAGGAACTTCTCAGCACCCCCTCGTAATGGCAGCAAAAGAAAGAAGTACCTAGCTAATTGTGGGAGGTGCAGGAGTGATGCACAAAGCGTCAGCTTGCTAACAGCATAGTGCCTCAAGTTTAGACTTTTGCCAGATCACATGCTTGGGAGTGCTGAATACTTGTGTTCTGGATAACAGGGAATTTACTGTAATACTTTTTCAAGTCTCATTCACACTTAAGATTGTAATATGCATTTTGTTTCAGTTTAATTATTATGGACAAACCAACCCTGTGGTTGAAAGTTTTCAAGGGAATAGAAAGTATTGATTAAATAAAGCATAGTCTTTACCAAAAGCCCAAGAAACCTAAAGTAAAGGGGATTTTAGGGTGCTAAATTAAGGGACATTTTCAAAAAAATAAGGACTAGTAATAATTTGTTTACAGATTTATAAGAGTCTGAGGATGGATTGTGCAGACAAGATAAGTATGAATCTAGGGATGGGTGGGTTACTTTAGATCATAGAAAATGGACAAAATGGATATCTTTTAATTTTTGAAAGTTTCCCTTTAAGCCTACAACACACAGGTGATCAAAAATCTGTTGCCAAAAACATTGGCTCCAGTAAACCCATTAAAAACACACACAAAGCTAATGTGCACTTACTCACATCTTTTAAAGCATTAGTTAATGTGAAGAATATATTAGGAACAGAACAGATGGATTATAATGGGGTTGGTCATACAACACAGTATAAAATATTAATGCTGTCTAGAGCATAAGTTTTAAATAATCTGCTATTCCCAAGAATTACACCTTGAACAACCCAAGAGGAATGTAGTGAAGGAATTGTGTGAATTATTGTTAAAAGAAATCTGTACTAAGAGAAATAACTAGGCTGCTATTTCTGACCTGCTAAAAAATGGTAGCCACCTGACTGTCTCTGCCTTAAATCCTTTAGTCTCGAGGATGTAGTCAGTGAAAGCAGCATGAAACCAACCAGCATACATTCACAAAAATAAAAAACACGCCAAAAAAGTATTGAAGCTAAATAACATGGGTCAATATTGTTAAAATGAGCAGAAAAAAGCAAAAACTCACTTTAAAAGTGTAAAACTAATCGATGAATTAGTTGGAAGGCAACACCAGGCCCATAAAAAAAACATAAACAAAATTATTATTAATAAACCCCTCCCCCCACCTAAACTTAATACAAATACAGGTAGTCCCCGAGTTAGGAACATCCGACATACGGATGACTCCTAGATATGAAGGGGCTTCCCTGCTGGCTTGTGTGCAGGACGGAGGCTTGATGGGGGGGGAGGGCAGTTCACATGACTTGCAGAAGAAATCTTTTGCTGTTCTGCAACATTTTGTAAATCTTTAATGACCAAGACAAAATCTGCAGTTGTTTCTTTTTGCATATCAAAGAACAGCTTGCTCCAGAATTTAATGAATGTCTAGGCTCCATAAAGTTTTTTTCTTGCTTTGTTTTTTTGCTTTCTTTGTGATTAGCTTACAGTAATCATTTTACAGTGACACCACGCTGGCTAACAATTTTCCACAAACATCTGTCCCAATTGCAATTATTAAAACAATGTACCTTTTCCAACTTACATACAAATTCAACTTATCCCTACTAGTGAGTTGTCGTTTTTCTTGGTTAGCAATGAGCTGAGGTATAAACAGCACAAACTCTTACATTTGCATGACTTTCCCAGGTGAAGCCATGTGGTTTAGGTAATTCCAGCAAACTTACCAGCTAGATAATAAAGCATTGTCTTTAGCTTGGTTACCTGTGCCATACATCACATCCATAAATTAAGGTCAGAAGTGAATCCTTTAGGCTGATTATTGCAGAAGGGCAAAAGAAGCATGGAACTTGTGAGCGATATTACCTGTCAACTAGCCGCAGGCCAAAAACCAAACATCTCCTGCATGCACCCAGACAGCATTTTAATTACAATGTTACCTTGTAATGTGGTGAGTGCACCTTCACCAGACAACACTGTTATGTAGATAACATCTACATGTAAACAATTAACTTTTCAATCTGACATTAGAGAACATAACAAACTGCTTCTTTATAAAAGCCTGCAGATTATATATCTAGGACAACATTATGTGGACCATTCTAAGAGATCAAATTACCAGTTGGTATAGATTTTATTTTCATATGCAGAACCCTCTCTTGTATTGCATGCATTATTTCAGTAGAAATGTCTTTTGTTGGGTATGGCAGCACAACAGAGCCACACCTGTTTAACATTGTTGGTGAATATATAGTATCTGGAATCTGTCCATAAAGTTTATTTCCCTTTTACCATCCAGCATGGACAAGTGGCAAAGGAAAATAATTAATTGTTCTTTTGTGTAATTCATATTATTTTATCTTAATTTGTTTAAAAAAGCCTTGCCAACCATTTTAAATATTTTAAAAGTAAAACTCTTTAAAAGTACAACTCTTTGATTTATTTGACCTGCTAATAACAGAGACTTGATTTTGTTCTGACTGTTCACCAACTGCCATCCATCTGTCAAAATAGGACACTTAAGGTCATTAATGGCTCTGGTATTGCACCGGGTGCAGGAAGGTGCATGGGGCTAAGCATGGTTACATGCAGAAATAAGGAATTATCAATTAAAGATGTCATGACCAAAAGCATTTGAAGCAAAAAAACACTGGACTATTCCTGGATGCTTCTTCTTCATAAACACACTAAACTTCAATCAATGCTAACATGAATGTCATGGACAATATTTTTTTTAGTATCAGATAACGATCTCCCATGTTTCACATACAAGCTTTAAAAGCTATTCACTTTGAACAAAAGAACCCCATTAATACATATTTACCCCAAGAGATCTTTTTACAGTATCTGCATATCCAGCCTTATATCCAGTAAAAAAAGTTATACAAAAGTAGCACTTTCACAGGAGCAGTGTCATAACCCAGGATGAATGCTTCAGAGGTCTATAAGGCTGAGTGATCTAGCAAACCTAGAATGGATTTATTAAAAATCAATTGCTGTTAGTTGGCAAGTATTTTCGGTCCTGGACCAGATCCATTCCAGGTTTGCTGGATCACCCAGGTTCTATCTTCCCCATTCATGGAGAGCTTCAATAAATCAGGGTTATAGCATGCCTGCATGTTCATCTAAACTCTCTTCTGGGACATTTGCTCAGCCACGCACACCTGAAGCGAACTGCGTACCTGAATGATTGACAGCAACTTCCCTGCTCCATGCGTTTTGTTTTTAAAAAAACATTTTTTTAAAAAATTTGCTTTGTCCAATATGAGATTTAGTATGACTTTACCGCATGATCAATATATACATCAATATATGTCTCAAATTCAATGTCATGTTCAGTTCCATCTTAAACTCAGTAACAAAAATATTAATAGTTAATCCTCCTCTCTATTTATAGTCGTTATAGTCTCTACCTAATTATATATATTTATATATATATATATATATATATATATATATATATTTCCCTTCATTACATTAGCTAAAATATAAAGGGTCTTTTTATAAAGATCTAAAAGATTTTTTCCAAGATATTTTTTTCTAACCAGGCACCAACACTCTACAAAAATTAATTTAGGAAGAAAAACAGAAAGGTCAGAGAGAATGCATGAATGGTTGAAATCAATTTCTTGAAGAGGACTATTGCTGCCTTGTTTAGTATGATACAGCATGACTTGTTAGCCACTCCAGTGGCAGGAAAGGGATACTTTTTCCTATCTTTATAACACAGTTCTCTTCACATAAAGCAAACATCTAGAGTAGAACAAAATAGTGAATGGAATGTGCTGATACATGACAGCTGCCAAGAACTAATATATACATAAACTAGGTATAAACTAGCTTATATTACAGCAATTGTATACTATAACATGGTTTTATGGTCACTTGCATTACAAGTGATAAACTGTTCTGTAAAAGGTTTTATATATTCAGTCAGCTTAGATAATATCATGCCCCTTCCATTTTATAGAGCTGTAGCAGTTCTGATGTAATCATTGTAAGAGGCTCTTCTGATGGCACGTTGAGTGCTGAAATATTAGCATGTTTATTGTTTAATCTCCCTAGTGGTATTCCCGAGTGTGGCTCTGGGTTAATTTTCAGTACCAAAAGCAATAACCCTTAGCCACACTCAGGGTGAAATTGTAAGGGAGTTTTAAAGCTCACCTGGTCCCCACGTGCCAGCGGTATCCTCCAACGGTGCCCGCTCCATCCTCCAGCGATGCCCTCCCAGCATCTGTGTAGCTTGGCCATGCCCCCCTGGCATCTGCACCCCATCATCCGAGACCAAGGGAGGCCATGGGACATGTGAGCGTGCAGCTGGGGAGTGGGACCGTGCGGCTGGGAGGCAGGACCAGGTGGGAAATTTAAAATAATAAGTATTTTTAAATGTACCGCTTTGACATTAAAAATACTTATTATTCAGACCGCCAGGGAGGTTAAATTAATGACTTAAATTTTGGACATCAGAGTAAAGAATCAGAAATAAGAACCTGCAGAATTCATTTGGTTTGTTTTTTGTTATTGATTTTACTGTCTGTTGCTTTTAACCTGTTTTAGGATTGGAAGGCCTTTTTTTTCTTTTTTTCTAAAGCTTGGATACAAATACATCCCATATTTAGGATTTTCAGTTCATCGCTGTAATCACTAACACGCAGTGATCAAGCGAAGTCCATGGGTAATTAGAAATATTTACAGCAAGGAGTTCAGCAAAGCTGCAACCTAGTATGTCAAAGGGAACTTTTGAGCGATACAAAATAACTAAAATCAGCAGTAAACCAAATTTACTCAGCAGGTGTGGAATGTATTACTTCAGTGGTGGTGCACTATTCTATCCTTATATTTTGCTGTCAACAGCACAATCACTTGGAATGTTTAGTTAGGTAGTGGAGTGACACTCCATTTTACAATTCTGTAATTGTATACGACTCCAACTCTTCCTCCAAAGATGCAAACATACACTTCTGTAGGATCAAATCTGGGAAAAGGGAAAAATCATTTTGGGAAAAGGGAAAAATCCTTTTGTGCAAATGCTGTGGATATTGTGCCAGTACCTAAAGCCTACCTAAACTCAGAATTTTCACTTTAAAGGGTATACAACCCTTTTAATTAAAGTAAAAATTGTTTGTTTTTTTTCAAGTGCAACAACCTTTAAAAAAAAAAAAGGGTACAGCACTGCCCCCTAATTCTCAATCGCCTAGGCCTGGGACCATGTGGGACCCGATGGAAGAGACCCCTAGGATTGTCTGCAGTGTATTTTTTTTTGTTATGTTTTGGGTGAGGTTTGAGTCTACTTCCTCTTTAAAATAGTTATACGCACGACATAAAATAGGTGAATAGAGAATTCTCTCTTGAAGCTTAAAGTGGAAGTAAACCCAAAACAAAAAATCACTTACCTTCAATCACAGATATCAGTCTATCCATCAGGACATTTCTTCCATTGGTCCCGCATCGTCCCGGTACCCGTCTTCGGCCTGGCTCAGGCATGTGCAGAAGGAGCAGCCAAGAGCCTCCTGGGATGCGTGACGTAGGCTCTGTGCTCCTATTCATTCTTGATCGCCTAGGTGATCAAGAATTCAAGAGGTGGTGCTGCACCCTTTTTCTTTAAAAAAAAAAAAAACCCACAACAAACAAAATGTGTACTTTAAATAAAAGGGTTGTCTACCTTTTTATGTAAAGTAAAATTTCTGAGTTTAGGTAACCTTTAATTCCAACCCTCCTCTGCTATAGATTCTCTGGAATAAGAATATTATTTAGAAATATCTATATATTATTCACTTTCATACGATAACCACCAAAATAGATGGTATTATTTAAAATGTAGAGTCCTGCCTGAGTAGTTGTTCTATACTGGCTAGAATATAATCACATTTATGGTAGTATTACTGCTCCCATCATATAAAAAGTTATTCTATGGTACCCTACCATTGTAGGGTGCTAGAAATGTTCAGAATCAACACACATCCTCAGACCATTAGAAAAAGGACCTCAGAAATATAGTACTGTTAAAAGTATTCCTATTCTTTTTTCTCATTTTTCTTATTATGTATGATTTTGATACTAATTTTAATAAAAAAAAAACTTTCTGCTAGTGTTAGAAGCAAGGATAAATAGTGCCTGTCAAAGAAAGAGAGAAACCAGTCTTGCCCCCATGCCATTTCACTAGCATGGAAATATGTTCAGTAAGGGATAACAATCTTATTGCCAATTTGGAACTTCTTTCTACTGCTAATATTTACTTAACTTCACAGCCCTGCAGTAACTGTTCTCAAACAACCCCTAACAAAACTAGAAATGGTCATTGTGTGTGAAGTATCAGCTGACTTTCTAATGCCTTATCTATATCCTCCAGTTATAAAATCCACTTCTACACAAATCAAACTGCCACTGCACGCTTTTCTGGTGATAAGGGGATGAGTTATGTTAAAGACACTTGTTGTTTCTATTTCATGTAATGGGAATCTATGGCCTTTACAATACGTTTTTTTAGGTATACTGGTAAGATCATTCTAGTTATTTATCTATAATTCTTATTTCAGTCAATAAAAAAATGAAAGCTTCAGAAAGGATTTTTATGGAAAATGCTGCAACAGTGACTCAAAATGCATTCTTCTGGCACATACATTATAGTTTCATTTTTATTTGTGCAAGTTTTACTCTCACCTTCTTCCAAAGCAATAATGATGATTCTGCAATGTGGTTATGTGATAAACTACCTCTAAGTGGTTTTTAGCTGGTGGCAACAAGCAAGCATTGACAGTATCCATCAACTGATATTTTGCTTCATAATACCAGTTGTATGGATTTGGTATCAGTTTTTATATGTAATTACTATATCCACAGCTTACATTACAATAGCATGGTGATCAGTGATAAGAATGCCTTTTAGAGTGCTGGCCAAAGGATTATTGGTGTCACTTAAACTGACCTGCTCATTGCTCAAGGAACCCCCGCGGCGCTCAAAACATAAAGGAGCAATGCTGCACTCTTAAAAAAAACACCAACATTTTTACTGTTTATAAAAATTGCTGTACTTAAAAAAAAAAATAAAAAAATCAATTTTAACAAGATCACGTTCAAAAAATCAAATTACTGAGACAAATATGCAAAGGTTTCACATGGTAATATTCCGGAAGGCTCGGTTTTTAGAACTTTAAAGAGAACCTGTCATAATGAAAATATAAAAGCAGTTCCTGCACATTTGTCTATGAATGTGGATACTCCAAGGCTAGGAATTATGTTCTTCCTAAACTATTTAGGAGGTAAATGACCTTGAAAAGCACAGACATATGAGGCATCCCACCTTCTAAAATACACATGGTTGTTCTGGGTCAACAACTCACAAAAAAACATAAAAGAAAGGGTTAGACATGACCCTTCAAAAACAAGTAAGCATTGACAGCTTCCATGCGGTAAAAGTTTAATCTTAAAGTAAAGAGATTTTGCTACCACACTAGTAAACAATGACAGTGGGTCTATTATACACCAATTTCTGTGGGACCACAGGGCAAGGTGCTGCAGATAATCCAGAAATTTCAGGATCTGACACTCCCTGAAATGTCAATTCTCTATCTAAATTTCAGATTTTGCAATGATAATCTTTTTTTTGGAGTTTCAAATTACAGCAGCAAACAATACTTTTGTAACTTTATGTTTTATTATATCCAGAAAAAAAGGTTAACTTGATGGTTTCAGACAAAATAGAACCCTGTGAAAAATAAACAGATGGTCCCAAATGCACAGAATTCAAGATCCCTGCACCCCTGGAGAAAGTAGGGGGGCCTTACCTATACAGTAAAAATGGTGTTTTTTTAAAAAAAGAAAGGGTGCAGCATCGCTGCGGCGATCACGTAGGGATACTTACGTTACGCATCCCAGAAGGCTCTGGCTGCTCCTTCTGCGCATGCCCTAAGCTCGGGCATGAGCAGAAGGGGCATTTTTCCTCCTAGGGGAACGAGGTGCCAATCTCAGGAATGCGCAATGAGACTGTTTTTTTTTCCCCCATCACAGTGGCTACGCCACCTGATCTCGCACCTGCTCAGTGCAAGATCGGGTGACGAAGAAAGAAGCCCAGAAGAGAACACCGAAGATGACGGCGCCCAACGCTTCTTCTGTGCCTGTACAAAGAGGAATCCCAGGACAACGCGGGACCGGATTGTCGGAAGGACCAGTGCCATCAAGGGACCTGCTTTTTTAGTTTAGTTCCACTTTAGGAAGAACTTTCTGTTGCTTACTAATTACGTTTATCTATATTCCCTTTTTTATTCTGTACACTTGTAATACACATGCCACCTTTTGTGTTACTTACTGCAGGTCATCCTTAGAATACATTATAGTTTCATTCTGTAATTCCTTACAGAAACCAAAGTTTGCAATGCACAACAACAATGCACAACTTGGAGAACAGAAAGTAAAAATGTACATTTGCAGCTGTTGAAACATGACTCACATACTGACATAGATCAATGAGCAGAGTATAGGAATCTACAGCCAAGGGGTGCTAGTGAGTATTTCTGACCCCTAATAAGCAGCCTGCTGCATATGACCAAATGAACTGATCTATACAGTTTAGTATATAAATCATTACCTGCCTGGTCATACTTGGTATAATGCTGGCTGAACATTCTATGCAATGCCTTGCCAGCAGCAGATTTTCAATGTTTACTCCCAGTTAACTTATGAATAAATAAAAAGAAGGAAGAAAGAGGGGTTTCTTTCACTTTCTTTGTTCTTTTTATTTTTTCATGTACCCAATATTTAGGGGTTGGCTATCATAATTAATAACTATTGCATAACCCATACCATACACTCCCAGTGAACCGAATATTCTTGCTGTTGAGTAATACAGTCATTGGGTGCACTTTATCTTCCAATGGTTTGGAAAAGAGTAGCCAGAGATGAGATATTTTATCATTGTGATTGTTCTTCCCAGATAAAAAAGAAATCTGTTTCATATGGTACTTCAGAGCTTCATATTCAAGTCACTAAGAGTTGCTTAACAACCAGCAGTTATTTTATACCTGATTGATTTATATTCTGATAAAGTAACTGCATCCAAAGCAAAATCTACAATATATTGTAGGTTAAAGAAGAAAAGATTTCTAGGAGGAAGAAGTAGGGTTTTTGGGAAATAATGTGTATTTTACTTAGAAGTTAGTGGTATAAAGACTAGACAAAGTTCACCTGCCACAATGATATGTACAAAGATCCACTTATATGGTGGGAAAGATAGCAAGAAACTTCATAGCAATATAAAAAAAATAATCCCAATGTGTTTCCCCCAATAGGGGAGATAGAGACGAGCAAGAGTGACGTAAAATTATATTTACGAATTGATATTTAGGCTGGATATGGCCTAGCCAGTATTCCAGTCGGGCCCAACGACCCCCTAGTTATTTGTTAGATCTGGCCTAACTGAATTGTCACATTATTACGAGTTCTCGCAATATCATCGAGTTCCCGCACAGTAACCCCAATTTCTTTGCCTAAAAAGCAGAAGCAACGCGCAGCTACTGGTCTACGGAAGGTTGGCCTCGACCGTCATGTCTTCGATCCCGAATGGACTGACAAATTTTTTCCTCATCCAACGCGGCAACAAAGCCCTGTGTTTAGTGTGCAATGTCTCCAACAGCACTTTCAAGCGGTCGAATCTCAAGGGGTATTTCGATGCCAAGCACGCACACGTGTACAGAGACTACACCGCGGATGAGCTTCGGAAGACTGAGGTTGCTCGCTTGCAGTCACGATTAGAAAAAACCTTTCCTTGGACACCTTGTTTCTTCTGGCCTGGTATGCCTTCTTGACCTCCTGAAATGGCCTAGTAGTCCAAAAAGTTTCCCGACCCCTGATCTTAGGTATCCATACATATGAGTGTTCATATCCTGTTCACTGTGGAAATTACAGAAAAATATGAGCACTCATATATATGGATACTTTTAATATCCTTATGTGTTGGTTGTACCAATGATCAATTATATCCAAAACAGATTGTCAGGAAACAACGATGAGAAGGGCAGACTATTAAATAAGTGTTTAGAGCTACTGAATAATCTACAGAATTGAAAAAAATACAAACTCCATGTAGAATATAGGGCCTGAGGTCCTATAGATAGATAACAAACGGGTGATAGCACTACAAAGCTTCAATACAAAAATTGTGTTGTCACCAAACCACAAAAGTGGCTGAACAGCAATACAGCTATTTCAGAAGTGGTAATTGTTTACATTACAACTAGGATCCAAGAAGAGAGAGAGATGGGGAATGGGGTTTAGTCTTTTATTACTATTCCCCAGGACTACATAACTCCACAATTACATGATTAACATGAATTACATGATTGAGGTTTATTTATAAAGCAGGATATTCACTGAAACATTCCCTGGTGGTGAATCAATAACTGGCACAGGGAATGTTAGAAATGCAGATTCAATGTTTTTAAATACACCCATCTTTAATGAAAACAAAACAAGTGGGTGAGGATTATTTTTTCCCCTGCAAACTTTACCACCCGGAGGTACCTACTCCTGCCCGCTATCTATAAGTGCCCAATAGCAGCTTGGTTTCTGGAGGTGTTGGCACTGTGCAGGCATTTGTAATAACTTGAGAAGCTTGTGAATGGCACAGGGGGTTCTGGTCATTTTCCAGGTATCTAAAAAGCCTAAAAAACACATAGCCGGTTACAAAAGGTTTCAATCAAGTTTTTGGAGGAGGTTGGATGGCAAAACCACCCCTGGAAGACAGACCCCCATTGGGTGTAATAATATCCAATCTGTGCAGGTGGATTTGGGTGTATGCCTGCCAGTCTGACCCAGCCTAAACCCTCATCATGGGAAAAGTCCAGAGTGAGTTTGCAGACTGATCAGCATGGCACAGAGAACGTGTAAAGTGTGCATTCTATATGTTCGGACACAGGAAAGTGTCACTATGTTTACATATGTCTGCAAGTTCCATGCATGTAGGATGAGTGACAGCAGTGCATGGAAGGAGACGAGCATGTCAACACAGCACACATGGGCGGCGGCGTGCATGGTGACGTCACTGTGCGCACATTATGACATCATACAGCAGCTCCTTCCTAGCTTTATAGTGTCACAGATACAAATGTCAGCCGTCACTCACCTCCCCATATGCCCAACTTTAGCTGCGAGCTGTCTAAATTCACCACATAGTCCCCGAGGAAGCGGTTCAGGACATCCACCACCAAAGACTCGAACACCATGTTGTCCCAGTGCCCGGGTGTCACCCGCCTGTCCTCTCAGACTCCGCACAAACACATAGCCGGCGAGGCCCGCCCTGACTTCTCATGCGCAGTAGGCCCGGAGCCAGCCAGGCCTCTCCCTCCCTGTGCTCGGCTCCCTCCTACACCATGTGCGGCACACAACTGTCACATGGGGGAGGGGGGCTGGAGGAATGTCACAGTCCTGTCACTGAGACCTCAGGCTGAGGAGAGACCTGTGTGAGAGAGAGAGGTGTGTGTGTTGTATTGTGTGTGAGAGAGAGGTGTGTGTGTTGTTATGTGTGTGAGAGAGAGAGAGGTGTGTTGTGTGTGTGTTGTATTGTGTGTGTGTGAGAGAGAGTTGTGTGTGTGTGTGTGAGAGAGAGGTGTGTGTGTTCTCCTGACAGACATTTCCTCATACATTGCTTCACAGACTCCTCTATCTATATAGAAATCTCTTCCCTGATGGCAGTGTTCTATAGAAATACAGAGAGTGCCCTGTCCCCCCACCATGAGGGAACACACCTCTCATCTAAAGCCTGTGCCATCCTGTGACCGGGCTGTGGGCAGGGGGTGCCTGGCTTTACATATACAGGGGGCATAGGCTAAAGCAGGTGGGGGGGCACACTTTTTTGGCTTGCGAGCTACTTTTAAAATGATCTACCAATAGCAGTATTCGGACACTCCTGTGCGCGGTATATTTTGAAAGGCAGGGCTCAATGATCCACTCGCGTTGCCTTTGTGATCTACCGGTTTATTGCGCTCCACCTGTTGGGCACCTGTGGGATAAAGGATTCAAGAACCATCACCCAGAATGAGCATGAGAAAGGAGCAAGAACTGTATACTAGGATTAGATTATCAGCTCCTCCGACCAGCCCCATATAAGTATGTCTTCATGAAAAAAAACTTCTGCATTTCTAATACAGGTAGTCCCCAGGTTACATACAGATAGGGACTGTAGGTTTGTTCTTAAGTTGAATTTGTATCTAGGTAGAAACAGGTATATTATTCTAATAAATGCAATTAGGACAGATGTTTGTCTCAACATATTATTAGGCAGCATGGTGTCAGGTACTGTATAAAATCCTCTGTGAGTTAATCACAAATGAGCAAAAAAATCCTTATGGAGCCCAGACATTAACTTCTGGAGCAAGCTGTGCTTTGATATGCAAAAAGAAACAAGTGCAGAGTTTGTCTTGGTCATTAAAGAGTTACAAGAGTTGCAGAACAGCTAAGGACTTCTTTTGCAAGTCATGAACAAGCAGGGAGCCCGGTTCTTATCTAGGAGACGTCTGTATGTCGGATGTCCTTAACTCGGGAGCTGCCTGTGTTTTACACAACATTCACCTGAAAGTGTTTATAACACTACAGATATGTTTATAGGAATGAAGATGGCACACATTCAATTTAAGAAAGACACGGGCATAACTATCATCCCTTCAGTCACAAGGAGGGGCTGACATTTGGTGCCCTTTTTAGGAGTTTATTATTAAACAGTATTTGTATAGCGCCAACACATTATGCAGCACTGTACTTTAAATAAGGGTTGCAAATGACTGATAGATACAGACACAGGAAGAGGAGAGGACGCTGCCCAGAAGAGCTTACGATTTAAAAAGAGGGTGAACCAGCTGCCCTTGTTACTGCTACCTCTCCCTTCGATGACTGTGAGAGGTTGGCGGGGGTTCCTTGAGAAATAAGCAGTTTGTGCCTTTCGGGTGAGTTTACCTGACACCAATGATCCCTTTGGCTTTCAGTAAGGATGACATTCTTCCCACTGGCCAGCAATGAAGGAGGCATTCTTCCTACTGACCACCACACCACACACTGTGAGATGTGTATATAGTAATTATAGAAGGGGTTATACAAGGGTTCCTATTGTTTAAAAGGTTGAGAAACACTGACCTAGACTAACACTAGGAGTGCCAGGTTTTTATTGCTGTCTGTGTTAGCATTTGCTGATTTTTTTTAAGTTTCACATGCTATCTCTGTTCTCATAGATGAGATTTATCTTGTTTTTTGTTCTCTTTTGAGTGCAATCACATCACTCTGTTAGCAAATATGTTTTCCATTACTACTGCTGTGTCCCTTTTGGGGATGGGGTATTACTGCTTACCCCCACCTTTGATTGAAAAAACAGTAAGATAAATCCCCCAAATGGTGACATATATAGCAATAAAATGTTAAAGTGGTATCTCCCAATTATTGAAAGGGTAAACAGAGACAGCGGCACACTTGACCTTGAGATTCTTATTACTGTATTTGATCCACGTGGCCCTTCAGGGAAGTACAATTACACTTTACTATAGTTGTATTATATGGGTCTATTGGCGCCATCTAGTAGCAGCTATCAGAATTACACCAGTGTCTATCCCACTACAGTATATGTAGCTGGGACAATACCAGAGCAGTGCTGAACCCTTTTTAGTAATTGTAATATTCTAATATTGCTTTCATTTCAAATATATTTTTGTTACCTAGGGATGAGAATAATATGTCCTGTCTGAACAGGCACCCTGACCCTTCACAACCTTATACTTACAAAAGCTTTATCCATTGGTTTACACCTAGCAATGCCTGCAAATTGCATGCCCCATAGAATTTCTTTTATTTTGTTAAAGGATAATGTCTCTTTACATCAATTAGCCTTTTATTTTTACAGTTCATGATTTTGTTTTACATAAAACGTAAAGAAGGTAATTTGGTGGGCTGATGGCCTGTGTTAAGGGATGGAGTTTGGGGTGATTGGTATTCTGTACCTATGGGTACATGCGATATAAATCTGGCCATGATATGACCACAATAAAGGTCAGTGTTAAGCATTTAAATTGTTGCAGAAGAAGTAAAAGAAAGCGCATGCAGTAATAAAATCTTAACAGAGGTAGTAAACATAGCTCCCCCAAGTAAAAAAATGCTTTTGTAGTTGTCTGTACCACTTTTGGGGTAGATATGTTTCACCTGTTATTACTACACATAAAGGGAGATGCTTTTTAAGCTGGCAATATTCATCATAAACAAAGAAATCACAACATTTCAGGATCATGCAGGGTCTCTTTTTTAGATGTACCGTAGGTGTTATGGCAAAATTAGTAAAAATTAGTAAAATTTGTTTGTTTCTCACTTCAGATTTATATTTCTCTATTTTGTTAAGTTGTAGGATCTCAAACATGAGGGATAGCATGTGTAAAATAATTTACTAGACCTTCAAAAGTAATTTTGTTCCATGTGGTATTCTAGCATCATATTTATTCTCCTTTGCTTCTATTATATATATATATATATATATATACTTTTTTTTTTATATAGTGAATGAAAGTGTCTTTTTTACTTTGAAAATGTTGCTGTTGGAAAATGTACTTTAAGTTAATTACTTTTATTATTGACCTAATTTCTCGAAATGAACATATGATGTTTAAACTATAGTGAATGTGCTTGTTTTACTAAAATTAATAGCGCCCCCTTGTGGTAGCAATGATGTTTACATTATTTTGCTCTAACAAAATGATATTCCTTGCTATTTGTATGTGAGAAAGTTGTCATACCATTTGGCTAAATTCTTTTCCTCTATACAAATCCCCATTTTTTTCTTTTTCTTTCTACTTTTTTTTCATTTTACCATCATCATCATTAATTTTTTTTTTTTTTTTTACACATTGAGACTCTATGTCTAAGTTTTGTTATTAGGCGACACATCTCACACTGATTTTTGGTATCTTTTTAATTAAGGTAAGCATGGCCTTGGCTATGTGGAATTCTGCACTATGTATACCTCCCTTGATGTTTTTGAAAGAAATTGTTAAGAAAAGAAACTACATTCAGACATAATTTCTCATGCATTTTGTGAACGGGGCCCTTGTGTACACAAGCATTTAAAGCCAGTTTGAGATGGGGTTATTTGAATGCATATTATTAAAGACTAAACATTCAAACTTGGCATTCCACATATGTCAGACATTTTTCACAAACTATCACAAGCAAAACTCTACTGTAGTCCAAGAAGCTATCAAAGGTAGACAACTATAAATTCCTTTGCGCATAGTGAAGTACTTTGATTGTTCTAGGTCAGGGGTCAGCAACCTTTACTATCAAAAGAGCCATTTTGCCTCCTCTTCCACTAAAGAAAAATAGTCTGGAGCCGAAAAACATAACACAGTTTATAAACTTTTAAAAGTTTTAATATTTTTTTAATTTTACCTGTTACAACAAGTGTGCATGTGTAGGCCTACTTTGAAATAAATTAAACACTGAACTATGCCCCTAGAAGCCTCCAGCTTGTAACGTATCATCCTGTTACATTAGAAGCTGGAGGCTTCTAACGTAACAGGGTAGATTTTTTTGATGGGCAGAGTTCTTTATGTTCTGACGATGCCTTAGCGATGAAATTTTAAGGGGTGTTAGCCACAGGTGTCCCTCATTTGCAGCTTTAATTTTGTTCACCTGTACCCCCCAATCTTGAGGATTTGGGGTTCAGGTGCTAGAACCCTCCAGCAATGTGTAACAGGGTAGATTATTTTGATGGGCAGAGTTCTTTATTTTCTGACGATGCCTTAGCGATTCAATTGTAGGTGGTGTTAGCCATAAGTGTCCCCCACTTGCACCTCTATTTTGGTCACCTGTACCGCCTCCCTCCCGTTCCAGAGAAATTGGGGTTCAGATGCTAGATGCTTCCTGTAACAGGGTAGATTTTTTTGATAGGCAGAGTTTTTATGAATTTTTAGGAGGTGTTAGCCACAGGTGTCCCGTACTTGCACCTCAAATTTTTTTCACCTGTACCCCTGTTTCCAGATGAATTGGGGTTTAGGTGCTAGAAGCCTCCAACAATGTGTAACAGGGTAGGGGTTTTTTGATGGGTGGAGTTTTTAGGAGGTGTTAGCCACAGGTGTCCCCCACTTGCACCTCTAATTTTGTTCACCTGTACCCCCTTCCTGTTCCAGAGAAATTGGGGTTCAAATGCCTCCAGCAATGTGTAACGGTAGATTTTTTTGATGGGCAGAGTTCTGATGATAGCCTAACAATTAAATTTTAGGGGGTGTTAGTCACAGGTGTCCCCCACTTGCACCTACATTTTTGGTTTTGTACATCTCCCCATTCCAGAGGAATTGGGGTTCAAAGGAGGGGGATGTCATTGTACACACCTATTTGTACACGGCCCGTGGTAGATTTATTTCACTGGTAGATTTTTGTCATTAGAACACCGGATAGGGAATCCCCCTCCTTCGCAGTGTCTTGGGAGGAAGGGGATCCCCCATCAGAGATCTCCCCGCGGCAGCCGAAGGGAGCCACAACAAGGAGGCTGAAGAGCCGCATGCGGCTCCGGAGCCGCAGGTTGCAGACCCCTGTTCTAGGTCATTTACCATTTGAAGTGTATGAAGTTTGAACCATTTGAAGTTTGTACCATTTGAAGTCTGTATCGGAAAGCTTGCTCCTACCATCTGCTGGACAATATTAAGTACTGCACTATGGCCATGATGCAGTTGCACACCTGGCCGTATTCAGTAGAGTTTAGACTGCGATGTTCACACTTCACCTGGGCCTGTTCAAAGGAGTGTGTTTTCTGCAATGGTTAGCCATTGCCTAACTTTACAGACTGGGTCTGTACATTGCTCTAATGTACCTAAGATCCAATGTAATTATAGGGGCTGTGAAGTGGGCATAGTCATTGCTAACCTAATAAAAATGTAAATTCTCTATAACCCAAAATTATGCCTAGAAATTGCTACATTTGATTAGCCCTGGTTACAAATTTCCATGTTTTGTGCTTTCTGCCTGTTCTCTGCTCTAAACTTCTTTGTGTTCTCTGCTTGTCTGCTGGCAGTCCTGACCTCCAGTCTGTCCGGACCTGGCTTTATAATGTAGTACCTTGTTTTGGCCAGTTTGAATGGCCTGTCTTTGCCTTAGGTACATTAGAAGGACATATTCCTGTGTATTTGTCTGCAGTAAAATATCTTCACCACAGCAACCCTGCAGAAGAATAAACATTGAACTGATTAGAACTGATCCACCACCTGTTGCTGACAACGGGAATCCTCTTTAAACTCTGTCTCCCTTACAGAATACTTAAACAGCCCCCACACCTCACTTTACTCTGGGCCTAACAATTATATCTGGAAGGGTGGCCTCACAAAACAAGTATTAGACACAAGTAGGGTCAGTCCCAAACTCTAGACCAAAGGACGTCAAATTTTGTCACGTACAGTAAGTCCTGAATTTTGGGTTACCCGTGCCAAGTATGCAAACATGCATGCAGTTCCAGTGACTAAATTATTCTAGTTTAATTATTCTAACAGCTGTCTAAATTATTCTAGTTTAAGCTTTATTCCCCTGGTTCAATGTCACTTTAACAGATAAAAATTTTTAAGAAACTCACTGGGATATCCTTATAGATTCAGAACAAATTATTAGAAGTTTCCTGTTTAATGTCAGAATTATTTTAGATATTTTTACATATTTTATAGCTTTTATAAAGGAAATGGAGCAAAACAATATGCTCAGCCCTTAAGAAAAGGTGAAAAGTGTGAAGGGGTACAAAGAACTCAGATTATCGTCAGATATTCAAGTTATGTCAAGATAACATTATTTAATGTTGTTCTAATTTTGCTAAGTCATGGTTTCCATGTCTAATCTAATTATTGCTTGCTTTCTCCTAAAGAGCTTGAAAGATTTTCTTACATGTAGCTGACAGTTTCTGGTGCTTTTATTTATTTATACTAATTGGAAAGAAAGCACTCGTACAGTAATCTTCACAGTAGTATGACTAAACAAATCAGATCCCTAGGAGCTGTCATATTGATTAATTGTATATTATGTCTATACTCCTGTAGCAATTCTTCCAGATGTACTTTGGTTTGTTTAATAAAATCCAGGTAGTAATCTCTTTAAAATTTCTTTTAAACTTCATGGCTGTAATGGAGCAAAATGATTGGTACTGTACACTGTTTGTGCAAAGGTTACATACTGTATTTGCAAGATATTGGTGGTGTCATACTTGCTTATTTCAGTAGCTATTCTAATTGTTTAATTAGTTTTAGTTAATCATAATATAATAATGTAATAGAGTATATGCTAAAGTACCTAAAAATAACTCACCTAAAAATAATCTAATTCCTCTAGCTCCACATACATCTGTGGCCAAATTTGTTGGCACCATTACAGTTCTTTGAAAACATGCTTTATGATACCTGAAAATGATGTAAAGCAATTGCTTAATGTACTGTATACCTGCATGCCTTTTATTTGTCATCAAGTAAAACAAACTAAGTGAAAAGAGGCAACATGAATTTCATATTAGTTGTATTCTTTATTAACTTTGAGCAATACTGATTAAATAATTTCAATCTCCCTTTTAGCTTATTTAAATGGGGAAAAGTAGTTTGGTATCACTATGGGTCCTATACTGTACATAGACCACAGAAAGCAAAGAAGATAGTAGAGGAAATCTGTAGCAGGAATGGTGAGCCTTTCTGATTATTCCTCTGGAGAGCCACCTAAGAGTTAATCTTTTTAGCAAGTCAAATACAAAAATATGGAATACTGAATACACGTTTTGTGGATGTACAGGTGGATTTGTGTAAATTGTTTGGTCTGTGCCCTTGTGAACATCTTGTGTCCTCCTTCCCACACTAGGTTGGGGTGGGAGTGACCTGATAAGAAGGAAAGGTATGGCTGGTATGCCCTGATGGGTCATGAGAAAGAAAGCAACTGGTAATATACAAAATATATTCTCATATTAACAATTGCAAGTTTTTTCATATTATTATTAAGGAGGTTTGGTCAAAATGAGCCAGCAATAATCATGTAACAAGTTGATGCCAGCTTATCTCTGCCTGCCTCTTCCCAATTAGATGATATGGAAATTGGCATTCCCTGGGGTAAACTGAGTCGGGTGATCCTGCTGCTGGAACTGTTGCTGTTGTGGACCATTGTACTCATCCAATAAAGATAAGTATTAACTTTTAATTAAGCATTGCCTGAGTGTTTTGTGTTGTTCTTTAACATTTCCTGACACTTGTAATCCCACAAATATTTCACTTGATGTTAACAGTTGCAAATACTATTAGGAAGTTCAAGATTCATAAGACTGCAGCCAACCTTTGTGTAAGTGGCCCCAAGAGGAAAATCTATCACAGAATAAGCAGAAGGATAATGACTAAGATGGACAAAAAGCCAAGGATAGCTTCCAAAGGGATGCACCGAAATTCATGGCCCATGTCTGACTGCACCATCCATTGCTTTTACAGTGCCTGTAGTTTCAGTGGAAAAAGACTCCACCAAGAAAACTATGAAAGAAAAAAAAACTAAGCTGATTTTTTTTAAACTGCTATAATTAAATTTTATCTGGGTGAATGTCTTGTGAAGAAAACTGGAGCTTTATGACAAGCCACATCAGCTCTATGTCCACAATTTCCAGAAAAGTAAGCTTAAAAAAACAACACTGTACCTCCTGTAAACACTGCGGAGTGTTGGTTATGTTGTATGGCTGCTTTGCTGCTTTTGGCACAGGTTACCTTGAGTCTATGCAGGAAGCTATGAAATCTCAACACTTTTTCAACCTTGGTGTACCCTCATGTCTACCTTCCCTCTTTCTTCTCTACTTTGCATCGATTTGCTTTAATTTCAGGCATTTATGTTATTGAATCCTAATTCTAGGTGCTGAATATTTCAGTCCCCCTTTCGACCTTGTCCCTTCTCTAGTCTACTATCTCTTTTCAGTTAGTGTCCAGACTTACTTACTTGGGGATTCATCTTAGAGCTAAGCCTCTCTGCTCCATCAATGGCAACCATTCAACATTTCATGGTCGGGGAGAACCAACACAGTTAAAAATAAGCTATTTACCAAAACTGGTATTTTTTAGGTACTCCCCATTCCAGTTCCTTTGCATATTCTGCATACAACCCAAAAAACCTAAATTTGTTTGGGGTCCTAGTAGACTGAGAGTGTCGTGTATTATCCTATTTGTACAACAAAGTTCTGGGGGTCTAGCTGTCCCCAATGTGAATAAATATTACCAAGCAGCACAAATAGCCCCTTTATGCTATATCAGAACTGACAGTGTATGTATATTTGGGTATTCCTGATAGCTATCCAGTAGCATCTCTCCTATGGGTAGATGCTTCTCTATGCCCTTGGAACCTCTCATTGGGCCTGATTTATTAAAGCTTTCCAAGCTGGAGAGGATATACTTTCATGTGTGAAGCTGGGTGATTCAGCAAACTTGTAATGGATCTGGTCTAGGATTCAAAACATTTGATAGCAAATAGCAAATTACTTTAATGTAATCCATTCCAGGTTTGCTGGATCACCCAGCTTCACTGATAAAAGTTAAAAAATCAGGCCCATTGACTGTACTTCACTCCCTATGAATTGTCTCCTCATCTCTCTATGGCAGGCCTGGTAGGATGCCAACTATTCACCCCAGGTTTATAGGAACAAGGTCATATCAATGATTGTCTTACAATGATTTCAACATATTTCGTGCTCTCGGTTCATGGAGTTTTGTCATTCCAATATCTTCAGGAAATCTAGGCAAATACCTGCCACAGTATTGTTCCCATAATTGCAATTTATTCATTATGTTAAATCTCTTATATCGGGGAACCCCTCCCCCTCATTTGCGGTTCACTTATCTTGTCGTGATTGTCGTGATAACCCTCATGAGAAGGGCCTCATCTCCCCCTTATACTCCCCTTTTCTGTCCTTTTTTAATTCAGGTAAGCCCTTTTATACCTGCGCGTGGGAGCATGATTTTGACAAAACTTTTTTTGATTATGACTGGCATCAAGGAGCTTGTGGATCTATTATCGTGATCAATCTTGGGAATTTCTTAAAGGTCTTATTTTGGTGTTACTTTGTGGGGCCATTGTAACCATGTATAACATGTTGGACTTGCCCAGCCCGTTTGGTCCACAATATATCGGTATTTTACGAATATCTTGCATTTGGTTTTGCATCCACATCCGTGAAAGGTGCTCCTCTTTGGGGGCCTTTAATCTCTCACATTCTGTGCACTGCTAAACAGACAATAGCTAAAGCTTTTAAATATCTGACTCCCCTGCGGTTTGGGGAGGTGAAATCGCTTACAGAATATCAAGCATAAATCAGCCCACCAAGCTTTAGTCAACAAACCTATGGGCATTGCAGAACAGGCACCGTCTGAGTCACACTGTCACTAATTTGTAATGAAGTTTTTCACTAATTTTGTCTTTAAAAATGGATAGAGGAGTAACAAGTTAAACTGTCAGTCGGGTTTTTATTTCTGTCTGTAATACCATTGGGGGATTACTGAGTTCCTATCCTTAAGGCAACAGTACAAGAAATGAAGAGTGTTTTTGAATATTTGAAAATATCAAATTCTGGGACCATTAAGATGCATGTAATTTCAAAAAAAAAAAAAAAAAAAAGGGTGTTATATATTTAAAATTTGATTGTTCCGCTTTCTGCATTTCCATATAGAAATCAATCTTCAAGGAGGTAGGCAATCGCAAGAGGGAGTGGATAAAGTCAAGCTGCTAGTATGGCTTTCTGCTAATAACCAAATATTGTCATATACTGACAGCTTTGGTATACCTTTTGTCCTATACTAGCCACAATGGAAGAAACATCATCCCAGCATCCAAAAAATATACCAGGGGAGTTTTTTTGGAATATTTTGACCAATTACTCTATAAATAAATTGTAAAATCTGTCATCAGAAATCTATATATAAGTACACTTCCAAAGATAATGGGACTAGGGAATCAAGAGCTGTAGCACATCCTTGGATAAGAGGCCCTGGAAAAAAGGAATAGATATACAAAATGGATGAAAGACAAAGTAAAAGTATTATGTTATTAAGGTTATTGCAAATAACTTGTGTTGGGTTGAGGTTAAACATTTGTAAAAATTAGTTATTTGCAAGTAGTAAAGTGGGTGTTGTGACCAAGCAGGTAAGTTTTTATGCGCTTGTAATTCCTCAAGGGAAAGTGGGAGAAAAAAAAGTCAGGATGTGACTGATCCCTAACATAGTGTAACCCCCTAGAATGCTATATGTGAATGGACGACTTTGTCTGGCCTTGTGGGAATCTCAAGTTTCCACAAATAGCTAAATAATTGGAAAATCCCATAGATAATTGGAACTTGCATCTAGTTTCTCTCCAGGTCACCACAGTATCTCAGATGAGAATATTATGCTTTAATTCTCCTGACAAGTTAGACACATTACAGTGCAGTATAGCTTTTAATTCCCATGGGGCAACAAGGGCTTGTTACAGGCTATAATTAGAGCAAGTGGAGGTGCCTTTGAGCCAATCTATAACATATCTAGAAATACTTCTTAGATTGTAAATGTTGGGAAAGTTCATCCCTGCCTCTGCTTTAGGCTGATACCGATTTTGCAGTGCGATCCTTGGGCATTTACCCTGCCACAAAAATCTAACAAAGGCTTTGTAGAGTAAGTTCTTGTAAAGCCTTTTTAGTGGATGTTATAGCAAAATTAACCACATCCTATAAACATCCTATATCCTATAAAAGCTGACTGTATTTCTTAGAGAAATGCTGTCAGTTTTTATTGACTGTACACTTTAGGTAGATTCTTCACTGCTACCTACAGTATATTTGTGACATTAGATTTCTGGCATATGGTGCTGGCTGTCACTTGTATAGAAGCCCTGTCAGACTGTTACCTTAATACTAAGCCTCCTCTATGTGAAATTAACCTTTTGCAACAGGATCCTCCTCTGTAAAGTTTCAGCTCAAAGATGTGAATGCAATGATCTATTGCCACTGGAGAGGCTCTGAACATACATCATGCTTTCTTGAAAGAGAACCCCTGGTAAGATCACTTTATCCACAGCTCACAGCAAATAGTGTGGTGGTCAGTGGACTCTGAATGCCTCTTGCATTGCTTGTCAGCAGAAATGATGTTGCCCATTGTTGGTGTCAATGGTAACTGACCTGGGAGGCACAAATTGCTTATTGCTCAAGGAATTCCAACAACCTCTTGAGGAACCCTAGGGTTTCACAGAACCCTGCTTACGAAAAACTGCACTGACCTTCAACTGAACGATATTTCTATACTCCCATGAGAAGTTTTTTTTCCCTCCTACTGACAACAATGCATTTTTTTTACCATTGACCATAGGGCATTTGCCTCTTTAATCCATGCCCAAAATTTGGTGTAATAAAGCCGTGCACACTTTTCAACACTTGTCATTCTTGTGTGGGATTTCCCTAATTTTCACATTTTAAAGTTATGAGGTATGTGTGTTGCTGGATTTGGTGGACTAAGAAACCAATCAAGAAATGTTGGAAATGAACACAAAAACAGCACTCAGGATGCATTCCAGAAGCATTTACTCAATAAGGTCTCTATTACAAGTATATGCTTGGGAAAAGTGTTTGGGAGTCTGTTTACACTGCCAAAGTAATCCTGTCTTATGGGCCCTTATTCACTTCACATATGCATTTATATTTATCATAAAATGGTCAGCAAAGAACATTAACACATACAAAAGTTATACTGTTTAAATGTGGATCCGTCCCCCAATTACCACAGGTATCTATGATGTGAGCTGTGTACTGTGTTTAGTTTGTGCCAAGCTCAGAAAATGCTCTGAGCCTTGCCCTTTTGGGAGTTACTGCCCTACCTCATGACAGAGATGGCACTACT
Source organism: Pyxicephalus adspersus (assembly GCF_032062135.1). Classification (NCBI taxonomy): domain Eukaryota; kingdom Metazoa; phylum Chordata; class Amphibia; order Anura; family Pyxicephalidae; genus Pyxicephalus; species Pyxicephalus adspersus. The sequence continues at coordinate 30,859,040 of NC_092860.1, forward strand.
TCCTGAAATGTATTGTTACACACATGTTTTCAACTATACACGCTGTGCTGGTAATGTTTCCTATATGTATGTCCCTTTTTTTTTGCAGTCAAAATTTTTCCTGATGTATCATTCTGCAAAATGTTTTATACTGTTGTTGACCCTACCTTTTTTTTTTAAAGTAAAATGTAAAAATCAAAGAAATGTTATAAAAAAGAATATAACATTAAACAATGTTATAAAAAATGTGGAGCTTAATAAATTATTAAATTATTAAAACAATATAGTAATAGCCACAAAACCCTGTAAATAAAGAAAATGTCTTCTCGTAAGATTGTGTTAGATTTTTGTTTATTTTCTGGCCTAACTTCCAGAATAGCATCATGGACATTTAAGGTTCAATGTCCTGATTATTTTTAATAAATCAGATTTTTAATTACCAGTTAGGTAAATGACCTTACCTAACATATATATTATTTAGGTTTAAGTAATTATTATTATTTTTATACTTCATGGACAATTATAGTGTATTTTCAGCTCACTTTTCTAGTATTAGGGTCTGACAGCTATTACCACACCTTTAGTAGTGAAGCTACATACACACATCAGATAACCGTTGGCTAAGACCATGATCACACTTCAAGTTCACTTAGATCGCTATATCTAAAGCTGCAGAATTAGAAAACTGTTAAAATGAACAAATTAAATCATGAAAAGTACATGATAGCTATAATAATTTAAGGTTTAATTCTTCATTATCCTTTCTAACTCATACCTTGCTTTGCAATTCTCCTCCAGAGTAATTTTGGAAACTTTATTTCTAATCTAAAAATAATGTCAGAAGTAATTTTATCAAGTCACTTTTAGTTAACTAAAGTTCAGTTTGCACAAATAACAGCACTGTCTTAATCATAAATATAAGCAACAGTACTTAACAGTTTCCTTTTGAAAAGAAAAAAAAGCACTTTCAAATATAATATACCCCCTTTTGTACATGCTATTACATTTTGAAGACTCTTAAAATGAAGTCATTAAAATGTAATAAAACCTAGCACAAATCTAAACATCTGGAGGATTAAGCTGACAATTGCTTGTATGTATCCTATAAAAATCTAATCATAGGCAAATGCAATTCTGTTTGGCAATCATTCTCAAACACTGATTATCTCTTCATAGGAAACTTTTATAACAACTCTGTACACAAACATCATTTCAAGGTAGTCCTCAATAGACCCTGCCCTGAGCCTCTTTGTGAAATAGTCATTAAAATATTTTTTGAAGAAAGGAATTGTTAAATGTGAATTTCATATTTAATCTTAATGTGATAACCACTTATCTTGGAAGACAATAATCAGTTGTCTAGTGTTGCTATAAATTGTTCTTCAAAAAAAAGAAAGCTTAAAGTTTCATGACATAGCAAATGCAGAAGTTGCTAATTATACACTCACATTCACGCCAAGCAACCAAGGTACATTTTTAGAGAGGTATGTTGCAGGCAGGTCAGGCAATAAATCAAACAACTAAATTGCCCTGTTGTTATTCATATGAGACATGTGTATTTAGCTGTGGGAAATCTGGTTAAAAAATATCACTTAACCCAAATCGGTTTTCTTGTTGACAGAATGAGGATGCACACTGCAAATATTATGTACTAGGGTAATGTATGTTATCGTATTCACTGCAAATAAGGCTCGAAACAGGACTAATTATTCATTAGCAAGAATATATATTAGAATATCCACAGCACTTCCCAAATATAATACAGAAGGACAAGTAAATGACAGCTCATACAGCGCATTTTCTACTTTTATAGGGGAAATGTAATCTCACATGGTAAGGGTAACCCAGGTCCCTGTTAAAATAAATGTAGATTAATGTAGTGTCATCCTGTTCTACAAGATAACATAGGAAAGGGCATTGCTGACACATTTATTAGGCAAACACATTTCACTTAACATATCAAAAATAAAGGGCATGTCAATCAAAGCTAGTTTTCAGCCAAAGAGACATATATGCAATTGAAATTTGCTGCCAAAGGATCTGTTTTTTTTGTTGTTTTTGCATTCACTTTTGTGATGTACGTGTTCCAAGCACAATGTATAATCAGAAAGCAAAGCCTCTGTTAGGAATCTTTAGCTCTTCTGTCTGCGTCACTGGCTGTTTTATTCAGCCATCTAAAAATGCACTAAAGTTTGTGATTAGTGGAAGAGTTTGATGAACCGACAAATAGAAAAAAAAGCAGAAATATCAGCACACCAGCTGAAATTTACATACAGCAAAATTTGTAAACCCCATAAAGTTTTCTGTATGTAATGTGACCTAAAACATCATCTGATTTGCAAACAAGTCCTAAAAGTAGAAAAAGTAGAGATGCTAGGTAAAGAAATGAAACACAAATTATTATATTTGGTCATGTATTTATTAAAAAATATTGATCCAATTACATATCTTTGTATGGCAAAAGTAAATCAAATGGATAGAAAAAAAAGAGGAAATGATTTTTTGGCATTGCTGTCTCAGAGATATAATTATACATGCAACAATAATACCTGTTTTATCCAAAACTATCAGTATATCCCAATAACCAAGAGATCAATCACCTAAAACTTAAAGTCTCTATAGAATCCCCTGAGGAAGCCATTTGTCGAAACGCGTTGGGTTGAGACGACAATATTTCCCTATGACTACCAACCAATAATCCTACAATCAATGTATTTTATATGTGTATCATGGCTCAAAAAAGAAGGTATTGGAGGACCTCAGAAAAAATAGTTTGGACTCTACCAATCAACAGTCATACAGATGGGACCCGTTTTATTAAAGCTCACTAAGACTGGAGAAGATAGACTATCCTGGAAGAACCTGAGGGATTCAGCAAACTTGGAATGGATTTGGACCAAGATTAAAACTAATAGCAAACGATATTTAGAAAATTAATTTCAGTTTTTCTGGATATACCAGTTTCTCTCATGATGGTCTATTTTCTCCAGTCTTGGAGAACTTTAATAAATCAAGCCCATTTCGCATAAATGGCACAAACTCAAGACTATTGTTACCTTATCTAGAAGTGGTCGACCATCAAAAATAACTCTCTGCAAAGCGTGTAATAGTCTAGAAGCTACAAAAGAACCTAGGGTAACTGCTGAGCACCTGAAGGCCTGTTTCACATTGGTGAATGTTGATGTTCATTATTAGGAGAACACTGAACAGCAATGGTGTATATGACAGAGTAGCACGGAGAGAGCCACTGTTCTCCCCTAAAAATATTGCTGACTGTCTATAGTTTACTAAAGATCAGATGGACAAACCAGAAGGGTACTGGAAGAATGTTTTATGGAAGGATGAAGCCAATACTCTTTGACCTAATTGTGAAAAGAAAAAGAAAACACTGCATTCTAGCAAAAGTGTACTAATCCTATATAATGATATATTGTCTAATGGATTAATACTTTGATTCACTGTTTGCAATCATGATTTATTTTTAAATGGATATGTGTCATATTATGTTTCTTACATCATCATAACAGGATGAATTTTCTTTTTAGTGATTTAGCATATATAACCAAACATTAAACCTCAGAAAATGTTCATTGAACTTTTAGGATACTATGCAAACCAGTATCTTTTCAAATAACTTCAAATTTTATTACTTTTTTATCACTTCCTTAATACTTCTGCAATGTATCAAATTATAAACAACAACAGAGGATTAACAATTCTGCAGTCGATCATATATATTTATGCAAAAAAAAAAAAAAAGACTGGTTCGACATTGCATTTTGCAGACCAATAGTCCATGGGTGGGGTGTTATTACAAAGGGCGCATTAGATCTATACATCAACCATGTCCATATATGCTAACACTTGTCCAGGTTCATAAATGCTCACATTTTAATCATGGAGGCTTCTCCTAGATATCACTCAACTGTAATACGTGAAGGTGTGTGTGAATAATTAAGGGAGCCCTTTGCCACCATTTTATAGGAGAAAGGATGCATTCAAAAATAGGGAGATGAACCTGAAAAAGTGTCAGTATATTTGGTCATACTTGATGTGCTACATATATAACAGCCTCTGTAAATCTCTGTAATATTTGGTTTGACAATGATAGGTTTTAGCAACACCCATGCTTCTTTATTCATAAGATTCAAATACATATTATTTTACACTTAAAAATTTGTATTCTTTTTTGCTACAATCCTTTGTCAAAACATAATTTTCTTCAATAAACTTACAATCAGTTGGTAAAATTTATATTTATTATTTTATGGAATCATCATAGTCTACTGCCTATAATCCTTTTATTTATTTCTCTTTACTTTGTTCAACTAGAGCACACTTGCTCTTTCTCTATTCCATTCCATATTTTCTATAAGAGCATTTCCCTTATCTTTTCACTACTTGTCCCAGTTATTAAATTATAGAATACACTTATTATTCCTGTAATCTCACTTACTCCTTTTCTTCTTTTCAATTCTCTGTATTAAGGTCTCTGATATGGCTAACTTGAGCACACTTGCGTTTTGTTCTCTTTCTTTCTAGCCCCTCAATGAGATTTCTAATGTCTTTAAATTTTATCCACACAGATTCCACTGACCAAAAATATTCATTTATATTCAAAATTATTCCTAAACAATGGAGTTCATTTACTTCATGCAGTTTTGCCTGTTTCCTTGGCAAAGTGAATTATAAATCTGCAAGGGAATTTTCACACAACTTAGTGAATAAGGTGCAGCTTTGCTGACTTTGATTATCTAATTATTCAAGTAAAAATAATTTTTATTACATTTCCTTACACAGAATTGAGTAAATTTTCACCACATTCAGTAACCTGAATGAAAATTCCCTTGCAGAGTGATAAGTTACCATTGTAAACCCTTTTAAAAAAGAACCCCATAGTGTATAGAAAAATCAACCCTACATGTTTTATTACTATCTGCGTGTTGTCAGGGCGTAATTATATATTAAATGTACATATGCTAATGTCTGCATATATGTCCTTCCCATGTTTATGTAGGTTTCCTCGGGGAACTCTTCTTTCCACTCACATCCCAAAAATTTGTGGGTAGGTTAATGACAGTTGTCTATAGTATTAAAATTGGGTTGTGAGCCCCTCTGAAAGACAGTTAATGACATGACTATGGCATTTGTAAAGTGCTGCATAGTATCTCAGCGCTATGGTAATACAAGATAATCATGAAATATGACATTACTTTTATAATATTACTTTGTCTAATCTTAGTTGAAAGTCCTATAAATATTTTATCATGCTTCTTGCATGATGCATGTTTGTTTTTTAGGATAACTTATGGATATTTAGGAATGTGGGTACAGTATGGTGCAGTATCATTGAAAGGGTGATGACCTTGTGTTCTAAATAAAGTGTCACGGTGCTGCAGGGCGCAGATTCTAAGCAACTGCCAGGTGACTGCTGACAGACAAGAATCAGAGGAGGTGGAGGAACGTGAGACAGAATCGAGGTCAAACAAGCCAGAGGTCAGGGCAGGCAGCAAGCAGGAGTAGTCAAGGAACAAAGTCAGAGTCAGTACACAGGAAATCAGTAGCTGGAGACACAGACCGGAATAGCAGGAACCTGGAAAAGAGCCTAAGGGAACTCCTTGTTCAGGCAACTTCCAGTTACAAGTCACTTCCTTTTATAGAGGAGGTCATGTGGCAGATAGGAGTCACATGACCAGAAAATTAGAGAACCCACCACCAGAGGGAGTGCTGGTGCAGAGGCAGGTGGAGTTTACAGCTCAGAGGATCACATGATTGAGAGCATGAAGTGACCAGCTAGCAGGATTCCAGAACAGGGCTGCTCTACTGCGAGGTGGGTGACACAGACAGCAACACAGATCCCCTGGTCCTGCGGGGATCTGTGACAAGAACATATAGTATCAACCTGTTTATTAATAAGCTGTGAGGGCAATTTGAAATCTCTTAGCACTGAGAAATTTCCAAGTACCTTGTGGCCTGAAAACAGAGGTTGGTAAAGGCTCGAAGAATAAATTATTCTTTCCTCTACAAAGGAATAAAGATTCTTTCCTGTAAAAAGCATTATATTTTTATTACCATGAAGGCATTTTTGGTACTATATAGGCTACTTTTTCAGTACAGGAGTATGATTTAATGATATAGCAATTTTTGGATCATTTCTGGCTCAACCGTGTTCCCAGTTGCTCCCATTTCACCGTATAACCATTTTCAGCACATGATTCCACGTGGGTGTGTTCACATTGTGGTGGTTTCCGGCACAGTTTCTGAATGCAACATGTAACCACCGGCTGCCCTTGAGTGGTATGCTGCTTTTATTAACTAGAATGGCAATGCATGTGAGATGTGGTTGAGTGCCTAAGCTTGCCATTGTTGCTAAAGGACTAGAGATGGCCCATAATTCCTTGTAGTGCAGTGAACTGCATCACAACTGCCCACAACTGCACATCAGGTTGACATTCAAAAATCTGGCAAGCTCCGAACCTGAGGAGTGCTGAATTTTGGAAAATTCTGGATTTTTTTTTATATACTTACCTCCACGCACAGGCAGCCTTCCTCTCGCAGCACTACAGACAACTGGCACAGTCCTTGGTAGCAGGCAGCAGGGACGTCTCAACGTGTATTTAGTTTAGCAAGCAAAATCTAACAGCTGTTTCTGAAGAACAGCGCCATGAAAACATTAGTGGCCAAACAGTGTACTGTAGTCCCTGTATTGTAAATGCTATCTGAAATTCATTCCGGGAAATTGAAGGATCCGGATTATCGATGGCCAGATTTTCGATTGTCAACCTGTAAAACATTGTGGCTGATATTGAAAACTGCTTTCATACACATATACAAATACTCGGGATTAGCTAACATGCAATTTTAGACCACATGAACGAATATTGCATTGATGCATGATCGAACTACTAAAAATTTACATTAGTCTAATGATGTATCTAATGGTTTATCTCTTGGGAGCAAGAGAATAAAATAATGTGAAGCTTAACCCTTAAAATGGACCCTACAGTAACTTTATATATATGAATCTAAATAAAAATATACATATGAATATCAATATACAGCAACAGCATTATATTGAAAAGCTTTACTATTTATCAATTAAAAGCAGTCTAATAGAGAATTTCAGATGATAATATTATCAGTCTGCTGTAGATGGGATGAAGCATGTCACAAGTTAGGCTTGATCTACATTAGATATTTGTAAACACAACACCTGCCTAGGCACCAGGGTAGACATGATTGTATTGTTTCAAATGTAAATCTGAAGAAAGAGAAGGAAAGAAGCGAAGAAGATAAAAAAAAGGCTTTTTAAGGGGCACTCAATTTTTGACTGATAAGAATATTAGCTTTATTGATAATCAAAATATGTAAAGTTGCATAACATAGAGCATGAACTAAATAAAAACATGTATACAGTGTTATTACAACATATGGTTTGTATTGTTAATTTGAGTCTAAAGATCTTCTTTTTTAGTTTTATATTTTTAAATTACTCTTCTTTCCTTCTCTTTCTTCAGCTTTACAGTTCAAATAAGGCTTGGCACCATTTTCATGTGTTGTTTCAAAGCCAGTCTCTCAGTACAAAAAGTATTTTGGTGATGCCTAAACTAAGATGACTCCATCCTTCTGGAAAAAGCAGATAAAAGCGAGGTCAAGAAAAGTACTGTGATATGTGCTAGCTTTTAAATAGCCGTAAGCTAGCTCCAGACTTACACTCTGTTAGCATGTATGTACGTATCATTGAAAAAGTAAATCCCACACTCAGTCTGATTTAAGCACCCTCACACTGCAATAATGTTAGGTTTACTTTAAACTTAATCTCACTGCATAAATGTAACTGTATAAATAAAAATGCATAAATGGGCAGTAAGGTGGCTCAGAGGTAGCACTCTTCCCTTTGCAGCGCTAGATGGAGTTTGCAGGTTCTCCCCATGTCTGCATGGGATTCCTCCTGGTACTCTGGTTTCCTCCCACATCCCAAAAACATGCAGTAAGGTTAATTGGCTTCCCCTTAAATTGAACTTAGACTACATTAATTAACATATGACTATGATAGGGACAATAGATTGTGAGCTCCTTTGAGGGACAGTTAGTGACACGACTCTCGACTTTGTACAGCGCTGCGTAATATGATATTGCTATATAAATACTGTGTAATAATAACTATAGATATTTTCTGCTGAATTATGAAAATCGGGTTTTTGTAACGGGGTCCCAAGCTTTAATCTTTATTTAAATCATGGTGTTTAATGCTAATTTCTTCAAAGAAGAACAAGAACAGCAACCATCCATACATTTTCCCTCACTTTCCTAGCAGCCTGCACTCTTTTCTCACTGTTGTTTTCATGGTGGATGGGTCATTAGCTGTCACTGCTGGTCCTGCATAATATGTGATGATGTCAGAGTGCCTAAGACCAATGAAGATGGTAAAAAATCAAGTTTAGAGAAATAATGTAATTATGTTTACATGTTATGTTTGAAATGACGAACAAAAATGTAACTGTTGTCGTACAACGGGGTCAAATTGTAGGGTTTTTTTCCCTTGGAGATTAGTGTGGAGGTTTGCTTTTTTGATTTAGTAATAGTTTTTATTGTTTGATTTTATAAATATTTACGTAATGACACTTCTAGTGCTGGGCCTAGGTACAATAAGGATTATTATACCTATTCTAATTGTCACACTTACCTCTTCTTCACTAAAGCGCAGGCGCCTCTCTCATGCGCATGCCGGCAGTTCTGACCCTGGGAATGCTTGCTCTTTCAAGTTTTATCAGTTTCGCCCCTCCCGCCGGCCAATCAGTAAATAGCTTCATAATCAACCCTGGCTATTTAGCTAGCTCAAACACAGCACTCAGTGTTCATGCGACGTGTCTCCCCTAGTGCCAAGCCCCTAGTTCTGTTGAGCTAGTTCCTGTACACCTGTTGGCTAAATCAGTGTTTCCTCTGGCCAGCTCCTGTGTTAACCCCTTGTTGTCCAGTCTGTTGATTCCCAGACAATTACCTTGTGCTGTTCCAGTGTTCCTCTCCATCTGTCATTCCTGTGTCACCTGTGCCTCCTATTGCTTCCAGTGTCTCCTGTGTCTGCCGTGGCCCCTGTGTCACTGGTGTCTTTTTCCTGGATCCCTGGTATTTGACCCCTGGCTTGTGACCTGACCTCTTTTGCTTGCTGCCTGCCTCGACTCCGGCCTTTCTTGACAAATCTTCTGCTTAGTGATTTGGTACCATGAATCATCCTGCCCACCCTGGTGTGTCCAAGGACCGCAACCTGACAGTAACCAGCAGCGCAACATCCTCACCACTAGAGGCTCTGGAGAAGACCTGGTTACTGCTTAGACTCTTGGACTCTGGCACTATTGTAGACACCCATGTATTAGATTGATTCAGATGTATTATGATTTTTGTCAGGGGAGATACTGATATACTTTAGAATATTGATTTACTATATTTGATCTGTGTTTATAACTATCACATTTTTTTTATATATGCAGGGTTTCCCTCCCAAGTGGTCCAGGCTACAAAACATTATTTTAAACAATACGATGACAACATAATTTCCTATTTCAGTGTTACTTTGCTGCTTAATGAACAGTTAATTATCACCATCACATTACCAAATCACAAACCATGTCATCTTGATAAATGTGTGTATTGCTATCTGATTGTAAAAAACCCAAATTGTTTTGCCAGAACCAGCACTATAGGTATATAAAATTGATCACATGCCTTTAAAACCTTTTTTTGCAAACACTAGGATTAAAATGCTACTTCTCTAAAAATGGGAATATACAGCAGCTGTTACCAGCTATTTGAAGCCCATTGAGCATGAACTGGGCTGCTGAATAATGCAGACAAGATAATGAACTAGAGACAAATGATCCCAAGAGGGCCCCTGCTGGGTTACAAGAAGAATATGCTTATGAGCTAGATTTATTATCTTAACATCTCTTTGTGTGACCTCCAATTTATAATAAATACCCAGGACTTGTGATATTCTTACCTATATTAAAATCATAAGATTTTTCCTAACTATTTAAAAAAAGCAATGGAAGCGGAAAGAATAATTCAGAAGAACAGAGATAAATATGTTAAACTAGTGGACACAAGTCAGGTGCATGGTGACTCTATATTTACCTTGTGAACAGCAGGCATATCCAAAGCTTTATTAAACATGGGAAAGCTGCAATGTATATTATGGGAATACTTAATGTTTCCATACCAGCAACAATATAATATCTTGGAATTCTGTGTTTCCTCTGTGCACTAATAGCCTTTTTGTTTTTCCATGGGATATATCCTGCCTTGTTTACTGCAGAATATTATTACAGTAATGTGGAAATTGTGTTTATGTGTACAATAATAATGGTTAATTTAGAAACATTGATATTATTGTGTACATTTCAGTAACTCTAACAGTCTGAATGAGTACATTGCTAATATGTCATAGTATCCAGCAGCAGTATACTTTTTCAAAAAAGCTGTACGTTTTATTAAATAGAAACAGCCCCTGGGTTTATTAACTATGGACTATGGACCTGATTTATTAAAGCTCTTCAAGGCTGGAGGATACACTTTCATCAGTGAAGATGAGCAATCCAGAAAACCTAGAATGGATCTGGTCCAGGACTGAAAATTTTTGCTAACAAATAGCAAATGACTTTTAAGAAATCCATTCCAGGGTTGCTGGATCACTCAGCTTCACTGATAAAAGTGCATCCTCTCCAGCCTTGGAGAGCTTTAATAAATCGGGCCCTATTAGTCTGCTGCAAAACATGTCCTCTATCTCCTTCCCCCTCTGATCAGACTGCAATGTTATAACTTTGTATCAGTTTAATAAGTTAGATGCTACCACAGGGAGCTGATATCATTTGCTAACTTGTCCCGGGCGGTGGATGGAGACCTGAATAGTGCCTGGGCAAAATTGGTGACATCAGATGATAGCATTTAATGATGATTGTGAGTGTTAAGCTAATACATTACTTAGGAGAACAATGCCTCATTCCTGCCGTAAGCCTTTTTAAGAGAGTACAGGTATCTTTTTTTTACTGAAAAGTTCACTTCTGACTCTTTTGTCTCCAATGTTTAAAAAACGATATTTGAACACCATGGCTTTATGTCTTTTCCACCATATTTGACCTCCCCCAGTTCACCACACCTCATGTATTGTATTTGTATTTACCCTAATAATATTTTAGACTAATGTCTTGGCTTGCAGGGTGGAGGGCAGCACCAAGGCTTATATAATATTTTCCTTTTAGCTATTTCAGACTTTGGCACTAAAAAAATAAACAAAGAGGTACTTAACCACCTGAGGTCTAGATTTCTGTACCAAAAGTGATCCACTGTTTTTCATGAAATTTTTTTTTAAAATTGTAGACCTGTAACTTACAGAAATATGTCCAAACAGGGGTTCTAGTAGATAATATGAATATAAAAAATGTATTTACTTTTATTTTTTTTTATTTTTTTGTATTGGATTGGATACCGGAGTTTGTATTCAATCCAATACAAAATATAAATTTGAATTTCCAAGTTATTTACTTTTATTTTATTTTTTTTAATTTTTTGTATTGGATTGGATACGCAAGTTTGTATCCGATCAAATACAAAAGATAAATTTGAATTTCCAAGTTATTTACTTTTATTTTATTTTTTTTTATTTTTTGTATTGGATTGGATACAGGAGTTTGTATTCAATCCAATACAAAATGACAGTTTGAATTTACCAATTACAAACTTTGTATTTATTTGAATTATTTTGTATTGGATTCAATACGGGAGTTTGTATTGAATCCAATACAAAATGAATGAATGAGTTTCTATTTGAATTTCCCGCACACGCGCCGACGTCATCACGCACGCAGGGAGAAGCCTTCCGGTTTTTTTTCTCTGCCGGACGGCTTCTCCCTGCAGAGATCATCCGGCGCTGGACGAAGACGGACGTGGACGATCAGCGGGACCAGGTAAGATGCCGGCCGGTATCTTGTGTTCAGCCGGCCGGGATCTTGTGTTCAGCCGGCCGGGCGGCGGAACGCAAGATGCCGGGCAGCGTAACACAAGATACCGGCCGGCATCTTACCGGTCCCGCTGGCACCCGACGCTGGAGAGGGAGATCGACGGACGACGATGGACGTAGGACGACGCTGGAATAGGAAAACGACGCTGGAATCCTTACCTCCATGGTCCCGCTGGATGTGCACAGCGGGACCATGGAGGTAAGGATGTGACAAAATTACGGGGTTAACCATCCTAGCCATTTTTTTTTGCCCGACCTTCGTACGGGCATACCGGCTAGGTGGTTAAATAAAGACTCCAAACAACAACAAATGTAAAACAGACATTAGAAATTTGGTTGACCCTGAAATGGCTTTCTGAATAAATATATATAAATTGTACATTTACTCTGCATGTATCTCTATATGGACATTCAGTAACAACAGATAACAGTATTTATATTTCTCACTTAGTATGTTGTTCTGTTTGAAGAAGTGGTGGCGTTAAAAGTTTGTCAAATGGAATCATCCATAGCTATACTGCTATGTTGTTGGTCGATCCTGCTGACGTAGCAACTGGTAAAGGATAGCTTATGTTTATGGACTAGTTAGAAAGCCTTCAATATATCAAGATCCGTGTTTCTAAAAGCACTTCCACAGACTTAGAGTAAATAAAAGGTGTTTCACCACTGTGCATCACATTTAAAAATATTTGGTAAGGCATGCTAAGAAATAATGATAAAATATATATTGTAAAAGTTTGCATCCAAAGCAAAGCAAACCCTTTGTCAGATTTTTGGTGACATGGAAACTGTTTTGCAGTAGGGGCACTATCATAAATTCCTATTGGAGACTCCAAGCTGTTTCTAAAGCTACAAATACAGGTTAGAAGATTGCCGCCCAAGATGAGCAGGACCGCGCAGCGTACAGTAGTGCTATGACAGTATGACAGTAACATGTGCACAGTGGTACCCCAATGTCATTCATCAATCTGCCCTGGCAGATTGTTGAATGACCGATCTAGAATGACAGCTCCCTCTCAATTGAACACAATGGTGCAGTGTGTACAATGCTCGTTTATTCATCTGTCACTGGAAATTATCATTAAAGTTTGTCTAGGTTTTTAGTATAAATATCAGGACACTAAGGTTTTGTGCAATTGCTATATATTTTAGTTAGCCTTAGCCATTCGCTTGTAACCTGCAATTATTCTTTACACTGTCAGGTAGCTATAGTGCAAAACAGCATGTTTGGCTAAATAAAAATGAGTCCATGGCAATGAGTTGAAGTTCTGTTTCCATTTGTATTTTATTTCTTTATATTTCACTTTAGATGAAGAGTACCAGTAAACCTTTTTCTTTTTTAAATTGATTTTCCGTTTGTTTATATTATTGATCTTGGTTGTACTGTTACTTAAATGTCATGATTGTTCCATCCATCAAGATTTTATTTTCCTTTTATATTAACTAATAAATAACCACTGAGTCTGTTTTTAACTAAATAAATTATATTCAGACATTTACAATTAAAATGTTCTTTTTTCTGACTCCCTTATCAAAAAAGCTGCACAGTAATCATGCACAGAAAGAGAGGTCACTTGGAACAATAATTAGTAAATTACTAAATTTTGATAAACAGCAGGGTTGTAGTTGAAACCTCTATTTGCCCTGGTACTACTTTAATACAACTTTACAGCGTGTGATATATATTTTTTTTCCAAGAGTAATAGCAAATGAGTAAAAATTAGCTGGGTTAGTGGGTATGATAAATTTATATGCATACGGACACTTTACAACAGTTTCTAAATTGCTTAGGGAATTACTATATGAATATATCCAAGTAATTATATGTTTTAATGATTTCCTAAATTATGCCTGATTCTGGAGAAAATTGATAAAATTGAGAGAATACAAATATAATTTCATATCATCTTTATTCTGTGCTTATCAGGTGGAGACCCTTTTAATAAAGGAATCAATGAATTAAACAGTTAATTATGAAAACTCACTCTTTCTGGCCATTAAGATCTTCACCATAGACCTGTCACAGTTGTTCTAATTATGATTAATATCTTATATTCAATTCTGTCTCCATTCACTTGTCAAGTACAAATGCAATGACTATTATGTGCTCAAAGTTCAAAATCATAGGCTGATCCACTCTTGACCTTATATTTTATTCATTATCACGTTCATATTTGTCAGGAAACAAAAGTAACCTTATGTTTGGCTTTAATATTGAGAATTTATTGCTTGGATGACATTGTGTATTCATATTTGAATTTCCCGATGCTCTGAATTGTGACATTGAAATACAAATCTCAATATTTTTCCTATTGTGTTCTTGGTCTCTGATTTTATTTGCATTATAAATTGAAGAAGAGTACTTCTTACATTTAATATGGCCATAAAGTCATATTCAAGTTTAATTTCCTTTCATCTCTTTCTATATTTGCAATCATAACTGTAAAAGTAATTACTTTTTGTAATTTTTTGTGTTTGCAGTCAATAGCAGCTACTTTTGTTCCCTTCAGGTAGATATTATCCCATATGGGTTTCAAAAGGAATATAGGTAAAATATACCTAGTGGGAACAGGGTAATGGGGTTTGTTCACCATTTCTTTTTTACATTTACTTAATATTCTACTTGTCTTATCTTACATTTCTTTTACTTTGCTAATTTTTCTTTTCTCCTTCTTTCTTTTCCTATATTCTTTTTTTTTTAATGAGAGAAATAACTTTACTTTTAAATATCTAATTGGATACACAGTTGAAACTTACACAGGGTTATCCCCCTGCTCTATGAGAGATGCTTCTTGTGGTAAAACACATGTCCCAACATACTTGAAAGAACCAGATTTTTATTTTTGCTACTTTTCAGGCAAAAGGGATTAGTAAGAAAAGGAAAGAGTTGCTTCTGCTAGGGGACTGAAATTTAAAGTGGTAATCTTGTTACTTTGTCCTCCATAAATATAGCATTTAGTTGCTTTAAATTTCAAACTTGTTATTTAGAAAAATTTGCAATATATATATATATATATATATATATATATATATATATATTTATATATTTATTTATATACATACATACACATATTGCCCGACCAAGGCATAGAACTTTTGACAGGGAATTTTGTCACATTTTACATTACCAAGTTAAGTTTGTTTTGTAACAAATTGCATTTGGCTGTTCTCTTGATATAATTTGCACAACATAAATGAAGAAAAAAATGTAGAAAAAAAAGTAAATGTCTTGTATTTTTGGCAAGTATCATTAATATTCATGATTCAAGTGGTTATTTGTTTTATTTCCTCTTAATAAAAACATCCGTTGACTGAGATTGCTCATCAAAGCACTATGGTGAATAGTGATTTAACTGAAGAGTGCATATGTAGGGCTTCTACAAGGAACTAATTGCAGTGCCTTTCCCATGGCATGTCATTGTTAACTTAATTGCCAAAGAGTGTTACAATTAATGCCATAGAAATTCATCATATTTAATTAAGGAAATATTTGTAGGAGTCTTCCTTATACCTCTTATCTTAAGAATATTGTATTATCCCTACAGATACAACATAAAAAACAGTTACATGCATAACAACATATCATTTTTTTATGCTTCCTAATTCTATCACAGATTTTACTAACCATTGGAAGTACAGAATTACTGGCGGTGTGTTATGACTTTGTTTTCAGCAGATGGAAAGATCTACAAATAAAAAGATGTACAGTGTCTTCAGAAAGTATTCAGCAAAAAAATTTTATGTTGCAGCCTGGTGCTAAAATTGTTTAAATTCTTCTTTATGTCACTAATTTACACTCAGTACCCCATAATGTCAAAGTGAAAACAGAATTTTAGAAACTTATCACATTTACAAAAATATTCAGAACCTTTACTTTGTTGAAAGTCTTTTGGCAGCAATTACAGTCTCAAGTCTTTTGGGTATGATGCATCAAGCTTCGCACACCTGGATTGTGGGATTTTCTGCCATTCTTTCTTTCTCTGAAGCTCAGGCAGGTTGGGGACTGTGGGTAGACAGCCATTTTCACGTCTTCCCAGAGATGTTTGTTAGGGTTCAAGTCAGGGCTCTGGCTGGGCCACTCTAGGACATTTATAGAGTTGTCTCTAAACCACTTCTGTGTTGTCTTTGTTGTGTGCTTTGTATCATTGACATGTTGGAAGGGGAACCTTTAGTCTAGTCTGAGGTTCTGAGCACTATAGAACAGGTTTTCATTAAGGATATCTCTGTACTTTACTCCAATCATCCTTCCCACAACACTGACCAGTCTCCCAGTCCCTGCTGCTGAAAACCACACATGATGCTGCCACCACCATGCTTCACTGTTAGGATAGTATTGGGCAGATGATGAGCAGTGCCTGGTTTCCACCACACATTATGTTTAGAATTGAGGCCAAACACTTCAATCTTGGTTTCATCAGACCATAGAACCTTGTTCCTCTGAGAGTGCTTAACGTTTTTTTTGCAAACTCCAAGTAGGCTTGAACTGAGAAGAGGCTTCGGTCTAGCCACTCTGCAATAAAGCCCAGGTAGGTGAAGGGCTGCAGATATAATTGTTCTTCTGGAACCTAATCACAACTCCATACAGGATCTCTGGAGCTCAGTCAGAGTGACCAATGGGTTTTTGCTCACCTCTCTCAATAACACCCCTCTTGAAGAGTTCAAGGCTCTTGAAAGAGTCCTGGTTGTGCTAAACTTCTTCCATTTGACAATTATAGAGGCCACTGTGCTCTTGAGAACGTTCAGAGACTTTTTTTGTAGCTTTCCTCAGATCTGTGATTTGCAAACCTGACTCTGAGCTCAGAAGGCAGTTCCTTAGACCTAGTGGTATGGCTTTTGCTCTGATATGCATTGTCAGTTACAAGGCCTTCTATGGAGCAGTGTGTTCCTTTCCAAATCATAGTAAATCAAATTAAAGCAGAAGTAAACCCAAAACTAACCCAAAACAATAAAATCACACTTACCTTTAGTCCCGCAAATCAGTCTGTCCATCGGGAGGTTTCTTCCATCGAGTCCCGCGTCGTCCCGGTATCTATCTTCGGCGCAGAGGGAGCGCCAGGCGCCACCATCTTCTCCTCTCTTCTTCCTGGTTCTTTTTCCTAAGTCACCCGATCTTGCACTGTGCAGGCACAAGCTTGGATGACATAGACTGGGAAAAAATATGCAGATCTCACTGCACATGCATGCAATTTTCGGCAATTGAGTTTAGGTATGCTTTATTTACCACAGGTGGACTCCTATCAGGGTGCAGAAACTTGTCAGCCGTGATCAAGAGAAATGGGAAGCACCTGAGAAGTGTTTTTGCAAAACAGTCTGAATACTTATGTAAATGTGATATTTTTGTTTTTTCTTTTTAATAAATTTACAATTTTGCCTAAATTCTGTTTTCACTTTGACATTATGGAATACTTAGAGTAGATTAAGGTATTAAAAAAAAGAATTTAAAAGATTGTAGCATTAGTATGCAACAAAACAAAATTGAAAAAAAAAGTGTAAGGGGTCTGAATACTTTCTGAAGCCACTATATACCACCCAGAATGTGTTTATAGAAAAGATTATATGTGTGAACTTTGCAATGTTTTTGCAAATGTATTAACAGCTTTTTTTCACCAACTAGGAATTGCAATGGACAAAAGAAGTGTAGAAATTAGTAGTTTAACAGCAATGCATATTAGTTTTAGACAGGGGTGAGAAAACGTTTCAAATTCCTGTCAGGCTTTTTTTTGTGTTTGTGTTCTGCATGGGAGATCTCATCTACTTCTTGTCCTGGAAAGGCAACAGGAAATCAAAGGAAATCAGAGGGAATCCCCATCATAGACAGCTGTCAGCTGAACATTTGCTCCCATTGGATAATTTATCCTAATCTCTTGCTCCCAGACACAAATTAATCAGAAGTGGGCCCTAGGCAAGGTAACAGCTTTTCCCACCATGCTTGTAATAGGACAATAATAGGCACATAATCCCACCCCATTTGCATTGGCTGTAATGGCATGGCTTGCCCCATTACACACCAACTTGTTACAAGTATATTGTCATTTGTATAGTGATAGGCAGGTGCGCAAGGTTCTGTAATCACAATAAAGATCATGAATGTTGTAGTTGTGCCCCATGGACATCCACCAAGTCTTATGCTCCTGCCTAGAATGCCTTACAAATGATCCAGCTTTGCTTGCTCCAGTGACAACACTGATATTTTGGATTGCCCTTTACTTTTAGTCTAATAATAAAGGTCACAAGGACAAACAGAGGGCTAAACTCCTAAGAGGGGGCACGGAAATTAATGTTTTACAGAGAGTCTAGCCCAGAGGGTCCCCACTCCACTCACAATGTCTGTAAAATCCTTCAACTCTATTCTGGCCACTATTGAAACTAGAACATGTCCTATGGGACAGATGTATCCAACAAACATGGTTTACAATATTCCTTCTTACCAAAATTGTAAAACCAATGCCCTATAGCATTATTTTCCAGGTCTATGGGCACAGCACACTATAGTTCACCTAACTTTCCTCCATAGGAGATCTTACTGACATTTAGGAAACAAATAAATAGAGCAATCATGATGCTATTTCTGGCATACATATGTTTAATTACCTTACATTGTGAATCGTTTACATTAGATAAATGGCCATTGACAGTAAAACAGTTGTAAAACAAATCTAATTGCCTACACTCATGGGTAGAGAAAAGTTGCAGTATGAGTCCAATACAATATGGGGCACTTGAAACTTAGGTTATTGTTGGGATAACTGGGATTAATAAAAATAGGGCTTTTGCCCTGGACCCAAAGAATAGGCCCCTTTCCCCAAGAAACCTGTGAACCATGATGATCAAATTAACATGCTGTAAAGAAGCTAAAATCTCAGTTAAAAAGATCAGGTACTCTATACACTGATATTAACATTAAGTGCCCCTTTGCACGTTTATCTCACCAAGGTGTGTTACTACATACACATTATTTCACATTAACCTGTGCTGCATTATGGCAGACCATTATTTTTGAATGGGTTACCAATACATAGCAACATGCAAAAAAAATCACCTGCGGTTTCAAAAAAAGGCACATTGCCTGCTGCTTAGGCAAGTTACAGGCTACTATAGATGTGCATTTAGAATTGTACTCCACAAAGTACCATGTTACCATGTATTGCAATAAGCATATGTGGTGCCAGCCTAAATGTTGTTTAATGGACAGGGAATGCCAATATAAATGATCTTGGCCTTGGACACACAACTGTCCTAAAGTGGCCCTCGGAAACATTTGATGCTGCTTCCTGACTTTTGATTTACTTGTCTCATTCTCTAATTTCACTAAGGCTGTTACAAAAATAAATCCAATTAATAATTTTAAAAGACAACAATGAGACAAGCTGTAAACAGTTCATTTATCAAGCTGTAGCCTCTCTTGCTTAGAATGTGATCTCCCAGGGGGCAGTACTTGGTTGGGGAAAAGCTCCAAGTCCCAGGAGTCATAGACTCTTTATGAATTCATGGTTTTGATGATGAACACTTCAACAGCAAGAGCATAGAGAACTGATAGTAGGCAGCCCAGCACATGCCAAGTATATGCTAATGAGCAGAAATAGTCTCGGGAGTTTCAACAAATCACTCATTGTCTGATGCAATTAGTCTGTTTTTCTCACAATATCAAATCATTCTAATTTTGTACAGATTTCCCCAGCTCCTATCCACATCACTTATGATTTTCTTTATGTGCAGAGGCACTTCAAACAGATAGAATTTTCAGAAATCTAACTTTCTTCAGGTCTTCACTTTACAGTATAAAAGTCATTCTTTAACCTTTTATTTGCAGTGTTTTAATTTATCATATCATCCCTTCTATTTATTTTTACAAAGCATAGCCACTCTCCTGCAACTTTGGTACAGACAAAGGTAAACCAAAACCACCTGTCAAACTGTTGCCAATTTTTTGGCAGAATGTTTTTTTCAAGCATCCTTTCTGGCCCCCATTTGAACAATTGGACAATGCTGTAGCCTTTAGTAATTGTAACTTTGCATAATATTAGTAAATATTTACTACTCATGTTGTAAAGAATGCCTTCCTATCTGATAAGGCAATCGTGTTAGTTAATGTTCATCTCTTTTTTTGTAAACTTTAGATAAGAGAAAAGCACTTCATGTAGTTTACATATTTGCTATGTCAGTCACTCTGGGCGCTGACCAGCACAGAATTAAAACATCTGTGTGACTACCAAATAAAAAGGAAGTGTAAATAAAGAGGCAAAATAAAGAGGAAGACTAAAAGTGATGAAACACATCTAAGACTGGGAATATAGTCTGGGGGGAAACCTGACAAAGGTTCAAATCCTTCCCTTCTATATGCAAAATCAAATGTTAAAAGATTGGCTTCAGATATCCCCAACCAGGGATTCCTGGTACCCTAGGGTTCCTCCAGAGGTTTCTAGGGGTTTCATGAGCAATAAGCAATATATGCCCCTGAGGTCAGTTTAAGTGACAGGCATTCTTTCACTGATGACCACACCAATGTCGTGTGAGCTGTGTAAATAGTACCGTAATTATAGCAGGGGTTCCCTGGGAATCTGAACATTGTTTCAAGGGTTCCCCTTTTATTAAAAAGGTTAATAATGCTGCTTTAGGTCATTTTGTTTATTATGAGACTCTAGGAGTTATACACAATAAAAACAGCTCAGGCTGCCATTTTCACTCTACAATTCTGAGCTGTCCCCAGCATTGTCAGTCAGACTCCCCAAAATTCAACCCTTCCTTTGAATGCCCCCCTAGGTGTCCTCACCAAGTTACTCTTCATTTAATAAAGCAGAGAGAGGTTTAGAAGATATAATGCCTGAGTCACTCTAAGTAGAGCACTGCCTTGGGTTGGAGAAGAAGTGAAGAAGAGAACATAGAATGTAATGTGACCCATCAAATGACGCCCCACAATGCTAAGTATTACAAAAACAAATAAAATACCGCATTAGGGGCTTCAATGGGGATACAACTAGGAGTTGGGTCAGAAGTGTTTGGATTTACCTTTATTTTATTAAGTACTGAATTATAATTAGTTTTTAAATTCTGGAATGTTAATATTTCAAAATATAATAGCTAAACAATAACTTCAGTTAAGAATTGTAGCAATGTATCTATACATTGTTAGAATATTATTATCCTCTGCCATGTGATCAAGAATTTATTTTAATCAACATTGGCACAAAAGTTTTCTTTGGGGGTTTGTTATTTCATCTGGTTAATCAATCACAAATTGCCACATCCCTTAATCTTACATATTACACAAATAAACCAAAAACATATATAGGACTTTAAAGGCATAAATCACATCAATTATGAATTCATTTTTTATCACTTTTATTAAACCATCAATATAAAAAAGTATTATTTATTATCTGAACATATTTAAACCAACAAAAAAACATTTTCACCATTTCGGTGTGTAAATGCAGACAAATAGGGGGTTCAACATGATAAGATGCTCTCGACGCATTTCACGGAACTCCAGTCCGCTTTTTCAGGAGATCTAAAGAACTCAAATGTTATATTTATTTTTTTTACGATTTTCATTAAATAAATGTATAAATAAATTGTTTTCAACATCAATTTAAACTTACATTCTCTTTGTTGCTTTCCCCTTTCCGAATGTTATATGACATACCCTAGATTTGAAGGACTTGTGTCTTTTTCAAGCTGACCACTATAACTATCTAATTATATCATGATTAATTAGATCTCTGGGGATAAGTTCTAATCCTTTGCCTTCAATGTGGTATCTGTCTCTGACCTGGTCCAATTGTAGATATAAATAGTTCTGACACATGTTTATAGGATGCTAGATCTAAGTTTGAATGGGTTGCTTGCTCTTAAACAATCTTTTGGTCATCAATATTGGCAATTAGTAGAAGGTGCTGGGTTCTTGTGTGTGTAACAAACTTTAAAAATCTCTCTAAAGACAAAAGTTTGCTATACAGTTTACAAGAGGACACAGCACCATGTAGTGATGAGACTTTGAGACTTGAGATTCTTGAGAGAGCTAAAATTCATACCTATAGGTTTAAATCTAGATTTGCTAAAAGCCCCACATCAGTCTACTCAAAGTGGGCAGGGGTTCCTGGGCCTATTAGGAAAAAAGCAATGCCCCTAACTATATTTAATAATGCCCAAAGTAACATCAGCATTCCTGTGTAACAGTTAAATAAACGAATATATATATACATAAATATATATATATATATATATATATATATATATATATATATATATATATTAACAACTTTAAAATAGAGAGTAGGATCTGGAGTCTTTGATGACTGTGTCCTACTAAAATGTTAACACTATTCCTAAGTATGTCATTATGTTTCCTGCCTACTTCCCACCACTTATTACAAAAAAATGAATGCACACAAAAATGTAAAAGATGAACAAGCCTGGTTCAGACACCACCCTCAACCTTAGTGCCACACTAAACATGCAACATTTTATATAAACGTATTTATAAACATATTTTACTAGGGTATGACAAAGATTGTTTTGAAATGGGTAATAAATGGTTAACATGAAAATACCTTTTTTTCTCTAGTGAACAAAACCATGCATGGACATGCTTCTTTAAAGGCCAACTCAGTCCACAAGGGCCAGGATTTACGCACATTTTCAAATTTCTCTAACAGACAGAAATACATCTTGGGGCATATTTCTAAAGTACCATATGAAGCAGTTGTGCAAATAAAGCAGAAACAGCTCCATGATTGGAGAACAGTCCAGCCTTGTCAAACCAAATGTCCTTCTTAGCTCCAATCACAAAGCTCCCTTTGCTCCATCTGGCAAAGTTCCATAGTGCTGTCTTTGGAAGGCACCATGCTCCAAATGTGTCCTGAAAGGACTAGTCATAAAACTGAATAATACAGAAATTTTCTATAATTTTAGTCCGGTATAGAAGCTGAGTTTGACAGTGGTTACCGGCTTCAGATCTTTAAAAGACAGAGATTAGGATGCCACGATACAGATAAGGCAACTTCAGTGGGAACTTAAAATAAGTAATAATCATTTTTCTTGGCCAAATATTAAATGCATTTGTTTGTAAAACATGGGACACAACTCACTGTATCCCTTGCTATCCATCTCAGTAAACTTGTTTGTAAATTGAACATGCTGCAAAATTATCCTCATCACCAATTTTGGAGGTGACAGCAGTATCCTACATTTGAGAATATCCTTCAGTTCTGCTGACTGCTGAGCGAGGTCTTTACAGACTATTTAAGCAATCTATTGGTTAACAGTGCACATGCATACATCAGTGATGACTGGGATAATTATAAATATGTTAATCTAAGAATTCTGTAAGCTTTAATTGCATACCATGGTTCTTCTTAAGTCAGCCACATTCTCATAATGTCATCTATCATGGCTGACAGCCAAGAGGTCTGCCAAGGGAGCAAGCAGCCGATCCCCTCTCTGGTGCATCCTAGTTTACCACTTCTTTTCACATAACGTCCTTTACTCCTTGTGCATCTAAAATTAAAACCCCTTTGTCATCAATAAAGCATATAATGAAAGCCTGTTCACTTTTCTGTATAAAAAAAAAAAGATGTAAATATCTAGGTCTATACTGCTTAGTTCAATGAAATGAAAGTGAGTACATTAAAAAGTGGTCGATTTACTAAAGGGGTATAAACTGTTCACTTAGCAAACTGAATATTAAACTTTGTCAGTTTATTAGTTGAGTTTTAGTAAATACAGCTTAATTAACTTTGGGCTCTCAATAATTTTCAAGGAAAGAATCAATTTTTGAGTATTCCAAGCAACGTATGTCATAGACATTTTAGTAAATAAACAGCTTTCTCTTGTTTATTAAATTATCCCCACAGCATTGATCTTTACCATGTACTGACTGTTAAAATAAAGGGGTATCTGCCCCTATCTAACCAAACCCAAGGTGCCACAAAGAGATTTTTTAGGCGATAGAAGTTGCTCAACATTTTAACTCCATGAGTTCCTGAAATCACACAGATCACTGTTGCTGATTGCTCAGAAATAATGTTAACAAAAAATATTCTTAATAATAAATTGAGGACATTGCATCCCCAAAACTAATTGCAACCCGCCATATGTGCTGGTCCTGTTTTTACAGTTTAGTTACAGGGTGGAGCAGGTCCATAACAACCTGGGCTCAGGGTAAGTGAGTTAAAAAATACTGGCACCAAACTGGAGGACTTTAGTGGCAATAAAATGTGATGGGAATATATATGGACCAAATGTGAATATTACAGTGGGGTAAGTATTGCTGTAACTGCTTGAAAAGTGTTAGCTGGAGTTGGACTTATGGTATCATGCAAGTCAATTTAGAATTAAAAAAAATCTAAACCCTGTGTCACAGGATGACAACACAATCAGTGCAGAGAGAGTGTTTTACCCTATTACGAGAAGTGAAAAAAATAACAGATCTACTAGGATTACCAAGTAATAAAATTATGTTACATAGAGGACTTATCGCGGATGTGATAAATGTTCAGACATTTTATTTCGAATAAACATGACTTGTGAGTAGGCCGACCCTTTCAATGAATGTAGGACGTACTTATTTTTTATCCAGGCACTAGTTAGGTATACTAGGTATGCTATACTACTTGTCCTGTTAATTTAAAAAATGGTCTAAAATTACATAGTGGCCAATAGACAGTTATACTAAAATATACTATTTTCTTCTAGGGCCAGAATACCTCAAACTCACCTATTAGAGACAATCACTCTGAAAACAAAATGTGAGTGTATTTGTTTAAAAAAAAAACTTTCTTTATTTAATTATTTTCAAGTATAAAACAAACAACAAAAAAACATACACTGATGTGGTAAATAACAGGGGAGCAAAAGAATGTACGGTGACCATCATGGGTTTCATCATAGAGTACTATGAGAGAGTTCTATATTAGGTCCAATCTTGGCGAAGAGTCCATTTGGCTAATACACAAGTCCATGGGTGGTTTAATTAATATAGGAGATATATGTTATCATGTATTGGGGTCCAGGTGGCATTTGAATTCTGGAGTGTCTCTATAATAGCCTCCTCAGATAGTATTGAATTGTTCAGAGATACCTTTCACCCTGACTGTAAAGTCTTCTATTAGGATGATGTAATTTACCTTATGGAGCCATAAAACAACTGTCCGTGAAAGGGTTGGTTTCCAATAGGTGGGTATGTATGAGTTGGCTGCTCTAATGAGGTGCTTAATGATGAACCTATTGTAAGTCTTAACTGAAAGGGAGACCAGCATTTTTCTAATATACTTTTTAATTATGTACATCTCAGCCCCACTCCTCTCCAATGATGCACCTGATATTTTAGAAATAACTTCACCATTTACCAAGTCATGGTGTTCTCTTGTACCTTATGCTTTATTGATGTCCTAATGTGGATAGCCCCCACGAAGCAGCCCCTTATGTTATGTCCAGCTTTAACCTTTTACCTTTCAGTTTGGGACAGGACACTAGGTTGGTTCCTGCAATGGCTGGACAATGGATCAGATTTTATAATAGGGCCAGGCATCATGGATTTCCCTAATACAAAAATATGAGATAGCTAAATGTGAATTTGTTTGTTACATACTGATTGCCTCCCTTGTCAGCTTAAAACTCAGAATGGAGTCCTTCCATTTGAGAGTTCCTGTGCTTCGATGGGAAGAACCAAGAGTCAGATTTCCAAACTTTATCAAACATTTGCTTTCCCAATGTGTTACCTAAAATTAAATCCTTAGAACCAGACCTCCCCTTGACATGGTAATTTTACTGGTAATTTTATTGTACTATTTACAGTATGTATATATATATATATATATATAGAATGATGATGTATTTTTTCATAATAAAAAGGTTGGTTTCTGCTTGGGAAATTCGGTGCATCCTTTTAAATTAGGTAATAAACATTTCCCAATGGCAGTAATTTGCATGAGGTCACTACACTATTTACCATTTACACTGTGCCAAAAAAAAGTTTTTGTCAAGGAGAGAATAAAACCAAATAAAAAGAATGATCTGTTGAGGTGGGAATTAGAAAGCTACACACAGTCTTCCATAAGGTAAGTGTTTATTAGGAAGATGGATTGAACACATGCTCTGCTCCTGTGAGGGATGAACATAACATTATTTCTTCATAATTATAGTCCACATTCATTTCATACAGGTGCTACTGAGCTGTAACAACCAACCAACCAACCAACCAACCAGAGTTTGTAATTGATGAAGTTTTAAAAGAAAAAGAAAATGTTGTACTGGCTAGCATCAAATTATTACAAATAATGTTTTATTACAGAGGCCCAGCAAAGGCTATAAACTTGTAAAACAATACTGTACAAGTAAAATAGTTAACTCCACAGAGTCCACCAAAGCTTCTGGTATGAATATGCATGATATGACACTTTTGAATTGTTCTCCTATAACACACAACTTGTAAATTTCCATTATTTGCTCAGAAAGGCCATTCATGATTACAACGTGTAAGCTTGCTTTTAGCATGCAAAGTAGAGGACAATAGAAATGTGTCCCGGGCAAATTGGAACAGCAGCACTTACCAGTATAAATTAGCCAGGCCTCTTTTAACAGTTCTGTGCTCTCCATTTGGAGAGGAAAGAGGCTGGTGACTTCAAAGACAGGATTATGAAAAAAGATTAAAAAAAAAACTTGCTCTAATGTCCATGTTTGAAGTCATGCAAGTCTACCCTCTCAAAAGGCAAGAGTGCAGGTGCAATGAGTTGTGGGGATGTTTAGGGAGAGAGTTGGTCCTTAGGTTTATATATATTGTGCTATAATCTTCTCAGATGTGTTTAATGTTTGTTTTTAGGATTTAGGCCTTTGTTCCTTAAATTAATATGTTAATGTCCTCTCTACACCACAATGCATTTGCATGTGTATACATAACTAACGTTTGTGAACTGCTGTCAAGTAAAATGTGTCTTCCTAAGCCAGTCTATCAACCTTCAGCTAAGCCGCAGCAAAAGAGTGTCAGAACAAATAATTGGTACTGTACTCTTAGAAAAATGAAGTAATCGTGGCATTAGGAGATGCATATATTCAACTGATTGTAATCCGAAGAAAAAGGCTGGCTGCATTTAGGAGAATTGAACGATTAATTGCTTTTCCAACAGTTTTTGATAACACACCATGCAAATATAACAAATGTCTAACACCGCGCCATTGAAAAGATGAGAATTGTAATTGTAGAAGGATTACCAAACCATAATACATGGATTTACCAGATGATCCCTTAGCCTTGTCTATTCAGTGCCATGCTTGGTGTGGATAGGTAAGCAGATGAATATCATTTAGGATTATGGTTAAATGATAACAATTTTAAAATTAGACCTGCACAAAAGTGTAATAGTAAGTAAGTACATGCAAATGAATAAAAAGACTCTTCTAATCCACAAGCATGTAAACATTATGGTCCCTCCATTATCTGCTTAATTGACCCTTTCCAAAGCACATCTCCTTTATGCAGACCAAAGAATGTTGTTACTGATATGCAAATGTTGACTTTATTCATTAAAAGTCAGAAGCTATGCCCTTTATTTCTAACTATTCCCCCTGCTATGTGACATTACCAGAGAAAGTAGTTTCAGGAATGACCAAGGTATCTGTAGGCTGGTAATAATTTGTGTAAATATTCTGGTGATAAAAACATGTTTTTTTCTCCTTTTTTTATATTGTGCAAGGCCCAAAATGGCAACACCCACTGAAGAAATAATAGGATATCGGAGGAAAGGTTTGAAAAGAGTTTTTGTTCCATGAATATGTATTTGTGAATGTACTAAAGTAGTTGAAACGTTTTTATAAAGTATGTAAATATTACCTTCAAATATCCAATCATATGTCGATGAAATAGGTAAACAGGAATTTGCTTCTCACATGATTCACTTATGTGAATATTTACACAAATTATGTGTCAAGATTCTTAACTTTTTTGGGTAATCGGCATCCTTATCTGCTAATTTATGGGGACACCAAGCACTTTGGTTTTTTTTTAATATAATAATAATTTTAAGCTAGACTAAAGACTCTGCACTTATCCCCCAGAAGGCCTTCTTTCTCTATTCTAAAGGTCCTTCACGCTGTACTTTTCCTAAGCTTTCAGGTTGATCACTGATCAGGTTGATTTGTGTGTTGCAGCGTTGTTATAAACATCTTTTGCTATGTAATATTTAAATTGTTTTTTATTCACCTATAGTATGCTACATCCTGGGGATGGAGCAATCTGTACCAAAATGCATGCACATGGCAACGATCTATCATTTTATTGAGAAGAGAATGTAGAATGGGTTGGGTCTACCATGTAATGCAGTCTTTATTAACATTTATAGAAGGCCACGCTTATCACCTTTGAATCCCATGCTTAACATTGTTTTTGTTACAGTAAGAATTTAAAACGAACTGTAATTTAAACAACCAATCAGTACTTCAACGCAACAACGTTGTCCCAGAAAGAGTAACCCAGCTATAGCCTTCCAGTGTTGTTTGTATACAAAATTTTTAAGGGTGCAAAATGTTGGAGGGAAGAAATCGGCAACTATAATTTTGTTTTGAGTTTAGTTCCAATTCCAAGAGATTATTGCTGTATGTATTTGTAAAAAGTCTGAACTTACTGGAGATTTTGTTTTCAACTGTTACCTTGAAATGATTCTGTATTACTTTGAGATCCAATGCAAATTTTTAGTCTGGAGTTTGCAATATCCAATTCAAATTAACAATAATACCAATATACAAAAAAAAATACAAAAAAAATGTATAAGTGGGAAGGAATTATTTAGATAATCAATACAAAATGATGGACAGTCATCTGATGCAATGCAAGGGCAGGAATAAAGTATTCTTGACACCAGTTCAGAGTGAAGACACCAAGGCAATGATACCTTTGGGAGATTTTCATACTAACATTTTAGACAATCTATACCAGTGGTCGCCAACCTTTTGGACGTCATGGACCACTAAATGTATGACTGCACATGCGCGGGGATCTGTGTGTCACTCAAAGACTTCCCCCATAGTGACGTCATGATGCCAGAACCTTCCCACTCCCCCATCACAGGTCTGAGTCTGTGATGGGGGGGTGGACGGTTGTGTCCAGAGGCACCACCCGCCCACCGCCCTGAGCCTGTGATGCATATGGTAGACATGGTCCGCAGCTCGGGCCGGTGTGGTCCCCCAGCGGAGTCCTTCTCCTAACCCCTCCGGGGGGCATGCAAGCCAGAGCCGCGGACCACTGTTTGGAGACCACTGATCTATATAATACATCAGTGATAGCTTAGTTTAAAATGAATGTATGATCTTCATATTATATTACCAATAAAGCAGTGTTATGACTACCAAGTCATACATATATTTTCAAGATAATGGCTCATATATTTACAATACTGACCTCCTACAGTGGGTAAATCTGTAAATTTGATCGTGCTGTGAGGTACAGTATTTGTTCCTTTTAAATCTGGGTCAGTTCATGAATTAAATCTTTAAGAACATTGTTAACTATAGAGGATCTTCAAGATGATATGGAATGGTAAATAAAAGTCATTGTGGTAGTTCGGCTTCCTGGTTTACCTATCATATTTTTTAAAACTATGACTGCATAACTTGAACTTTGATTTTTTTTTTAATGGTGGGTGTCTTTCCCATTTATGATTTCTTCTTCCAAGCCAGTGTGTACAGTGTAATTGACAGTTCATGGAGTAAGCATATACAATGCTAATAAATTGACTGTCTATATAGAGTATCCTTTGTCTTGTGGGCTTTCTGTAAGATTAATGTATATTGTTTTAATTTGGTCAGCATTAACACACATATAGTGCAAAGTTAAAAAAAAAATATTTATAAACCTATACATGTAGACTGCCCTTCACGTGGAAGCACAGTGAAAAAAGTGGATTTACCCAACAGTTTTTGAGTGTACCATTGAGAGTTTGAAAGGGTTTGTTCTATACCTTATTTGCATGTCAGAAATTGAAAAGTATCTAATTACTACATCCCCAATGTTGGCAAAATGTACTTCCTGCTGAAGTGTTCATCTACTTATTACTTTTACTTTTTAAACCAAAATGTAACTCATTCCTCTCTGTGAGATGGATGTGGTAGTTTCTGCAAACTGTAAACACTGTAAACTCCATGTTTTCACATTACAACCATATTAAACACAAAATGTCAAATGAAATCTCCTTCACCATTGTAGTTATCACTGCTCGCTGTCGTGGTAATTCCTAGTCTACTTGGTCAGCCACTTTACTCCTAATCTTGTAAATGTAAAAAAATGCCAATCCCACTGTTCATGCATGAGATTGGCACTTTTTTTTACATTGTGGTTACAAATATAGTGATCGGTCTGCTTTAAGTCAATTTGTTTAAAGTTTTAAAGTATATATGCCATTTAGAAATTCTATATATATATATAGTGACATGGCAAATGGGGACACCATGAAGGGAAGGTATATTTCTCCTCGTTTCCTCTCCTATGGGAGAGATTAACCAGCAACATTTCAGATCTGGGTTTTGCATGTCACTCAGAAGTGTTCTGGTCCAGGCCAGAGTTTGGTTTTGTCTGGCCATATTACTGGACAGCTGTGAGCAGCAGGTAAAAAGTGAAGGAGAGGAAGGAAGCTCTCTGACCTGGGGCACAGGGAAGCTGCCTGTGAGAGCCATTCTGAGCCACATGTGAGTAAAGGTTGCTGGAATGTTTGTGTTGAGTTGGCTGGATTAGCCACCAACTGGTAGAGAGGAATCTGCCTGTTTTTTACTTAGTGCCTGACTGGCTAGGAATTATTTTTGTTTTATCTTATTCAACCTTTTATTAAAACTGACTGTAGGTCAGCTTCAAACCTATCTACTGCGTCCAGTGTGCTTCATCCAGCTCTCCTTCAGTCTAAGAGTACCTCTTACCCCAGAAAAGGTGATCCCAAAAGGCTTGTATACAACAATATATATATTATTTATTTTTATTTTTTTTAAAGAATATAAGCAATAATTGGTGACCATTCTAGTGGTGGATTGATGAACATCATTGAGGAACCATTGTTCACATATCCATTTTTTCACTCAAGACTACACAAGGGCAATTGGATCATACCTGTATATCTGACTGCCCTCCATAGTGCATGTAAAAGTGAGAGATGAATAACAGTTTGCAAAAAATGACTTTTGTATGCAAATAACATTGACTTGTAAATGAGCCAATCAAACTATTTAACTGTATAGTCTGATTGGCTAATTTTTAAGTCAAAATGTTGCATCTATACTAAAGGCATATTCAGGCAAGGTGAGCTGGGTAGGTCACAGAATTTGATTTACCAAGTAAGGAGACCTTACACTAATGTTCATTTGAATGTCAGCACGGCAGAAATGATTATTACCCAGTATTTATATAGCACTATCATATACGCAGCGCTGTACAAAGTTTATACTCATGATAGTAACTGTTTTATAAACAAATTAGCCCTGCCACTGCTGCGTAAAGTAAAGCAGCTTGGCCTTCAAAGTGTCAGATATCTAAATACCAGGTAGGTACCAGAACTGCATATTTTTGCAACTAGTTATTCAGGACTGGTTTTCATGAACTGAAAAAAGAGAACAGTTTTCTGCAGTATCTTGATCTGTTATTACAAAGTATACAGTTGTATTGCTAATGGTATTTTATTACGTCCATCTAAAGGTATCTATGTTAAAAGCAGTGAATATGACATTCAGCCAACATTCCCTGTTGGGGAATCTTCCAGCCCCATGTGTTTCCAATGGCATTGATTGATTCCTAAACCAGAAAACGTATGCTGAATGTAAAATTTGTTGCTTTATAAAAATACCCCTAAGTGCCTAACACATTTAAAATATTCAGGATAGGGACACATGTCTATGTTGGACCAGTGAATATACTCACTGACATACTGTCAGACAGGCAAATGTCAGATAGATGTTAATTATAGAAAAATAAAAGCTTGAATAACTTAGATGTCTGTCCTTTTTACATAATGCCCGCGTGAAATGACATTCCCTTATTCATAGATGTTCTCTTTAGTTTCTGTTTTAAACCTATTTTTGACAAATTATGAATTATTGTTCCCTAATGACAAAGCATATATGACATTTTGTGACACCGTCATGATGATTACTCCAACCTGACTAAATTACAGTAAACATGTCACATTGGGGTAATAATATGGGGCTGTAGAGCTAACAGACACACTTTAGAATTTATTTTCATGTTTTTTGGAATATATGAAGTTATTGAAGCAAATGTGGCAATAGGAAGTCAGGTTTATTTACTTTAAGTTTACAGATCTCACTGTCTTGCAGAATTTGTATAGAGACACCTCAGAATTGCAATAAATGTATTTATTTAGCATGCTGGCACACAATGTAAATTTAGGATTGCAATTTAGCATAAACTTGTCTAGGAAACGCAAGGCTTTTTTAATCTATAAGTGATTTTTAGTGACAAATTATGAAATGTAAATCTCCAAAATCTTTAATGTGTATATGTATATATATATATTAATTGCACTGATTAATATTGCATTGCTAAATTAGTGAGAATATTACTGTTTTTATTTCTTTTGCTCAGAATTATATTAGAAAAGCAACCTCTACATGCCATCTTAAAAAGCCTGTTGCAGAGGATGCCAGTAATTTCACTACAAGTTCTGAACAGAATACTGAGAGAACAGTGAACCATTCACCCAACCAGGAATTTACATTGGTGTTCAGTTGACATATATGTCGAGAATGCCTACACTTGCCATGCTTGTAAGAAAAGACATTTTAATTTTTTAGCAAAAAATAAATAAATAATTGGCTACCATTTTAAATTGAAGGCTAATGCTTAAAAGCATTACATTACACAATGACTTGTTAAAAGAAGCTTGTTTCCTTAAAATAAGAAATGTATTGCCTTTTTTTCTAGTAAGAAAAGTGAACCAGTACATTGAATGTATATTTATAATGTTACAATACAATACAAGGTATTTGGAATATTGCAGTCTTTATTAGTGTACATTTGGTTTTATGCATATGCTGTATATGTGTAATGGTTTATGACCTTATTCATTTATAAATATTTGTTAATAATTTCTGAAAGATCTCTGAACAGTATAATGCACTATCTGCAATGCAACCAAGAATGTGGAAAGAATTTGGAGACCTCCCAGGATCAACATGTGCTGCTATACCTAATTATTGGAGATATTTCAGCTTTCTCAGTCAGCTTTACCTCCTCTCAATAGGGTATGTGCTACAAGAGAAGACATAAATCCTATGAACATACCTGGCAGCTGCTTCCTCTTTACAGGTAATGTCCAGTATTGTGCCACCCAGGGAGCCTGTGTGTGGCATCAGCCCCATCTCTGCCCTGTCCTCTCCCTTATTATACACTGTCATTCTGTGGGAGGAGGTCCATATTTCTGTCTAGTTAGTTTCTGCTCCAGGCTATAAGACTAGCAAATACCGATGTCTTAATCTAGAAGCCGGATCATAAAATTTTCCTCTATGCTATAATATGTCAATGCAGCCTAATACATGAATTTAGTATTACCAGTTCCATGCAGGTGCACCAAAAGCTATGAAATGTAAAATTTGTATTAAAGAGTAAATTCAATTATGGTCTTTTAATAAAGAAGTACTCATGTGTAACTATTTGTAACACGATTTTTCACTTGTAAAGTTGAATATTTTCTTTGCACCCTATTTGACTTTTGTAGGGAATACAGTTTTCCTACAGTAAATCATACCTCAACCTTATCATGGAACATACAGTTAACTTTCTTTTCGTTTAATTAAATGGCAAATGATTTGTAATAAAGTGTCGTAGCACATGTATTATTATCATCAACTAAATAATGTCGGGCAATAAAACACATCTAATACATGGATAAATATATATCCATCTGACCTGGTGCAGGCAGCATCTCACCTACAGTTTTATTGTCATCATATGAACGAATTTATATATCTTGTAAAATAATTCTGTATAGTGTTTCTAAAAATCATGATTGTGAAAATGCGCATATAAATATAGACTAAACACTAACACGAATAAATGTTAAACGAGAATCGACAAATAATATTACTATAAATGTAGGAATTAGTACATTCACTTGCTGCAGATCCTTTATATTCTGCTACTATAGGGTGAAAATTGTAGTCACTGCTAATAAATTACTAACGATAAAAAATAGGAGTGTTCATTTATTAATATATATATAGACCTTAATATAGATCGTTGTAAACTTAGGAAAGTATTTTGTTAATATATATATATATATATATATATATATATATATAAAATATTTTTATTATACCAATAGTATTATGTAACAATTTTAAATATATTTATATATAAAATACTTTCCTAAGTTTACAATGATCTGCATCATCCTATATCATACAAAGTAAGCCATTACATTTGTCAGCAACAAGTGAGCCTCTTCTTTTAATTTTCTGAAAAAAAATCCTTTTAAAGGTAGGCCATATATTTTGTTAAGGATGT
This sequence comes from Pyxicephalus adspersus, assembly GCF_032062135.1. NCBI lineage: Eukaryota > Metazoa > Chordata > Amphibia > Anura > Pyxicephalidae > Pyxicephalus > Pyxicephalus adspersus. The sequence goes on from NC_092860.1 coordinate 30,893,524, forward strand.
AATTCGTTTTTATTGAGCTATTATTAGTGATGATTATTGTAAGTATAATAATGAAGGTAATACTATTATTATTTGTTGTAGCCCAATGCTGTACACAAGAAGCAGCACAATATAACGACCATCCCTTACATTCCGGTACGTTCCGATCTTTGAAGTTCTCAGTTCTTGTAAATTACACAGAAGAAGAAAACATATTCTTAAAGTTTCCAGTTTCCTGCCAGAATCTTATTTAAGCAGCAATAAATCATTTGTGGTCATTTGTCTCGCTAGCTGCTGGAGATCATGATTTACTTATCTTTCAGTTGCTTCTATCTCTGAATTTGGATGACACCTGTAATCAAATGTAATTTATGAATATGTGTATTTTATACAGAATGTCAGGCTTCCCTCGACGGGTTTTGTCTTGTATTTGTACAGGTTAGGTAAAACAAGTCATGCCATAGATTAAAATATATACATGCAACAGTATATAATAATATCACATAAAGTCATATAAAACTATTACATTATTCTTCATATTGATCAAGTAAGCTCGCTGTTGATAACATCTTTATCAACTGCAGTATTTATTATCTCAAAAGAAAATAAATAATAATTATATTTTATCATTTCATATCACATTTAAACGAAATGTTTTTACCTGTGTATCTTATTTAGTCTATTTCAGGTTCCTCTGAAGAGTAATGGCTAGAAGAACAAAGCCAAGTATATATAGGCATCTAGAATAACATTTAAACTATTTTTATATGACATTTAAGCTTCTGCTATTCTTATTATGACAAATCATTGCCTAATTTTATATAAATACACTCAATAACATGTTTATAGTATTGCATTCCAAACCAATAATTATCATAGATTAATCATAGAATTTGCCAATTAATTGCAAAAAGTATGATCTACAAACAACATCCTATGTACTATGCAGTTTGAATTAAAATTATTAGTGAAGGTTAATTTAAAAAAAATAGTAAAATAATAAAAATAATCAATATCTGAATGTGTTATGATTATAATATGCGCTGTACTAGGAGCGCAACAGGTTTGTAGTAGAAGTCCATAGGTGTAATTAGAAATAAAGCAACTTTGAACACTTTGAAGAAAACCTCCTTCTTTCCATACCTTTGTTAATATAAAAAGATAAAATACTATAAACGCTGAGTTCATTTGACATTTAATAATCCACCATTGATAATCCATAAATACAGACAAGAAGAATATCTGCCTAAACACAGTGCATTAATAATGTAAGGATGAATCCTATATTATTAGCTTGGCTACATTTTGTACAGTAAAGTGCTTGATTGCTCAGAAAACATGGACATACAGTACCACACAAATAAATATCTTTCCAGGCGACATAAAAGGCTGATCTAAAAAAAAAGCATTTAATCTTGTAATAAAAATAATGGAATGATCTCTTACATTAAACTACAGCCTGGTGCTATGCATCTGAAGATAAGGTCTAAATACTTCTATGGTCCAAATAAAAATATATAATAATGTCGCACACAGTCAACCAAAAACACATACAACATATACCTCTAAAATAATTTAATATAGCTACTCTTATGGAAACTGATGCCGTTTTCGAGCGAATATAACTCTGTCCAGTAGGTATAGAGTACATGATGGTCCCTTTGTGGGACTGCAGAAGCTATGAATGGACCAGCACTGAGTGCAGCATGCTGCTCTTACTGTCCGAATGAGTGGATGCAGACTGCTCCAGGATAGAAGCGGCCACAGAGGCTGTAGAGGAGCACATGCTAGGCGGATTCACAGTCAGGCTTGGGATTGCTGACACTGGTGGCAGAGAAGCTGTTGGTTTTATAGGGACAGGCACAGCTGGGATCGTTTGACTTGGAGCATGGCAAATAGTTTTCATTGGCATCCCAAAATGCCCATACTCTTGTGGTACTGTCATGCTTGCCATAGAGTCCATCATGCCAACGTGAGGCCACATGGAGCTGACCATATTGCTGAGTTGACTGGGCACTGGGTACCCTAGGTGATGCATCATGGAGGCTAATGGAAGACCACCACCCATCACCCCCTTATAATCTCGGCCAATGATATTCTCTATAGCAAAGGGGTGCTTAAACCCAGTAGACTGGCTTCCATTGAGGCTATATGGCTGAAAGTGGGGTAGCCTTCCAATACCTGCCACTGCTGCACTCTCTGAAGAAGCCAGACCCAGTTTGGACTGACCATGTTGGTGATGAAAATAATGAATCATTTGATGGTTTTTAGAAGCCAGGTGTTCAGCCCTGAGAACTTTAAACCTTTTCCTTCTTCTCAAAAAGCTTCCATTCTCAAACATGTCCCCACAGTCTGGATGCAGTGCCCAAAAACTGCCTTTACCAGGTTGGTCAGGTCTTCTGGGGATCTTGATGAAACAGTCATTAAAAGACAAATTGTGCCTTAGAGAGTTCTGCCACCTCTGAGTGTTCTCCCTATAATAGGGGAACCGGTCCATGATAAACTTGTAAATGTCACTTAAGGGTAACATCTTCTCAGTGGAGCTCTGGATGGCCATGGCAGTCAATGAGATGTAGGAGTAGGGTGGCTTCTGATCACTATAAGAGTTTTTCCCAGGGCGAGGCATTCTTGATTTTTCAGCAAAGGGTTGTGGTTACTATTTAATGTAATTGTCATGCAGAAATAATAGTGAAAAAAGGAAGAATTATTAAGCAAACCCTCAGTAGCTGTAGAGAGATCAGGTTATCTTCTTCCCAGACTAGGTCTTCATTCCATCCTACATCAGCAGCAAAAGTTTGCAGGATGCTGTAAGGACAAATCTCTTCAATGGGGTGACATTAATGCAGAAGCAGATAAATGTGTGATCAGCACTCCTACAAGTAAGTGTGATCCGTGGTGCTGAGATGGGAAGGTAGTGGTGAGCTGGGGATGAGATGCTCTCTGCTTGTTGCCTGGTTTTGTACTGATCACAGCTAAGACCCCCACTGCTGCCTCTTCATTATCACATGACAATCGTTAAGGGACTCCACCAGGGAAAGTCTAATCTCATTTCATTTGCACCTCTTCTTAGCAGTGTGTATGTAAGAGCTCGGTGTGAGGTCGTCCTGGAGAGGGTTTGGCTGGGAAGGTATGCAGCACTTTGATCCCTTTCATTGATAGATTTCCTAGCATTAGAAAGCACAGACCTAAAGCAATTTTGCACTAGAAGAGTTAAGTGGAGAGCATCCACTAGTTCTAATGGAATTCTCACACTCTCTTCTACACAATCTGCATGTATGGAGGGGACTTCTGTACAGCTAGTAGATTCTTCTTTTTGTAGCAGCTAACTAATCAAATAGCATTCTTTACAAAACCCAATAGTAGTAGACAAGTATGCCTAACAAACAAGTTTGCACTTCAATAATGAAGAATTTGTTCCAGTTCTGTTCATGCCAATTATTTTTTAATTTGCATCTCCAACTTTTAATGGCAAAAATATTTAGGTAGTCTTTTCTTTTATTGCATGAAATTATTTTCTGAAGTATGTAATGCTTACAGGCACAGTGATAGTCTCCTGATATAGATTAAATTTGTGCTTGGGATATAGGAATAAAGATTCAAACAATGAAATAAACAAGCAAATTATTATTATTATTAATTACCAGGATTTATATAGCACCAACATACTACGCAGCGCTCTACATTAAATAGGGGTTGCTAAATAACAGAAGAATACAGACTGGAGGAGAAGACCCTGCCCCGAAGAGCTTACAATCTAGGAGGTGGGGAATTAGGACGCAATAGGAGGGGAAATATGGAATAGTAGGAAGTAGTGATGGTTTCAAAAGACAGAAGAAGATGGGTAGGCAAGTTTGAAAAATAATATTGTCTCATTGTCTTTTTTGTATTAAAGATCCTAAAAGAGTTATAAAACATATTAATAAAAACAGCTAGTTGTAACAGTTCTGCATGCAAGTTTCCCTGTTGTTTGGATTATTTTGATTATGTTTTTGATATAATTTGTAACTGTTTGGATATAATTTGTAAAAATGATTGGATACCTGGAATTATGCAGACGTTTATTTGTATATAAATGACCTAATCTGTAACCTGTGTAGGTGTTGTCTTACCTAACATGTTGCCTGATCACCTCTATATTGGGAATTTTGGACAGGCAGCATAAATATAGAGAGTACAGAATAATTAAAAAATTAAAGACTTCATTTTTTGGTATAATTAAAAAAAAAATGGCAGCGGATAGGGGTCCACAAAGCCCACTGAGTTTGCATAAAATGGTGCTTATGACAGATGAGTTTTGGTGGTATGTCTGTATTGTAAATGAAATGTGTTGGGGGTTCCAAGGGTGAGATATTTGGAGGTAACAGATATATATATATATAGATAAATAATATATATGAGCTTCTTTATTGGCCGAGGGTTGTAAATGTCTGCATATTGAGACCTGTGATTTACACAGCTCTACATCACAGCAGAGCCAGGAGGATTACACCACTAAAAGCATAGATAAAGGCAAATTTTATTTTTAGTTTTGGATAAGGCAAGGGATGGTTAGACCATCTGTCAAGATACTGTTTTATTGCTGTCTGTGCCCACTGGAGGTATTCACCATCTTTATTTGTCCTGTTAACCATTGTAATCGTAAGGGAAATCATCCTGGGGACAAAGCTTTGGGTTAATTTGTCCACATTGAGAGATTTCCATGCATTTCCTGTTGTGTCTTTAGAACAGGAAGTAAAAGGAAATCACTCTAGCTGAGTGCAGACAACAAAAAGAAACAAACAAACAAAGAAAAAATTGATTTTAATCATCTACTCTATATCAATAATTTATTGGCTGGCCATACACTTAAATTTAAAGTCATGTCTCCTCTCTGCTTCAGCCTGCAGACCAGACAGTACGGGTAAACTGCATTCAATAAATTAGTAAAGGATTTCAGAAATGCAATAATGCTTCTTTTTTACCTGCTTCTAGTACAGTTTTATGTTACCAGACCTGTACACCTGATGTGACCATTATTATGGAGGAATGTCATTATCTTATTCGGTTCCTAATGTATTTTTTGTTAAATATTGCAACAATAAAATTATAAAAATAAAAGGTGAATTGGAACATATTTATAAACCCTCAGATGGACAAAAGCAGACTTAGGAATTATGACAGATATTGTTTTCTTGTCCAAGCCACATAAAATCTGTTTTAACTAACCCTACCTAGTCCATCCTAAAAGTCAAATATATAACTTTTAGGTGGGCTGCCCCTTTCACAAGACATTTGTAGTTTAATTAGGGCAAAAAGTGTTTGGTGGGATTCCTGGCCCTTTCATACATTTTTAAATCATCTTAGTGAGCTCTAATGTCTGTATGTTTTATGACTGTTTCATTATCCCTTAAGGCCAGGCTTACATCTGTGCGCACATAGTAGTGTACCACACAGCACATTAATACAATAAACACACCTTTTTTCTGTTTTTCTGCAATGTCATTCTCTCTTATGTTAATTCTGAATGGCACCTCTGTGCACCTTATCAACGGACCTGGGATGCATCAATCCGCCTGTACCCTGGGCTACTGTTTGGTGGAAGCCAATTCACAGCAGTGTACAGCACAAAGCACATATATAGATCTGACCCAGATTTTATTGTATACACTATAAATTACTCTGTTCAGAGTTATGTTGGACACTGCAATGTGTGCATGGATGGTGATGTCACAAAAAACCTGATAGGATTTACAAAGTAAGCTATACATGTAATTTGCAAATAAAGGTCTGCATAATAACATTAATAATTTAAAAGCAAAAAATCTAAAATTTGACCACGGCTTCTAAATTGTCCCTTAAGTTTTTCTCATATGTGTCATTACCGTCTACTTTAGTGTCTCCATAATTTATGTACATAAAGTTTGGTATATGTATATACAAAGTATGTATTTCTTATTTCATGTTTAAAGATGGGTCAGCCAATAGAGAATTAGCTGAATGATGTGGGGGTTTAAAGTTTATGTGGCATAGATTACTATATGTCTAATAATTGTTTTGACTCGTAACTCACTTATTAGCTTTTAGCCATGCAATGCAACAGAAAGCTGCTCAGTAAATACAATGTACAACAGTACAACATTGTCCATTCCTCTTTAACCCATAGACTTCCATATGCAATCATTATTAATTTTTTGCTATACTTTTAAAAGTCCATTGGAAACGGTATTAGCAAGGAAACTCCTGGAGAATGGAACCAATGAGTATTATGGAATATGCTGGACTGTGGTCCAAGTAGAATCAGCAAGAAGTGAGTCTCTTTCCTTTGCACAGAAAATTCTAAACCGTAATTACAATATAATTCTCTGCACTATTTCTCAGTGTTTTAACAGACACAAGGGCTCAGCACTCCAATTTGGCACCAGTAATAATATAACTGATTCGATCCGCAAAACCCCTAAACATTGACAACAAAATAAGAGGGAGGTCAATGTTATGACATGATCCAGGTGAAAAAAAACAAAAAGTATGTGAAGTTTTATTTTTCTAAGTATGTGCCAGTTTGCATCACATTTTAATTAATTAGCATCATAATGCATCAATGAACAGTCCTTTTTTCTCAATCTATTCGCTCTATACCAAGCATTTCACTATCACTTACACTTTCTTTCACAAATTGGCCTGAAAAACAAAATACTGTATGACATGGGGACACTAGCAGATTGGCAAATTCATTCAATAACAGACATGGAGTTCCCCTATGATTTCAAACCTAAAGACTATTTTTAAGGCATTAAGCTTGTGTGGTCCAGAACAGATAAAGCATGTGGCTGTCTGTAATCTTTCTGCACCATATTAGTCCTCATACCTTCCCTCAACATTGGGGTGTTCCAGTTGAAGGACAGAGACTATCTCCCATGTCCTGTCCCCCAAAATGAATGTGGGGTTTTGTGGAGGGTGCTTAGAGTGGAATCTAGAAGCACCCTTTAATACCGAGGCCTGCAGATATCCACCCGTCAACCAGGGGAGTTAATACAGGTACATCAATACCCCTTACCCACTGAGAGATGGGTAAATATAAATAAACATGTTTCTTGCACACAGTGATAAAACCAGAACACATACTTACCAGTTTGTACTCATAAACCTTGTTTATGTCTCCAGAAGTAATCCAAGGTCAATCACATTGTTTAGCGATGTAATCGCCTGTCAATCAGAACAAATGATTATTTTAACCTGTTGAACCCAACTGCTAAATGACAGATTCATAGTGCTGCATTAGTAAAGTGTAGAAATTCCCTCTGCTATTTTTACAGAATCTATGGACTCTAACATTAAATATTTAGCTGTGTGAGGAAAAAATATATATACCGTATTTTCCGGCGTATAAGGCCACTGGGCGTATAAGACGACCCCCCACTCTAACCAATCAGTTGGGGGTCGTGTTATATGCCCAGTATTGTACTGTTCCTTCTGCCTGTCAGATCTCGCTATTGTGCGAGAACTGGGAGGCAGAAGAAACAGTACAGTACTAGTTCTAAGGAATGAATGGGCGCGTTCCTTTTAATAAATGGGCGTGTTCTAGTGGAGAGCCAATCCAGGCTCTTCACTGGAGAGCCAATCCAGGCTCACGTCCTCCTGTGCAGGCTCGCGTTCTCTTGTGTAGCTTGCACAGGAGGACTTGTGGGGATGCGACTCGCGGGGACGCGACTCACGGGGACACCGGACGTGAAGCAAACTGCAGGTAAGTACCGGTACCAAGAGTATAAGACGACCCCCCACTTTTGCACAGATTTTTCGGGGTTAAAAAAGTTGTCTTATACGCCGGAAAATACGGTATATTAAACTGTATTTATATAGTGCCAACATATTACGCAGTGCTGTACATTAAATAAGGGTTACAAATGACAGGGGGATACAAGCAATGGCACAGGAGATGGAAAAGACCATGTACAAATGAGCTTACAGTCTAAGAGATGGGGGATGCAAAACCTTTAGCAGAAGGCTTTCTTTGCTTTAAAGCGAATGAAACAAAGAAATAAGCGAATAGGTGTATACGTGAAAATAACACAGAACCAGTTCTGGTTAAAAGAGTTACTAAACTCCTTGGTGGATGGTAGGCTACTGCCAAATCCAGCAAGTACGCAAGGCATATTTGGAGATTATGGCAGATGCTTACCCATGCCAGGACCTGTCATTGCCACATCAGAGGAAACCACCATCTTTGCTGCCAACTCCACACTGGACTTTTAAGAAGACAGCAATTCTTCCCGCCATTGGATGGCCACTGATGATGTAACTCCAGTAAAGAAGAACTAACATCAGATTCTCTTGAATAGTATTCTGTATTATAAAGTATACATGGCTTTTATCAGCAAAGGTTATACTTGGAAATTGTTTTTCTCCCAAAGTACTCTCCCAAAGTTTCATTATGTGCACACCCCAAAATCTCTGTAAGGAACCAGTATCTGAAAGCAAAACATTTCAAGGCTTTTATTGCCCAGTATTCCTGTTACTAAAAGTAGTAGATGGTGAATAGTTTCTAGGCTGAAAAGGCTGACATACAGTTGTGTTGAGAATAATAGCAGTGTGTTTTAAAAAGAGAATAAAACTTGAAATCCTTATAATCCTTATAAAATGTATCAATTTAGTGTTACGTTTTTACAGAAAGTGAAGAAAATAGAATATTAGGCTGTTCAAAAAATAACAATGTCTGCATTCTTCTTTACAAACTCAAACATTCACTGTATAAACAAAAAAATGTTTTAAGATTTTGCTTTCCATTGAATCACAGAACTGTTGTTTACTTGTCAGCATGGAGTCAACCAACTTCTAGCACTTGTGAACAGGTTCTCTAGCACACGATGCTTGGATTGGAAACAACATTTTGGATGTCACTCCACAAGTTTTCTATTGTAATAACGTCCCAGGATTGGGCTGGCCACTCCATAATGTCATTTTTGTTGGTCTGGGACCCAGATGTTGCTGATTTACTGGTGTGTTTGATTTGTGAGTTGTTGTATTGTTGAAACACCCATTTCAAGAGCATTTCCTCTTCGACATAAGGCTACATGACCTCCAAGTATTTTGAAGTATTCAAACTGATTCATGATCCTTTTTATATAAATAATAGGCCCAATACCAGTATGTATATATACATATAGTATGAGAAATATCCCCATAACAATATGCTTGCACCACCATGCTTCACTGTCTTCACAATGAACTGTGGCTTGAATTCAGTATTTTGAGGGTGTCTGACAAACCTAGTGACGTAGACCCAAAAAGAACAAGCTTACTTTCATCAATCCACAAAATGCTGCATCATTTCTCTTTAGGCCAGTCAATGTGTTCTTTGGCAAACTGTAACTTCTTCAGCACGTCTTTTTTTCAACATTGGGACTTCTTGCTGATAGCTTGGCTTCACATAGCCCTCTTCTAATTGTAACAGTACTCACAGGTAACGTTAGACATTCTTTGATCTTCCTGGAGCTGATTTTTGGCTTTGTAATTTTGGCTTCTATCAATTGGAATGGTAGTTTTCTGTTTTTTTCCACATTTTTTTATCTTTCAGAGAGAATTGCACTATAACCGGCATGCACAACATTTGCTGCTTTCCTAAATAAAGGCCTGCAATTGAAACTCCACACTACAGTATTATTTTAAACAGCCTAATATTTCATTTTCTGTAAAAAAAACACAGATATATTTTTCTTCATGTTTTGATTTGGAATAGAATGTGCAGTGTTCTCAATGCATTTGCATGTAAGGAAATTAAGCTGTTATAAGGATTTTGAGCTTTATTCACTTTTTCAAACACACTGCTATTATTCTGAACCCAACTGTATATGTCAAGACTGGGTCAATGATCTCAATGGACAAGATACATTTAGCATGTCATGCTTTAGCTCATATAAAATACATTCATATTTTAAGATATATTTTAGTTGGGGTAGTTAAAACAATATTTCTCTCACTTACC